>NC_139568.1:30907876-31468390 GCF_965112155.1 Podarcis liolepis
TAAATTATTTGCAAACATTTTAGTTAATCTAATGAAAAAATATTAAATGATTATATACATCAAGATGAGGCAGGATTTCTTCTAGGTAGACAAATGAAAGAGAATATAAGAAATGAATGTAATAGTGTCAGCTTTGTTCCGGAGCTGACAGAGGCTGGGAATGAGAACAGACAAAGAGAGATAAGGACACTGGAATGTGAGCTGGAATGTGAGAGGGAGGAGGGACAACCTAGCAGCATGACTTCAGAGAACAGAGAGCAGGCAGCAGATAGCAACGGTAACCTGATCCCTGAGCATAGTGAGCAAGGAAAGGGGAGCCAGAGCATAGATATGCAAACTAGCAGTCTTAGCTCAGAAACGGAGGGAGGCCGGGAATAGCCAGCCCAAAAACTCGAAGGCGCGAAAAGGTCAGTGAGAGGAGGAGGAAAGAGCGAAAGCGAAAGGGCTTTTCCCCCTGTTTGGAAGAAGAGGAAGGGGAGGAGTTTAGACTCGGCAACTGCGAACTTGGAGTCAGACACGGAGTGAAGGAGCTCCAGAGTGATTTATGTGTTTAAGCAATAAACCTGAGATAATTACGACCAGTGTCTCGCTTCTGTGGGAGAACCAAGCCATTACAAATAGAATACCTGGAGGTTAAAAATGAAAAGGAAGCAGCAATGATGTTTATAGATGCTGAAAAAGCCTTTGACAACGTATCTTGGAATTTCATGACAAAATTACTTGAAGAAATTAATTGTGGATCTAAATTTTTAAAAGGAATACAAGCAATATATTCAGAACAAAAAGCCAAACTAATTGTAAATCAGGTGATAACGGATGATTGCAAGATACAAAACGGAACTAGACAAGGTTGTCCATTATCACTGCTTTTGTTCATTCTGGTCCTGGAAGTACTTGCCAGAAATATAAGAGCAGGCAAGGAGATTATAGGGATAAAAACTAGGAAAGGTGAGTTTAAATTGAAAGCATATGCTGATGATCTAGTGATTACAGTGGAAGATCCAAAAAAAATTCCCCCTAGAGTTATAGAAAAGATTCAAAAAATTGGGGAAGTGGCAGGATTTAAATTAAACAGAAATAAAAAAAAGTTATTAGTTAAAAATTTAAAGGAAGAAGAGAAAAAAGAGTTGGAGCAAAGTATTGAGATAGAAGTCCATAAAAAGGTAAAATATTTAGGGATATGGCTAACACCAAAAAATATAAATATCTACAAAGATAATTATGAGAAAGTGTGGCTTGTGATAAAAAGAAATTTAGAAATATGGAGTAGAATGAACCTCTCCCTACTAGGAAAAATAGCAGCGGTTAAAATGATTGTTCTGCCAAAAATGCTCTTTCTCTTCCAGACAGTCCCAGTAATTGTGAAGGATGATTGCCTCAAAAGTTGGCAGAAGGAAATTTCCAATTTTACTTGGGGGGGGGGGCAAAAGGCCAAGGATACATAAGATACAGATACAAAAGACAGAGGCGGTTTTGCCCTCCCAGACCTTAAATTGTATTATGAGGCTGCATGTTTGGTATGGATTAGGGACTGGATAAAACTGTAGAGGGAAGAAGCATTGGACTTGGAAGGTCATGATAACAGATTCGGAAGATTCGGATGGCATGCATACTTATGGTATGGGAAAGGAAAAGTGCATAAAGGATTCTATAATCATATAATCAGGAAATCATTAATGAGGGTTTGGGAGAGATATAAAGATAGAACAACTCCTTGGTGGCTCTCACCACTTGAAGCTTTGTTGCTCAAACCACTTGGCAAGAAAGGGAAGTGGCTTACATATAGTGATTTATTAAAATATCAAAAGGGAAGTCTTCTTTCTACACATAACTGTTAGTCTCTTTCTGCATAAAACTGCTCCATTTTGGGGAAGTTTTGCTCCTCTTTTTCTCTTGCTTTCTAAGAAGTCTTGCTCATAGGTTTTTCCCTGCCTTTGCACACACTGTTACGAACCTGCTCTTCACGCCTAGCTGACCACATCCACAGAACCTGATTACATTGTTAACATGCTATGATCAATCATTAAGTAACAGACATCCCAAGCTCACGGAAAACAAACTGTACCTGCTCTCCATGCCTAGCTGACCGCACATACAGAACCCGATTGTTATATTGTTTGTGCCAATTAATCCCTAGTTACAATTCAATTAGGAGGCTTCATGCCTGTCTAGTTCTGGCTCCGATTCTCAGCATCAATGATAAATGATCACATGTAATCCCCACTTTTCACATGTAATTCCCGCCTTAGTACTTATGTTAACCAATCACAAGTTTCTGTGTGTATGTATCAACCAATCAGCCACAGGCACACCTTTGGCAATGCTTGTAATATTCAATAAAACAGGCTCCCAGGGTCCGCCCTGGACAGACGCCTAGCTACACCTGCCTCTCTCGTCTCCCGTGATTTTTCATTTTCTACATATAAAGATAGAACAACTCCTTGGTGGCTCTCACCACTTGAAGCTTTGTTGCTCAAACCACTTGGCAAGAAAGGGAAGTGGCTTACATATAGTGATTTATTAAAATATCAAAAAGGAAAATGGAAATTAAAAGAGTACGAGGAAATAAAATACCATTTTCAGAGTTGGTTACATTATAGGCAATTACATGAGATGTATGAAGAAGATAACAAGAAAGGATTTAGTTACACCACTTCCAGATTTCAAAAGGAAGTTATAGAAGGGAAAGTGAAGTTGCTGAAGGGTGCATATAGCATTCTGCTAGAATGGGAAACAAAAGATGAGGAGGTGAAATCGGTCATGATTGAATGGACACAAGATATAGGACATAATATACAATTTGAAGATTGGGGAAAACTGTGGAAAACAGATTTAAAATTTACAGATTGTTCTCTTCTGAGATAAAATTACATGAAAATGATGGTATATAACACCAGTACAGATAGCAAAAATGTATAAAACTGGGTCAAACATACGTTGGAAATGTAAAGAAAAGGAAGGGACCTTTTACCATATGTGGTGGGAATGTAGAGAAATTTAAAAAAATTGGGAAATGATATACAGTGAGATGAAGAAAATGTTTAAAATGACATTTATAAAAAAAAAACCCAGAAGCATTTTTGTTAGTGATTGTAGGACAAGACCTGCCAAGGAAAAGAAAGAATTTATTTATGTATGCTACAACAGCGGCAAGAGTCTTGATTGCACAAGGATGGAAGAATGAGGAAACCCCGACAAAAGAACAGTGGCAAGAGAAATTGATGAACTATGCAGAACTGGCGAAATTGACATGCAAACTACAAGACAAGGACAACTGTGACTTCAAAGAAGAATGGGAACCATTTATAAATTATCTAATAAAAAAACAAAATGAATTGGACTCCCTGGCAATGTTTAAAGAATGGCAGAGGACCCTGTCCAGATTCATCTGGCAGGGGAAAAGAGCAAGAATTAAATTTAAACTGCTCACAGACCGAAGGGAAAGAGGCGGGTTCGCTGTCCCGAACCTAAAGCTATATTATGAGGCCTCATGCCTGTGTTGGATTAAGGACTGGATAACCCTGGGAAACACGGATTTGCTGGATTTAGAGGGATTTAATGCCAGATTTGGCTGGCATACGTATCTATGGCAGGATAAAGAAAAGGCGCAAAGCATGGACACTCATAGATCCTCATGATTTTTGCACTTGATCAGCCCAAAGTCACCATCAGATCACACATCATGGCCAGGGGCACAGCCTGCACCACAAAACTCACGGATCCACGGCTTCCTGGCAACTCCATGGCCCAAAAACGTGGTTCTAAACCATGGATCCTCATGGCTCCTCAGGGTTTTTGCATTGGGGCACCCCTAACTCACCATCAAATCACACGTCATGTCCATGGGCAGAGCCTGCACCACAAAACTCACGGATCCACTGCTTCCTGGCAAAACAGTGGCCCAAAAACATGATTTTGAAGCACGGATCCTCATGGATCCTCAGGGTTTTTGCATCGGGGGGACCCCTAACTCACCGTCAGATCACACGTCATGTCCATGGGCACAGCCTACACCACAAAACCCACGGATCCATGGCTTCCTGGAAACACTGTGGCCCAAAAACGTGGTTTTGAAGTACGGATCCTCATGGATCCTCAGAATTTTTGCATCGGGGCCACCCCAAACTCACCGTCAAATCACACGTAATCTCTATCGGCACAGTCTACACAAAATCATGGATCCATGGCTTCCTGGCAACACCGTGGGCCAGAAACGTGGTTCTGAACCATGGATCCTCATGCATCCTCAGGGTTTTTGCATTGGGCCACCCCAAACTCACTGTCAAATTGAACATCATGTCCATGGGTACAGCCTGCACCACAAAAAACACAGGTCCACGGCTTCCTGGCAACACCATGGGCCAAAAACGTGGTTTCGATGCACGAATCCTCATGTATCCTCAGGGTTTTTGCATTGGGGCACCACTAACTCACCGTCAAATCACACCTCATGGCCATAGGCACAGCATGCAGCACAAAAAACACAGATCCACGGCTTCCTGGTAACACCGCGGGCCAAAACCATGGTTCTAAATAACTGATGCTCTGAGGTTTTGCATTGGACCACCCCTAATTCACCGTCAAATCACACATCATGTCCATGGGCACAGCCTGCAACACAAAAAAAATATGGATCCACGGCTTCATGGCAACACTGTGGGCCAAAAACCTTGTTTTGAAGCATGGATCCTCATGGATCCTCATGGTTTCTGCATTGGGACACCCCTAACTCACTGTCAAATCACACGTCATGTTCATGGGCACAGACAGCACAGCAAAAAAGCAGGGTTCTGCGGTTTCCTGGCAACACCGTGGGCCAAAAACGTGGTTTCGAAGCACTACTCCTCATAGATCCTCAGGGGTTTTGCACTGGAACGCCCCTAACTCACTGTAGAATCACACCTCATGGCCATAGGCACAGCCTGAACCACAAAAATCATGGATACAAGGCTTCCTGGTGACCCCATGGCCCAAAACCGTGGTTTCGAACCATGGATCCTCATGGATCCTCAGTGTTTTTGCATTGGACCAGCCCTAACTCAACATCAAATCACATGTCAAGTCCAAGGGCACAGCTTGCACCACAAAAAACACAGATCCATGGCTTCCTGGCAATACCGGGGTCCAAAAACATGGTTTAGAACCATGGATCCTCATGGGTCCTCAGGGTTTTTGCATTGGCGCAGCCCAAACTCACCATCAAATCACACATCAGGTCCATGGGCACAACCTGCACCACAAAAAACACGGCTCCACAGCTCCTGGCAACACTGTGGGCCAAAAACGTGGTTTAGAACCATGGATCCTCATGGGTCCTCAGGGTTTTTGCATTGGGCCACCCTAAACTCACCGTCAAATCAAACATCATGTCCATGGGCACAACCTGCAGCACAGAAAATCCGGATCCACGGCTTCCTGGCAACACCGTGGGCCAAAAACATGGTTTCAAAGCACTGCTCCTCATAGATCCTCAGGGGTTTTTTCATTGGGGCACCCCTACCTCACTGTCGAATCACACATCATGGCTATAGGCACAGCCTGCACCACAAGAATCATGGATCCACGGCTTCCTGGTGACACCATAGCCCAAGAACGTGGTTGTAAACCATGGGTCTGTCAGTACACCTTTGAGCTGATGTCAGCAACTGGACTCAATAACTGGTTCTGCCCCGACTGGGCTAGGCGACTGAAGCACTTCCTGAGATCTTCCACTCCTGGAGAACAGGTCTAAGTGCACTGGACCCACAACTGTCCATTGTGAGCACCAAACTCAGCAGAGTATGAACAACACAGAAGAAAGCTGTGAAGCATAACTTCTTTATTTTGTAATAGCTACTGCAAACTAAACTAAAGAGCTACTGGCTTGCATGAGTGTTACAACTTTCACTCAGCCATCTAATCTTTACATAGATAACATACAGACTCCCACAAAGTTAGGCAGGAGCGGAAGAAGCCAAGAGCAGTTTCTGCCCCCTCCTTTCTGAAAACAACATATCAGGAGATTCTCGCAATGGGAGAGGGTGAAAATATCCGCAGGATCCTCATGGATCCACAGGGTTTTTGCATTGGAAGACCCCAATCTCATGGTCAACTCACACATCATGTCCATGGGAACAGCCTGCACCAAAAAACACACGGATCCACGGCTTCCTGGCAACACTGTGGGCCAAAAACGTGGTTCCAAACCATGGATCCTAATGGATCCTCAGGGTTTTTGAATTGAGGCACCCCTAAATCATTGTCAAATGACACATCATGTCCATGGGCACAGTCTGTACCAAAAAAATCACGGATCCATTGCTTCCTGGCAACACCGTAGGCCAAAAACACCATGGGCAAAAAACATGGTTTCGAAGCACAGATCCTCATGAATACTCAGGGTTTTTTCATTGGGGCACCCCCAACTCACCGTCAAATAACACGTCATGTCCATGGGCACAGCCTGCAACACAAAAATCACGGATCCATGGCTTCCTGGCAACACTGTGGGCAAAAAATGCGGTTCCAAAACATGGATCCTCAAGGTTTTTGCTTTGGACCACCCCTAACTCAGCATCAAATCACACGTCATGTCCAAGGGCACAGCCTGCACCAAAAAAACCATGGGTCCACGGCTTCCTGGCAACAGCTTCGGCCAAAAAAAATGGTTCCAAACCATGGATCCTCAGAGTTTTTGCATTGCACCACTCCTAGCTCACCGTCAAACAAACGTCATGTCCATGGAAACATCCTATAGCACAAAAAACACGAATTCACGGCTTCCTGGCAATACTGTTGGCCAAAAACGTGGTTTGGAACCATGGATCCTCATAGATCCTCAGGGTTTTTGCATTGGACCACCCCTAACTCACCGTCAAATCACATGTCATGTCCATGGGCACAGACTGCGCACACAAAAAACACGGATCCACGGCTTTCTGGCAACACCGTTGGCCGAAAATGTGGTTTCGAAGCACAGATCCTCATGGATCCTCAGGGTTCTGGCATTGGCACACCCCAAATTCACTGTCAGATCACAAGTCATGTCCATGGGCACAGCCTGCACCACAAAAACACAGGGAACCACGGCTTCCTGGCAACACTATGGTCCAAAAACATTTTTTTTGAATTATGGATCCTCGTGGATCCTCAGGGTTTTTGCATTGTGGCACCCCCAACTGGCCATCAAAAAATGCATCATTTCCATGGGCACAGCGTGCACAACAAAAAAACACCTTTCAGCGCAGTCTGTCACGGCACTTACAGGAGAGTAAGACTGCGACAGACTGCGCTGAAAGGTATGTGGAGGAAAAGCAAAAGCAAGGCTTTTCTGTTTGCCTTTGAACTCCGGCAGACTAATGGATCTGGGAGCCGCGCCAAAGGCTTCGTGATTAATGAGCTGCTTAGATAACATGTCTCTGAAGTGAATAGACTCACGGCTCAAAGGAAAAGCTGGAATGGAGTTTTTCCAAGCTGCTGAGTGCCCAAAGTTAAATGGGCACAATTATAAAACCTGGGCAGAATGGTGTGAGGGTTTGCTGCGTCAGTTTGGAGTGTGGCATACTGTGTCTGAAGCCCCTCCAGTTCCTCTGACAGATAAATGGAAAGGCCAGAATTCGAGGGCCATTGACATAATAGTCTTGTCCGTCTCTCTGGAGGAGATTGCAACGTTGGCTGGCCACGTCACTGCACGTAAGATGTGGGATGCTTTGAAGTTAGCCCACCAGCCAGTCATCCCAGCCCAGAGTTCGACTGCATCGGAGGTCCTGGCTGTTTGCCAGAATGCGAGAGAATGCAGGGATGCTGAGGGCACCGGTTGCAAGCTGCAGGGGGAGCTGACCGTCACGTCATCCCAGGCAGCATTCCAGCCTCCAGGGGGAGCCAAGGAGTCGGCAGCTGAGAGCTCTGTTTCTCATGGGAACCAAGGTCATTGCCTTTGCAGAGGCCGGAAAGGCAAAGGTAAACAGAGGCAGACGCCTGCAGATGGCCAGAAGCAGAGGGAGGGTGAAGAGCCCACGCCAGTGGAAAACAAGGCTTTGTTTGCTGGCACAGCTTCACCAAAGGCTAGAGGCAGGTCTGATGGCCAGGAGCAGGGGGGCATGCTGCAAAAGCCCACGCCAGTGGAAAACAAGGTTTTGCTTGCTGTAAAGACTGCTCCAAAAGCCAAAGCCAGGTTCGTTGTGGATTCAGGGAGTATGCGCCATATTTCGAAGGACCGCCATCTCTTTATCTCCTTCAAACCTCAAGAAGGTGAGATCCACCTGGCTGACGGAAGGACGTTGCAAATCGCACGAGAAGGGACTGTAAGACTGGCAAGTCTGCGCACAACCATCAAAGGTGTATTTTATGTTCCAGGTGCTGCAAGCAACTTGCTCAGTGTCCCACAGCTTACTGGGCGTGGCTTTGAGATTTCCTTCAAGAGGAGCGTCTGTGTCATCAGAAAAGGCAAAGAGGACATTTTGCATGCAAAGTTTATGGATGGTTTGTTCTGTATAACTTATGATGACACTGGTGCTGTTGTGTCTAATGTTGATTCCTGTTGTGTTGCACAAACTAACAAAGTTCTTCGTGCAGGTTGCATTCACGATGCACACAGAAGGTTTTGTCACCTCTCTTGGAAGGCACTGGCCAAGATGCCAGAGATGGTTGAGGGTTTGAACATCAAACCCTGTAAATTTCACATGAAATGTGTATCTTGTGCAGAGAACAAGGTGCAGGTTGCTCCAAAAGGCAAGGAGTCTAGCAGGCAGGCTTCCAAACCCTACCAGCTAGTGCAAGGTCCACTTGCGCCCTCTTTGGGTGGAGCAAGGTACTTCATGGTTCTAATTGATTCTTTTTCCAGGTACATTCATGTGTTTATGCTCGAGCAGAAATCGCAAGCGTTTCCTAAGTTCAAGGCATTCTGTGCTTGGTTGGAGAATGTTCACGGTAAACGTATTGGCTGTCTCTTTACTGATCGGGGCGGGGAGTTCACTTCTCAGCAGTTTGAAGCTTTCCTGACTGAGAAGGGAATCCAGCATGACTTGTCAACGCCCAGATCGCCATGGATGAATGGGCTTGCGGAGCGAGCAAATCAAACGTTGCTGCAAGGAATGAAAACCTTGTTGCATGATGCCAATCTCCCTGATAAGTTTTGGGGGGAGGCTCTGGCGAATTTTGTTTACACTTTTAATCGCAGATTGTCATCACCCATTGGTTGTACCACCTATGAGAAGATGTTTGGTAAGAAACCCAACACCAAGCACATGAGAATCTTTGGTTCTGACATGTGGGTACACACCCCACAAAGCAACAAGCTTGGGAAGCGTGGGGCACATGGTTTGTTCATGGGGTACGAAAAAGGAGCATACAGGGTATGGATGACTGACTCTAAGTCCATTAAGTTCACAAGGAGTGTTGAGTACAATCCTAAGTGGGGGGGAAATGTGGGAATTTTCCAGAGTTACCCAGAGGAGGATGAAGGTGATGTCAAGGAAGCAGCTAAAGCTGAGGAAGCTGCTGAGGATGATGATGATGATGATGATGATCAGAGTTCGGATTCCAGTTCAGTGGGCGGCGCTGCTGCTGGTGTCAGTGACAGTGATGACACAGCAGACTACAAGAGCGCAAAGGCCTCAGTCAGACCATCTGATGCGTCTGACAATGAACTGGAAGAACCACTGTTCACCATTGGTCATTTTTCTCCTAAGAAAGAGGAGATGAGTCCAGAAGACTTGCATCTACTACGCAGATCTGAGAGAGCCACGAAGGGCAGACCTCCAAAGAGATTTGCTAAAGAGTTTGCTAAGACAGCAACTGCTGTTCTTAGTAGCTCAGAGAAGGTGTGGGAACCTTCAAGCTTCAAAGAGGTTCAGGAGTTAACCTCTAAAGATGCTGAGCCTTGGCTAAATGCCATGAAGGCTGACGTTGATTCCTTGAACAGGAACCAAACTTGGGAACTGGTACCGGTAGTCCCAGGGATGAGACTGGTTGGCAGCAAATGGGTCTTCAAGGCCAAGACAGACCAGAATGGCAAGGTTGTCAGACACAAAGCCAGATTGGTTGCCAGAGGTTTTTCACAGGTACCAGGACAGGATTACCACGAGACCTATTCACCCACAGTCAAATTTGAGAGCATTCGGCTGATGCTCAAGATCGCTGCGGAGGAGAAACTGCATGTTTCCCACCATGACATTAATACAGCTTTTTTGTATGGGATTTTGGGGGAGGAGCTGTATATGCTTCCACCTGATGGGATGCAGATACAGAAGGGAATGGTCTGTAAACTGCAGAAATCCTTATATGGTCTCAAGCAGAGTGCCAGGTGTTGGAACACAAAACACACTGAGACATTGCTTTCTCTAGGTTTTCACCAGGGCAAAGCTGATCCGTGTGTGTTTGTCAAGGAGGAGGGGCAAAACAAACTGTATTGTTTATGTTTTGTTGAAGATCTTCTGATGTTTTGGAAAAATCAGGCTTTGTACCAAAGCACCCTAGCTCAGCTGAAGGAGCACTTTGACATGAAGGATCTTGGTGAGGTATCCAACTATCTTTCTCTACAGGTGGAGAGGGACCAAGCAGGTAATTTTCTGGTGCACCAAACACAGAAAATTGCTGATGTATTAACCAGGTTGAATTTGGTTGATGCAAACCCAGCAGACACACCAATGGTGACAGGTTACCAGGTAGACAGTACTGCTGAAGCGTTTTCTGACACAACGCTGTACAGATGCATTCTAGGCAAGTTGAATTTCATTGCTAGATGCTCAAGACCTGACATAGCTGTAAGCTGTAACCTGCTTAGCAGACATGCCAACAATCCTACGGTTCAGGATTGGAAAGCTCTGAAGCGCATAGCCCGCTATTTGAAAGGGACTATGCACTACAGGCTGAAGTTCACCAGTCAGAAGACTGGAGGTCTTGAAATCTTTGCAGATGCAAGTTTTGGAAGTGACACCACGGATGGTACAAGCACTTCTGGAGTATGCTACATGTACAACCACTGCCTGTTTGACTGGTTGTGCAAGAAGCAGACGACAGTGAGCCTAAGTTCCTGTGAAGCAGAACTCAATGCTCTGTCATTTTCACTCATGGATTGTGAATGGTTGATGCAACTGTTTAAGGACATCAGAGTTTCTGTGAAATGTCCTGTACAAGTGTATCAAGACAATAGATCGTGTTTGGCTTTGCTGAACTCAGAGAGTTGCAAGCAAAGAACCAAGTACTTGCAGATTAAGCTACATCGTGCAAGGGAGTGTATTCAGAAAGGACTCATTCAGGTGTCCTACATGGCAGGAAATGAAATTCCTGCTGATCTGTTGTCTAAGGTTGTTAACAGAGAACAACTTAAGGTTTATGTACAAAGGTTGCAATTGGGTTAAACCACAGGTACTACAGGCTACACGGAAAGGGGGAGGATGTTAGGATATTTCCGTTCCACCTTAAAAGGGAGCAGGATGTTTGTGTCACAGCCTGCGTATTTCCTGTTCACAGGATGTTTATGTTTGCTATTGCTTTCGTTTCTCTCTCTGTCGAAGACACTGACGCAGAACAGTCATGTCTTTCTTTGTTCTGATCAACGCTGAATAAAAGCTTGTAAATAATGCTCTCCTGGGTGCGACTTTTGCTGTGCATTATCTGCTGATAAGTGTGTGCATGAGCCCTGGAATGTGGCAAGGTATTTCCAGGAAACTCGTGTCGCTAATAGCTCATACTGCGTGACTATGGGAGCTCGATGGATCGTCCGGCAGCCGGCTTGGGGGCCATGATGGACTTTATCTCCCTGGCAGTATCCCAACACTCAGCTCCTGGCAACACTGTGGGCCAAAAACATGGTTCCAAACCATGGCTCCTCAGATTTTTTGCATTGGACCACCCCTAACTCACCGTCAAATCACACATCATGTTCATGGGCACAGCGTGCAACACAAAAAACATGGGTCCACAGCTTCCTGGCAAAGCCATGGCCCAAAAACGTGGTTTTGAACTTTGGGTACCCTTGGCTCCTCAGGGTTTTTTCATTGCCGCAACCCAAACTCACCATCAAATCTCACATCATGTCCATGGGCATGTTAGTTTCTGTTCTTATCACTGTGCAGCTGCTTGGAGTCACAGGACTCTGTTTACATTCCAGAGACCTTCCAGACTGTGGGAAGTCTCACGGGAGGGGAGACGGGATGTGACGTTAGTGGTTTCCTGTTTCCTTTGTTTCTTTGTTCAGTTGCTCTCTGCTTTCATAGAGAGAGGATGTATATTTCCTTGCTGTCTGCGTCGTAAGAAATAAAGCATAGCATGTAGCCATAAATCTCATCACTTCTGCTGCTTTGATACTCTGCTTAATGTGGGAACGTGCCTTGGAGCCTTATCAGAGGCTCAGGTCGTTAGTATTCGTCGGAAGGCAATTCTGAAGGACTCGGGGGAAGAAAATGAGCTTTATCAGCTTGGCTGAGCGGAGATCCCGACAGGGCACAACCTGGTACAAGAAAAACACAGATCCACAACTTCCTGGCGACACCGTGGCCCAAAAACGTGGTTTCGAAGCACGGATCCTCATGGATCCTCAAGGATTTTGCATTGGGGCACCCCCAACTCACCATCAAATCAGACGTCATGTCTATGGACAGAGACTGCAGATCAAAAAACCACGACTCCACGGCTTCATGGCAAAACCGTGGACCAAAAAAGCAGTTTAGAACACTACGTAGAACACTACGTTAAAAACATAGTTTCGAAGGACGGATCTTTATAGATCCTCAGGGTTTTTGCATTGGGTCACCTCTAACTCACTGTCAAATCACACATCATGTAAATGGGCACAGCCTGCAACACAAAAAACATGGATCCGTGGCTTCCTGATGACACTAAAGCCCAAAAACGTGGTTTCGAAGTACAGATCCTCATGCACCCTCAGGGTTTTTGCATTGGGCCACCCGAAAACTCACTGTCAAATCACATGTCATGTCCATGGGCACATCCTGCACCACAAGAATCATAGACCCACGCTTTCCTGGCAACACCATGGCCCAATAACATTTTTCGAACTATGGATCCTCGCCCAAAAACCTGGTTTTGATGCACAGATTCTCATGGATCCTCCAGATTTTTGCATTGGGGCACCCCTAACTCACTGTCGAATCAGACTTGATGGCCATAGGCACAGCCTGCACCACAAAAGTCACGGATCCACGGCTTCCTGACGACACCATGGCCCAAAAACGTTGTTTCGAACCATGGATCCCCAGGGATCCTCAGGGTTTTTCCATTGGCGAACCCCAAACCCACCGTCAAATCACACATCATGTCCATGGGCACAGACTGCACACAAGAAAAACACGGATCCACGGTTTTCTGGCAACTCCTTGCGCCAAAAACGTGGTTCCAAAGCATGGATCCTCATGGTTTTTGCATTGGGCCACCGCAAACGCAGCATCAAATCACATATCATGTCCATGGGCACAGGCTGCACAAAAAAAGCACAGATCCACAGCTTCTTGGCAACACCATGAGCCAAAAACATGGTTTCGAAGCACGGATCCTCATGGATCCTCAGGGTTTTTGCATTGCGGCATGAAGTGAAGGCACGAGACAGGTGTTGATCATCAGGTGAGCTGTGCGGAAGCAAGCTGCTCGCTAAAGGCTGCAGAGGCTCCTTTTATTGACACAATATGCAAAACCAGGCAGATACATTTGGACTGTGACCTTTACACATCTTTCAATCCTGAGATCGAGGGGTAGTACAGGTTATTTTGGCACCTGTTTCCACCGCCTCACTTTCCCCTTGCACAATGTTTTTACTCGAAGGAAACAGGGGTCACAGACAGGGCACGGCAGACTACTAAGACCGCAATAGGTTAGACAGAGGGCATGTGGCTGTGGCTTTGTCTGTGAGAGGGAGTGTGTTCCACACCCCAAGGTCACGCGTGCAGGCAGACTGAGGCTGCCTGTGGGTGGGGAGTGTGCTCCGGACCCAGTGATCATGCCTGCAGGGGCACCCCTAACTCACTGTTGAATCACACATCATGGCAATAGGCACAACCTTTCCCCTACAAAAATCACGGATCCACGGCTTCCTGGCGACACCTGTAGGAATCTCTGTTCTAGCGAGCTGATAAAGCTCATCTTCCTCCGGCCGAGTCCTTCGGAATCGCCCTCCGATGTGATTAACGACCTGAGCCTTTGATGAGGCCTCAGGCACATTCCCATTCAGCAGAGAATCAAAGCAGCACACGGAAGTGATGAGATTTATGGCTACATTGCAAAGAGTTTATTTCTAAGCTACGCAGACAGAAAAGAAATCATAATATTTCTGTGAGAGCAGAGAGTAACTGAAACAAACAAAGGAACAAAGGAACAGGAAACCACTAATGTCACATCCATCTCCCGTCTCCCGTGAGACTTCCAACATTATGGAATGTGTGGAATGTAAACAGTCTTGTGACTCCAAAGCACTGCACAGTGGCAACACACAGAAACTAACATCCTCCCCCTTTCTATGAACACCACTGGGCAGTGTGTCAGTACAATCTCAGTACAAACCCAGTTTCTGTACATAGGTACAGTGTTGATCTTTCGGAACAACCTTGGACAATAAATCAGCAGGAATTTCATTACCTGGCATGTAGGACACCGTTACGAGTCCTTTCTGAACACATTCTCTAGCATGTTGCAGCTTCAATTGCAAGTGCTTCATGCTTTGCTTACAACCTTCAGAAGTTAGCAAAGCTAAACATGCTTTGTTGTCCTGATAAACCTGGATTGGAGACTTTACAGGAATTCTCATGTCTTTACACAATTGTAACAACCATTCACAATCCACAAGTGAATAAGACAGTGCATTCAGTTCAGCTTCACAAGAACTTAAGTTTGGTGTTGTTTGCTTCATGCACAGAAACTAACAACGCCATGTCCCCAAAACGTGGTTTTGAACCATGGATCCTCATGGATCCTCGGTGTTTTTGCATTGGACCACCCCTAACTCAACATCAAATCACATGTCAAGTCCAAGGGCACAGCCTGCACCACAAAAAACATGGATCCATGGCTTCCTGGCAACTCCGTGAGCCAAAAATATGGTTCTAAACCATGAATCTTCATGGATCCTCAGGGTTTTTGCATTGGGCCACCCCAAATTCCCCGATAAATCACACGTCATGCCCATAGGAACAGCATGTACCCCAAATAACACAGATCCACGGCTTCCTGGGAATACCAGGGCCCCAAAACGTGGTTTAGAACTGGTTAGGAGACGACTTCCGGTTTTTCCACCCTCTGTTGTGGGTGCGCTTCGCGGATTCTCCGCGCTTAGCAGCTGTTAGAGGGATCTTTAGGGGGCAGCGTGGAGGCTACACAACCTCCAAAAAGGCCCTGGGGGTGGCCCAGGGCTGACACTGTCTGGCAGCATCAAAAAAGGAACCCTTCGAAGCCCACGTCCCAACCAGGAGGTGAGTTGACAGAGAGTACCTGGACGCGAAGACACTAACAACCCTCAACAGCAAGCCTCAAAACCCTAAACGGTAAGAACGGCAGCAAAATGTCCAACTTTCTAGTTCCTGCAGGTGCTGGAGATGACTCCCCTGCCCCCCGGTAAGCTCTAAAAAAGAGCGCCGAGAGTGGGCAGGGTGGAGACGGTGGCACTAGGGAATCAATTCGCTTCCTTCAAAGCGTGAAGCTCTGAGTCCGGTGATCGTGAGCGGCCAGGTCCTCTAAGGAAAAAAATAAAATAAAAATCTAGACTATCCCTCCTGGAAACTGTGAGTAAAAGGATTGTATTTGGAACTTTGATTTGGGAAGGAAAGGGTTTTAAAAACGGGGTTTGATCCCTTTCACTGAAGTAAAAACGAAAGCAGCTAACAAAACCAAAAGCCGTAACTTTAGACTTATTGTTTAGAAACTTTTAAGTCTTTCCTATATCCCCCCTTCTAGCAGGGGGAAGGGGGGAAAAGATAAAAAACAAACTCACCTGCAGAAGAATTAGGGATTTCTCTTGAATTGTATCTTCTTTGTGGAAGCGGACCTCCCGGGTGGGGGGAGGCTAGACTCCATTGTGAAGTAACAAAGGGATCGGAAGCTCTCAACTTTCGTTTTCCACTTTGGATAATTACAAAGTAACCACAGCTGCCAGAGCTCATAAAATACCTGGAACTGTATCCTCCACCCTCTGCAATTAAATTAAGGACTTGGATTAAACTTTTGGGGACTGTTTAAAGGAGAAGATAAAGACTTGTATTCTATTTACCAAACTGAAAGACTGTGGACAGGAAAGACTCTTACTCTGAAGTGGGGATTTCTGTAGATGGGAAACAGCCTGTTTAGCCTTCTGGCTCCCTCTTGTGACTGCAGCTGACCTTGAAAAAATAAAATAAAATTATGGATGGGGCTGACAAACCAGACAAGACAGAAAAGTCAGAGAGGTTTGAAAAAGTAAAAAGTAAACCTAGAAAGGACTCTAAAACACCAACATTTGAAGAATCAGCAATGAACCTTCTCCAGGAAATTAGAACAGAAGTTAGAGGGAATCAAAAAACCATCCAAGAATTGAGGAGTGATGTCTCTGAAGTGAAAGAAGATCTGAAAGCACTGAGGTCTAATATCATCTCACATGAGGACAGAATCACACAACTGGAAACAGTAAAAATTCGGGACTTAGAGACTGTTCAGCAGCAGGCGCTAACTTTGATTGCGTTTTTGGAGCTAAAGGAGAAGGAGGCTCATCTGAGACTGAGGGGAGTGGTCCAGAAAGAACAGGATAATTTGAAGGCTTGGCTCATTGAGGAATTTTCAACTTATTGGGGGGATCTCAAAAGAAGAATTGAATTTGTGGGTTGATAAAGCATACAGATTTTGGTCCTAAAAAGGATTCTAAAATAACACATGACTGCATGGTGATTTTTAAAACAAAGGAACAGAGAGACATGATATTGGGACATCATTATAAAAAAAGCTTAAAGATAGATGGTAGGGTGGTCATTTTGTTCAAAGAGATCCCACGATACTTTTTATCTTCGAGGAGCAACTATTCGGATCTGGCAACTAATCTAAGGAAGAAAAATATCTTCTTCAGGTGGGAATTTCCAGAGGGTCTCTCCTTCAAATTTCAAGGGAGGAAACAGAGGATTAGAACTGTAGGAGAGAAGGAGAGATTTCTGGAGAAAAACGCAAAAGAACTTGGTTTGGAAAGTTCCCCTCCTCTGGGTGCAGGGGCTGAAGGACCTTAAAAAATTAAGATGTCTTTACGAATTTATTCCTGGAATGTTAATGGCCTTAACTCTCCAGGAAAGAGAGGTCAAGTTTTTCATATTTTGGAAAGAAACAATTTGGATATAATATGTTTACAAGAAACTCATGTTATTAGTTTACACAGAAAAAGTTTACAGAATAAAAAACTCGGACAGGACTTTATTTCATCAGATAAGGTAAAAAAAAAAGAGGAGTGGTGTTCTACATTAAAGAAAAATGGAACCCCAAGTTTTTGTTTAAGGATGAGGAGGGGAGATACATTGCGGTTGAAATTACAGCACAAGGCGACAAATACCTTTTATTGGGAATTTATGCACCAAATGACGGATATTTTGGCTAATAGATTGAAAAAAGTCTTAACAGAATATATACATAAAGACCAGGCAGGTTTTTTGCCTGGAAGACATATGAAAGACAATATCAGAAATATAGTGGCTATTCTGGAAAGATTAGAGGCTAAAAGAAATACTAAAGCATTATTAATGTTTATTGATGCGGAGAAAGCCTTTGATAATATTTCTTGGCTTTTTATGGAAAAAAATTGGAAAGTATTGAAGTTGGCCAACAATTTTTAAATAGTATTAAGGCGATTTATTTGGAACAAAAAGCTAAAATTATTGTTAACAATGTGGTATCGGAGGAAATCAAAATTGAGAAAGGAACCAGGCAGGGATGCCCACTTTCCCCCTACTATTTATTTTGGTCCTGGAGGTATTGCTGAATATATTGAGGAAGGAAGAGAAAGTAAAGGGCATTGTGGTAGGATCTAAGCAGTATAAATTAAAAGCCTTTGCTGATGATTTGGTGTTAACTCTACAGGATGCAGAGTCCAGTGTATTGAAAGCACTGGAGATGATACAGGAGTACAGGCAGCTGGTAGGTTTTAAATTGAATAAGAGCAAAACTAAAGTAATAGAAAATAATCTAGATAAAGATGAAAGGAATACCATTACTGAAAAAACAGGCCTGGCATTTACGAAGAAGGTTAAATATTTGGGGGTGAACTTAACAGCGAAAAATTTGAATTTATATAAAGATAACTGTCAGGGAATTGGAGCCAGGGAAGGGGGAGAGAATGGCAACTTATCGAGAGAAGGCGCCTTTAATTAGCGGCTGTTCTTCCTCGGACGAGGAAAGTGACGAAAACCTGTCAGGAGGCAATGAATCTGAGAGGGGGGAGGCACTTCTGGGGCCAAGCCACTCTCGTAAGAGAGGAAAGAGGGGGGCTGGGCCTTGGAAGTGGTTATGCTGGGGAAACCAAAAGCAAATTTAGTCGAGGTAACTGACTTGCCATGACTGGAACGGACTTTCAACGCTGACTGAAAATAGCAATAAATCTCTGTAAATATGGCTGGATTCCCGGACTCTTATCTCCGCTTGCACTCACAACTCGTTCCTGACAATAACTATGAGAAAGTATGGAATGAAGTAAAAAGAGATTCAGAGATATGGTCAAATTTAAAATTTTCACTTATGGGTCAAATATCGGTGGTGAAGATGAATGTACTGCCAAAAATGTTGTTTTTGTTTCAAACTTTACCTATTATTGACAATGTTAAATGCTTTAAAGAATGGCAGAAGACCCTGTCTAAATTTATTTGGCAGGGGGGAAAACCGAGAATTAAGTATAAATTGCTTACGGACATAAAAGAAAGAGGAGGTTTTTCCCTGCCTGATTTGAAGATATATTTTGAAGCAGCGGTCTTCTGCTGGATTAAAGACTGGATTAAATTAGAAAATGAGGATATTTTGGACTTGGAGGGACTGGATAATAGGTTTGGATGGCATGCATATCTTTGGTATGATAAAGTAAAGGCCCATAGTGGTTTTAAGAATCATATAATCAGGAAGGCGCTTTATAATGTATGGATTAGATATCAGGATCTCTTGGTAAGAAAAACACCCAAATGGATTTCACCGATGGAAGCCCATGCACAAATAAAGTTAAATATGGAGAATAAGTGGTTGAGATACTCTGATTTACTGATAGAAGATGCTGAGAGATTTAAATTAAAACCATTTGAATTAGTTAAAGATAAAATAAATTGGCTTCAATATTATCAAATTAATGAGTTATTTAAGATTGATAAGAAAAAAGGTTTTGCAACAGAAAAAACCAAATTGGAAACGGAGTTGTTAGATACTAATGTTAAGAATATGTCTAGGATGTATAGTTTACTACTGGAGTGGCACACAAAAGATGAACAAGTAAAGTCGGTTATGATTGATTGGGCACAAGATGTGGGACATAACATAATGAGGGAGGATTGGGAGAGACTTTGAAAGAAAGGGGTTAAGTTTACCGCATGTACTATGCTAAAGGAAAATATTATGAAAATGATGTATAGATGGTACTTAACCCCTGTTAAATTGGCAAAGATGTACCATAATTGTGACAATGTATGTTGGAAATGTAAAGAAAAAGAAGGTACCTTCTATCATATGTGGTGGACTTGTCCCAAGGTAAAGGACTTCTGGGGGGAAAATTATAATGAATTAAAAAAAATGATGAAATATACATTTATTAAGAAACCAGAGGCCTTTCTCCTTGCGATAGTTGGTACTGAACTGCCCAAAAAAGACGTGAAAGTATTTTTGTATGCCACAACAGCTGCTAGGATTTTACTAGCCAGTAAATGGAAAACACAAGAATTACCAACGATAGAAGAATGGCAGATGAAGATGATGGAATTTATGGAGCTGGCTGATCTCACCAGGAGAATCCGCGACCAGAAAGAAGAGGAACACCAAGAAGATTGGAAGAAATTTAAAGACTATTTGAATAAATACTCTAACATTAAAGATATGTAACCACTTAAAAGAACCAATTAGGCCTAGGACAAAATTAGATTTATATGTATAAATAAGAAAATGTACTATAAGAAAGGTAAAGAATTTGGAATACGACTGTAATATTGTTTTATGAAATAATGATATTGGAAACTGCTACATTCAAATTAAGAGGAAATTCAGATGGAGGAGATTAGAGGAAGTCAACTAAAATGTTTATGAAAATGGATTTTAATTAATTAATTGAGTTTCTTTTGTTTTTCTGTTTAGGTATGTTAAGTCTGTTATTCTTTTTTCTTATTTTTTACTTCTATATTGTGTTGTTGTTATGTTGTTGTGTTGTTGTATATTCTCTTTTTTGTTATGTCTATTGAAAACTAATAAATATTATTGTAAAAAAAAGTCAAACTTTCTAAATCCCCTTAACTTCTGGACTAAGCTAAAAGGGAGAGACTGGGGAGAAGAAGAGAAGAGGGTCTGTGAGACTTATTTATACAAAGTGAACTGTTCTGAAACAGACCCCGAAAGACTAGCGCATACAGAGAAAAGAACGGGAGATTTTACTTCAAATATATCGGAAATCTTTCTCATTATACTTAACCATAAGTGCAGAAATCTCCAAGAAGTACCAGTAGGAAAAAGAGAACAGTTTCAAACTTTACTCTGCAGCGGCATTAGCTCATTAAAAGAAACGGAGTCTAAGGACTTAATTTGCTTTTTACTTTGAAGCAGCGTGAGCTCAGTAAAAGGGACTGAATTAAAAGATTTGGATTGCCAGCACTGTTTGTGATAAAAGACTGGAAACTACTGGAAAACAAAGGTAAAAGAGAAGGCAACACTTTTAATATTGATCTTATATTAAACACTTACCTATAAAGATGGCAAAGATGGCGTAGCGTGGTCTAAGAGAAACGGCTGGACTAATTGGAGAATCAGGAAGAGAAGAAAAACAGCGAAAGGAGAGAAGGATCTGGTCAAAAGAAGAGAGGGACTATAAAAGTAAAGATAAGCTGCTCTTCAAAAAGGGACAGCGACACCAAGTGGCGAACAGCAGAAAGGCACCCGACCTCTCAGAATTAAAGATAGATCACTCCACATAAAGACTTGAGAAAATAGTGATAGCGACACCAGTGGCGAACAGCAGAAAAGCAGTCAATTATACTGAATTGTAACATTGTTTGAATAAGTGTTTTTGGTGAAAGACTAGGAGGGTAAGAAAAAGACAGTCCTTTTTGGAATATAGCAATAAGGATTTGGTGGACAATAACAAAGGAAAAAGTGACATCTGCAATATTGATTCTAGAATAAAATATAAAGGGGAAGGAAAGGAAAAGAGAAAATGCTTTGGATTAATGAAATTAGAAGGGTATAATTAATACACCAAAAAATTGACAGTAAGATATCTGAATAAGAAATATTAGATTCTGGCTTTCTCCTATGCATGTTTTTGGTTCCTCCTTTTTTTGTTTCTTTTTGCTTTCTCCCCTTCTTTTTACTTAAGAGATAATAGAAAGAGATAAGAATTGGCATACAAAAAAATTGGAATTATTTTTAGATTAATATATTTAACCAACAATTCAGGGGGAATAGGGAAGGGGAGGGAGGAGGTGGATTTTGTAGCTCTGTACTTTTATGTGTAAATTGAAGTTTTGTCATTCTGTGCAAAAAATGGTGGGGGAGAGGAAATTGGTTGAGCAAATCTGTAATTTCATAAGGTAATTATTATTTGATGCAAAATACATCATTTAGACCCCTTCATGGATCACTGCCTTGCCGTGGCGAAGGGGCTTGAATAACTCAGAGAAGCTATGAGCTATGCCGTGCAGGGCCACCCAATCTGGACAGGTCATAGTGGAGAGTTTTTGGTTTTTTTTAATATATATTTTATTAAGGATTTTCTTGTTTTACAGAAGTGTAGTACCTCGTATTTTTTCCCCCATGTAACATTTTTACAAATCCGTTTCATTTGTTGAGGCATTAGGGGGAGAAGAAAAGAAAAAAGAAAAAAGAAAGGGGGGTGGAGAGAGGGAAGATGGATAGGGGTGGGGTTGGGTGGCGGTGTTTCTATTATGTTTAATGTATGTAGAGTTTGGTGTCAGAGTTTTGACCAAACGTGATCCACCTGGAGCAGGAACCGGCAAGCCACTCCAGGATCCCTGCCAAGAAAACTCCATGGACAAAGGCAACAGGCATATAAAAGTTATGACGCTGGAAGATGAGCCCCTCAGGTCGTAAGGCGTCCAACATGCTACTGAGGAAGAGCGGAGGACAAGTACAAGTAGATTCAGAGCTGATGAAGCGGCTGGGCCAAAGCCGAAAGGACGCTCAGTTGCGGATATGCCTGGAAGTGAAAGGAAAGTCCAATGCTGTAAAGAAAAATATTACATAGGAACCTGGAATGTAAGAACCACGAACCTGGGTAAGTTGGATGTGGTCAAAAATGAGATGGCAAGAATAAATATTGACATCCTGGGCATCAGTGAAATAAAATGGATGGGAATGGGCGAATTCAGTTCGGATGACCATCATATCTACTACTGTGGGCAAGAATCCCGTAAAAGAAATGGAGTGGCCCTCATAGTCAACAAAAGAGTGGCGAAAGCTGTACTGGGATGCAATCTCAAAAATGATAGAATGATCTCGATACGAATCCAAGGCAGACCTTTTAACATCACAGTAATCCAAGTTTATGCACCAACCACTGGTGCTGAAGAAACTGAAATTGACCAGTTCTATGAAGACTTACAACACCTTATAGAAATGACACCAAAGAAGGATGTTCTTCTCATTATAGGTGTAATGGTTTGGAGTTACTCGTGCGTAAACTGTCCCCTTTGGGAGCTTGGCTGCCTGGGTTAAACCGTCCTGACTGCACAGCCCATCTCAGCGTGGCTGCCTCAGTCGCTCGCAGAGTCTGTCTGTGGGCGTTTCTTAAACCGTTGCCATCTTAAGAGTTGTTTGACTCCCTATTGTCTCCGCCTCTCATTGCACGGGAATCTCCTGCGCAAGGAGGGCGTGGGTAGTGGAGGACCAGGGCTCTCCTCACTGACTTCCAAGGAAGAATCCTGGAGCCCTTCCACCTCTTCTCCCATTTGCTCTCCTGGCTCCTTGGTGTTACTCTGATTTCCTTCCCCCTCCATCAAGCTGCGTCTCCCCCTTGTGCTTGTTCCTTCCCCTGCAGAATCCGAGAGCCTCTCCTTCGCCGGTTGCTCTGATGTCAGTTTCCTGACATCCACCTCCCCTCCAGGACCCCCCAACCCCCGCTCGACCTGTGGAATCGATTTCTCTCTCTTCCTCGGCCGACGAGATGGGGAAACCCCTGAAGGAATCGTCACCCTCCTCAGTGGATTCGAAAACCTCTGTCCACCTGCTTTGGTTCCCACCCACTGGGTGACCTTCCCAGTCCGATTCTTCCTCGGATTCTGAAAACCCCTCGAAACTCTCTTCGTCATCTGTGGTTCGTTCCAAATTGTTCCTCCCAGAATCTCTCCAAGGGTTTGGGCTTGTCTGGGAACCGGCGATGGAATACTTCCACCATATACCTGTCATCGACGGCTTCCGCGGGGACCCACGTGTTTTCTGACCTGGGCTCCCCTTCCCAAGCCACCAAGTACTCCACCTGACGACCTCGCCACCTCGAATCAATTATTTCCGTGGCCGAGCTCTGGTGTTCCCTTTCTTCTACCTGCGGTTGTGGGATGACTCCTACCTCCCGCCCCTGGAATTCCCGCCCCTCCCTGTGTGGTGAGAGCAAGGACCTGTGGAACACAGGGTGTATCTTCATACTGTCGGGCAACTTGAGCTTGAATGCTATGGGGTTTACCTGTTGTGTTACCTCAAATGGCCCCAGCCGTCGGGGCTGCAACTTCTTACACCCTCCCTTAAATGGTAACCCTTTGGTGGACAGCCACACCCGGTCCCCCACCCGTATGGTTTCCCCTTCCCTGCGGTGCTTGTCTGCTTGCTTCTTGTAAGTCGCCTTAGCCCTCTCTAAGTTCATCTTGAGTTGCTGGTGTAGGGCCTCCATTTCTTCCACGAACTGCTCCGCCACGGGTACACTCCAGCTTTGCACCTCACTCCCCGGGAAAGCTCTGGGATGACACCCATAATTGGCCATAAACGGACTCATTCCCGTCGACACGTGTTCAGCGTTATTGTACGCAAATTCCGCCAGCGCTAGTTTCTCTACCCAATCATTCTGCCTCTCGCTGACGTAGCAGCGTAAGTATTGTTGAAGTATACTGTTTGCCCATTGGTCTCTGGGTGCCTTGCTGTCGAGAACCCCACCTCTACTTGCAGCAAGCTCATGAGCTTCCTCCAGAACCGGGAAGTAAATTGTTTTCCACGGTCGGAGATAACCCGCAAGGGGGCGCCATGCAACCTGAAAATGTGCTCTACGAACAATCGTGCCGTCTCTTCGGCCGTCACCGCATGTGAGCAGGCTATAAAATGGCACATTTTGGTCAGTAAGTCGACTACTACCATGACCGCGGTTTCCCCCCGTGATTTGGGCAAATCTGTCATAAAATCAATGGACACCACCTCCCAGGGTTTGCTCGGTGTGGGTAAGGGTTCCAGTAAACCTGCTGGTACCGTTCGCTCCCCTTTTGCTCTTTGGCAGCGGTCGCACCCTTGCACATATTCCCGTACATCCTCCCTCACCCGTGGCCACCAGAACTGTCTGGTGACCAACATCATCGTTTTGTGCTGTCCAAAGTGCCCCGCTGTGGGGTTGTCGTGGAGTTGTTTGAGTACCCTTTCTCTTAGAGCTTCCCCCGGTACATACATGGCCCCCCTATAGTACAACACCCCTTCCTTTTCCTCAAACCCTTCTGGTGCCTCTCTCCCATCTCGGAGCTCCCTGATTTTAGTTCGTGCGAATTCATCGTTCCTAGTAAGCCCTGCCAGTTCTCTTTTGCCCACTAGAGTTCCCCCACACACCCATCGGTCCTCAGGTATGATGTGTCGTGTCTCTGGTGGCCCCTCTCCTTCGAAGTTTTCTGGCTTCCGCGAGAGAGCGTCCGCTCTCACGTTTTCCTCTCCGGGCACATACTGGATTTCAAAAGAAAACTTGGAGAATTCCTGCGCCCAGCGAATCTGTCTCTGGTTGAGCACTCGTGCAGTCCTCCAGTATTCCAAGTTCTTGTGATCTGTACAAACCTGGATCTTGTGCTGCGCCCCTATCAGTAGATGGCGCCAACGGCGAAAGGCAGCGTAGATCGCGAGCAGTTCTCGGTCATACACAGTATAGTTTTGCTCTGACTTGCTCAGCTTCCTCGAGAAAAAGGTACACAGTTTCCATTCCTGTTTGCTCCGCCCGGGCTGCAAAAGGACCACCCCTATAGCTCTGTCAGACGCGTCGGTCTCTAGCCTCAGGGGTTTCTCCAAGTCTACGTGTAATAGTTGCTCTTCCGACGCGAACGCCTTCTTCAATCTTTCAAAGGACTGCTGAGCTTCCTCCGTCCACACAAACTTCTTTTTGCTACTGAGACAGTCCGTGATGGGTGCGGTCAAGTGAGCAAAGTTCTTTATGAACTTCCTATAGAAGTTGCTGAAACCTAGGAACCTTTGTACGTCCTTCCGTGTCCTTGGGGGCTTCCATTCCAACACTGCCTGCACCTTGCTTGGGTCCATCGCTAAGCCCTTGTCAGACAACTTGTACCCCAGAAATTCCACTTCTCTGGCATGAAACTGACATTTCTCTAGCTTGACCTACAACTGGTGTTTCTGCAATCGTTGTAGCACTTCCCTGACATCTCGTACATGTTGCTCCTAGCTTTCCGAATAAATCAGGACGTCGTCCAGGAAGGCCACACAGTTCTTGTACAGCAGAGACCCCAACACATGGTGCATGAACCCTTGAAAACAGGCAGAGCCTGATTGTAATCCAAAAGGCATAACTAAATATTCAAAGGACCCTAGGGGGGTGAACATGGTGGTCTTCCATTCATCCCCCTCCCTCATCCTGATCAGGTTGTAAGCCCCCCTGAGGTCTAGTTTGGTAAAAATCTTTCCCTTCCTCACCCTCGTCAAAATGTCGTCAATTCTGGGCATTGGGAAAGTCACTGGTTCCGACACCGAATTTACGGCCCTAAAGTCCACTACAAGCCTGGGTTTGTCCATGTCTTTTTTGTCCACAAAAAACACCGGACTGCCCCCCACTGCTTTCGACTCTCTTATGAATCCCCTCTTTAGGTTCTTGTCAATAAACTCCCGTAACTCCTTCATCTCCCTGTCTGACATGGCATACAGCTTACCCACCGGCAGCTGTGCACCCGGGAGCAAATTGATTTGGCAGTCAAAGGGCCTGTGGGGTGCTAGCCTATCTGCCTCCTTCTCACTGAAGACCTCCTTCAGATCAGCATATTGTGGCGGCACCTCCCCCTTCCGTCCTACTGCCATTCCTGCCACTCGGGCGACACTCATCCTGGGTGTTTCCCCTCCTAGGCAGTGCTCCAGGCAGTAGGCTGACCCAAAGCTGACTGTCCGCTGATGCCACGCCACCACAGGATCATGTTGTGCTAGCCAGCTCATTCCTAATATTATTGGGGGCCCCGCTAATGAGGCAACGTGAAAGGCGATCGTCTCTGAGTGCCTAGACACCCGCATTCTCATTGGTGGGGTCTGGTGGGTCACTTCCCCTCCAATAAGCTCCCTCCCATCAATGGTGGTTACTTGCAAGGGAAAATCCAAAGGTAGCAAGTGAAGCTGATGCTCTAATGCAAAGTCCCTGCTGAAGAAATTGCAGGAGCTCCCTGAGTCCAGCATCGCCTGAACCTTGACTGGGTGCCCATTCGGGAGTTCTAGCACCACCTCAATGGCTATCGCTGCCCTTGGGGGATCTGGTTTGGGCACTTTCACTGGTTGCTGGCCTGGCTGCTGTGCCCGCTGATTGGCAGCCAAGCGTTCCCATTTCCCTGCTCCTGTGTCTGTTGCTTTTCCTCCTCGCCTCCCACGGCCCCCACCATTCCTTGCCAAGCCTTTCTCTGCGGGCAGACTCTGGCAAAATGTCCTGGCCGCTGGCAGAGGAAACATTTCTTGGTCGTTTTAACATCCTTTCCCTCCCTCTTGCGACCTTCGCTGGAGTTTGAAACCTCCTGGGCGCGCGCGCCACCTATTTCAGGAATGCGGTAGTCATGGCAACGCTGCTCTCTCCTTTCCCGCCTCTCCTGCGCCCGCGCTTCCTGCCGTACCCCAATCGCAAGTGCTGCTTTGGTCAGCTCATCCATGGACTGTGGGCGGGGTGCACGCGAAAGCTCATCCTTGACAGTTGGTGACAACCCCTCCTCAAACAACATTTGTATGGTTTCAGAGTCCAGCTGCCACCCGAGACGGTGAACTATCATTGCAAAACGTGACCAGTAGTCTCTAACTGACTGGTCTCCCTGCTTACAGTTCATCAGTTCCTGTTTTGTCACACTTTGCTGCACATCAGTGCAAAACATTGTGTCCATCGCCTGGAAAAATTTCCCCAGGTCCTGCATGGCAGCATTTTGCGTCGCCATAAGGGGCCTGATCCACTCTCTAGCCCCATCCTGCAGGTGCCCCACAACGTAAGCAACCCGCGATGCGTCATCTTCAAAATCCCTCTGTTGTAGTTTCAAGGCGTATTCTATTTCTGTTCTAAACGCCCCATAATCCTGAGGTCTCCCCCCAAACTTATGCACCAGTCCCGGTACCTTCCTTGCTATGGGGGTGGGCCTCCCCTGGGCATCCTGAGAACGTCGTTCGTTCAGCCTCGCTGTCCAGAGGGCTATGTGCTGTTCCAAGTCGCGGTTTCTTGTTGGTATTAAAGGGTTAAGAAGCTCTAGTCAAGACGCTCTAATCACTGAGCAGCTGAAGGTTGTTAGGCTTCCAGGAATGTGAGTTTGTATAAATAGTCAACTCACTTGTGTGTTTGCCCCTTCTTCCCCCCTTCCTTTTCTTTTGGGGCGTGTTTGCTGAAATGTGTGGTTCTTCACCAGGGTTTTTGTTTTGTGTAAATAAACCTTTTATTTGAGTTCAAACCGCTTGCTCCAAGATTCCTTTATTGAAAAGATGCTGACTCTCCAGCCCTTCTTGAGCCGCTGTGCGAAAAGCTCTGCTGTAATGGGACATTGTGGCATCGGAAGCGCACTGGACATATGATTAGCATTAAACTAATTAAAGTTTAATGGGACAGGTTATGGATGTTTGTACGTCAAGAAGGAGATAAGGAGTGCAGTTCAGAGTGATTTATGAAAGGACTGGAGCGAAGACAGAAGCGGTTGCCGACAACGAAAGCCTTCAAAGCAGCTTGAGTCCTGCAACGTGCCTAGGAAAAGTTTTAAAGAGGCACTGCGCAGTTTGTACTCGCTGGAAGACGTCTTATTCCTTGAGGAGCCACCTCAGCAGCTGGGAGACGGTCTACAGGTCTGTGAGTATCGTTCCTAAGCCCCAGGGAGGATGGCAGAGTCCCAGGAAAGTTTTACTGTCCCATTTACGCGACTCAATGGGAAAAATTGGCAAGATTGGAAGGCTAGAGTAAGGGTTTGGTTGCAAGCAAAAGAGTTGTGGAGTTGTACTGAAGCACCGCCTTTACAGGCAGCTGCAGACGCGTCTGCAGAAGACAAAGCAGCAGCGGCAGCTTCTCAGAAACGCGACAGGAAAGCCCAAGGTCTACTAGTTTTGGCAGTGGGACCAGAGCAAATGCCTTATGTTTCTGAGTTAAAGAACACGCATGAGGTCTGGACAGTTCTGCAGCGGCTAAATTCCAGAAACACTGCGGGGGCCAAGATCCATGCTACAAGATGTTTGTTTGATTTACGTCTCCAACCGGGAGCGTGTGTGAAAGAACATATTGCCAAAATGGTGTCTGCCTTTAATCAACTAAGACAGCTGGGCATTCCTTTCTCTATGGAGCAGCAGTCATACATTTTGTTGTCTTCTCTTGATAAAAGCTATGAGACTCTAGCTTTAACTTTGGAAGCTATGCCTTCATCTGAATTAACCCTTGAATACATTTCTTCTCGACTTGCTGATGAACAGGATAAAAGGCAAAGAGAAAGAGGTTTGTCTTCAAAGGGGAGTTGTGCTGTGCCTAAGAGTGGGGATGCTGAGTTTGAGAACACAGTAAATGCTTTTGCAGCTAGACACTGTTTTCGCTGTGGTTCCTCTTCCCATTTAATCAGGAATTGTACACATGAACCTGGTCAAGATAGCACCAAGGCCGTTGCCCCTAGTTACCAGACAAGGAGTTCCAGGGGACGTCGAAGAAGAGGAGGAGGTCGTGGCTACTCCCACAGCACACAGCACATGGCTTCAGCAATGGCGTTGATGCAAGGGCGTGGCCAAGGCAGCAATCTACGCTGGTTGATCGACAGTGGTGCATCTCACCACCTGGTGGCGCCATCTAGTGTCCGTTTGCAGAATTGCAGACATTTGCAAACCCTTAAAGTTGTGACAATGGCAGATTCAACTAAACGTTCCTTAGAGACCGTAGGCACAGTGTTTTTGAAGTGTTTGCAAACAGAAATTGATGCCTACGTGCTAAAGGGAGTGAAGGGGTGTATTTTGTCTGTGTCAGAACTTGATAGAAATGGGTTTAAAACTGTGTTTGAAAATGGGGTTTGCACTATTTCAAAGAATAACGTATCTCTTTTGCAGGTGGAATGCAGAGATGGGTTTTATTATTTTGAGACAAGTCCAGATGAAGTTGAACAGGTTCATGCTGGTTGTGTGAACTCGCCTACCCATAATTCTTGTGTTCATTTATGGCATCGCCGTTTGGGACATATTAATTTTCAGTATGTTAAAAGACAATCTGAATTATCAGAAGGGTGCAAATTGAACAAATGTTCTAAGTATTTGGATTGTACTGCATGCAAAAGGGCGAAGGTTCATAGATGCAGCTATCCCAGTTCAAATAGGAAATCTGACAAAGTATTCCAACTTGTGCATATGGACCTATGTGGCCCAATGCCTGTTGCTAGCATGGGAGGTTCGAGGTATGCACTGTGTCTCTCAGATGACAAAACAAAGGTTACATGGTTTTTTCCTCTCAAAACAAAAGCAGATGCTGCAGAAACAGTTAAAAATTGGGTTCATGCAGTAGAACTTGAATTCGGTACTAGAGTACTTGCTTTTCAGACAGACAGAGGGTCAGAATTTACCGGGTCTGTGTTGCAGAATTTCTTTAAGAAAAAGGGAATTAAGCATCGTCTGTCTACACCTTATTCCCCCCAAGAAGGAGGTGTGGCCGAACGTAAGAACAGGGTTCTGCAACAGTTGGCAAACTCTATGTTGTTTGATGCTAAACTTCCTCAAAGTTACTGGGCGGAAGCCTGGCAGACGGCTACTCATGTTCTGAACCGAGTATATAATTCGGTAATTGATACTACACCATATTTTGCTTTATATGGGAAGAAGCCCAAAGTTAATTACTTTCGGGTGTTTGGATCTCAAGCCTATGTACTTATCCCAAAAGCGTTAAGGAAAAAGGGAAGTCCAAGGGCTAGGAAACTCATCTTTTGTGGGTACGAACCACATGCCAAATCTTGGAGGTTCGTGAACCCAGATGGGGATACTACAAGAGTGGTCCTCAGTAGGAGCGCTGAATTTTGTGAGCAATCCGGATGGACTCACTTACATGCTAACCCTGACATTTTGAGAGATGATTTAGGCATTTATGCTGAGAATGAAAGTCCAGAGGGTGATGAGCCAGAAGGGGACGGTGCACATGGTTCAGATTCAGATTCTGACCAGGCACAAGGTTCTTCTCCTAGGGTAGAAAAGCCAGAATCTAAGAGTGTTCCAACATCGCCAGTCGTTAGGCCTAGCAGACAGCAAAAGCGAAGCAGGTCGCCTGCAACACCAAGCCCAAGGGAGGTATCTAAACGGAGGTCTTTATCCCTAGAGGCATGTCCAGACATAAAGTCTGAGACAGATTCTGACAGCCAATGGTCAGAGGGGGCACAAGAGGAGCAATTGCGCAGGTCAAAACGTGCCACAAAGGGCAAGCCGCCAGAGCGGTTTAAGGTGACAAGTGTATACGTAAATATGGCACAGTGTGAGCCAGATAGCTATATGGAGGTACAACAGCTACCAAGCTCAGAAGCCGTAAAGTGGCAGGAAGCAATGGAAAAAGAGATGGCTTCAATGAAGTCTCTTGGTGTGTTTACAAGTACAGAGCTTCCAAAAGGGCAACAAGCTGTAGGTTGTCGATGGGTATATCGTTTAAAGCCCACAACTACTGAGGAGTTGCAATATAAAGCCCGACTAGTTGCAAAAGGGTTTTCACAGCGCAAAGGAGTTCACTATTCTCAAATCTATGCCCCTACTTCAAGATCGGAGTCATTAAGAATGCTTTTAGCCTCTTCAGCTAAGAAGGGAAATAAGCTGTTTCATTTTGTGTTTTTTTTTAATAATTTTTTTTTATTGCTTTTTTCCCAAGGTCAGAATACATCGTCAATAAGACAACAAAAGCAATTTTACAGAAAAAGAAAGAAATTATAAAAGAAAATTCACTTTTTCAAATCTATTTTCATAATCAACTGGACTTCCCCACGTCCTCCATCCCCTGCTTTCTTTACAATGAAAATAAACAGCAAATTAATACCTTATTTTATGTGTTTTTGTACTTTCATTTAGTTATATAATCTGTAATCTATACTTTTCAAAGTCATTACTTAATTTCCATCATTTACAAATCTCAATACCGAAGCATGTTTTTCCCGAAAACTTAGCAAATTCTCAACATTCATATAACTTATAGTGTTTTTGTAGATAGTCCTTAAATTTTTTCCAATCCTCTTCCACTGCCTCTTCTCCCAGATCTCGGATTCTGCCGGTCATTTCGGCTAATTCCATGTAGTCCATCAGCTGCGAATGACATTCTTCCAGCGTGGGTAACTCCTGTGCCTTCCAATATTTAGCTATAAGGATTCTTGCTGCTGTAGTTGCATATAAAAAGAAGGTTCTATCTTTTTTTGACACTCTCTGGCCTACAATGCCCAGGAGGAAGGCCTCTGGTTTCTTATGAAAGGTGTACTTAAACACCTTTTTCAACTCATTGTAAATCATTTCCCAGAAAGCCTTCACCCTCGGGCATGTCCACCAGAGGTGAAAGAAAGTTCCTTCAGCCTCCTTACATTTCCAACATTTATTGTCAGACAGATGATATATCTTTGCAAGTTTGACTGGGGTCATGTACCACCTGTATACCATTTTCATAATGTTTTCTTTTAAGGCACTACATGCCGTGAATTTCATACCGGTGGTCCATAACCTTTCCCAGTCTTCAGACATAATGTTGTATCCAATGTCTTGTGCCCATTTTATCATAGCTGATTTAACTGTCTCATCTTGAGTATTCCATTTAAGCAACAAGTTATACATCCTTGAGAGCACTTTCGTCTTAGGTTCAAGTAGTTCTGTCTCTAATTTTGATTTTTCCACCTGGAAACCAATTTTTTTGTCCTTTTTAAAGATCTCTGAAATTTGGGCATAGTGAAACCAGTCTCGCACCTTTCCTTTCAATTTTTCGAAACTCTGCAACCTCCAGGTATCACCAACTCTTTCTATTATCTCGCAGTATTTTACCCAGCCACTCTCCATGTTACGTAGTTTTATGGCCTTAGCCTCCGTCGGTGATAACCACCTCGGGGTCTTACTTTCGAGTAAGTCCTTATATTTAGTCCAGACAATGAATAGAGCTTTCCTGACAATATGGTTTTTAAACAATTTATGAAACTTTATCTTGTCGTACCACAGGTATGCATGCCACCCAAAAGCATTGTTAAACCCTTCCAGATCCAGGACATCAGTGTTTTCTAACAAAAACCAATCCTTCATCCAGCAGAAGGATGCAGCTTCATAATACAATCTTAAGTCCGGCAGGGCAAACCCCCCTCTTTCCTTTGCATCTGTTAATATTTTAAATTTTATTCGGGGCTTTTTGCCCTGCCAGACAAACTTCGCAATGTCCCTCTGCCACTTTCCAAAACATTCCACTCTGTCCACGATCTGAAGGGTTTGAAACAGAAACAACATTCTTGGCAATACATTCATCTTGACTGCTGCAATTCTTCCCAACAAGGAAAGTTTCAATCTTGACCAAATTTCTAAGTCCTTTTTAATTTCCGACCAACATTTTTCATAATTATCTTTGAACAAATTCAGATTTCTCCCAGTCAAGTTGACCCCCAGGTATTTCACTTTTGTAACCACATTTAATTCTGTTTCCTTCTGAAACCCATCTATTTCTGAAGGTGTCAAGTTTTTTGCCAAAACCTTAGTTTTTTGTTTGTTTAACTTAAATCCCGCCACCCGACCAAACTCAGAGATTAGTTCTAAAGCTCTTTTTGTGCTAGCTTCTGGCTCCTGTAATGTCAAAACCAAATCGTCTGCAAAAGCCTTCAGTTTATATTGTTTTTCTCCGACCTGTATTCCTTCCACCTGCTGGTCCTTCCTAATCAAGTTCAGCAACACCTCCAGGACAGAAATAAATAACAAGGGTGATAAGGGGCACCCCTGTCGTGTCCCTTTTTCAATTTTAAACTCCTCTGTCACCACATTGTTTACTATCAATTTGGCTTTTTGCTCTGAATAAATTGCTTCAATACCATTTTGGAACGCCCTTCCCACTCCCATCCCTTCCAAATTTTTCTTCATAAATGTCAGAGCTGCTCCCCGATCCTAGCTCACAGAGGATCACGCTAGCCAGCGATCATTAAGTAAAAGTCTTTATTGAGTTACAGTTTCCATTCTCAAGCTGCTGCGTGCAACTCTACGTCTTATGGTTAGATCGGCGAAGCTCCGTCTGAGTCTCCGCCCCTTGTGCACCAACTTAATATCCTAGCCCTGCTCCACCTTTTCCGCCTGACTGTTCTCCTCTGGGTCCCTCTGCCCCCCGGGGTCTCTTCCCTCCGGGATTCCTCTGACGCCGACCCCCCGGACCCTCCTGTCTCCTTGCGCCAAGCTTTAGGACCTGGCTCCCTCTCCGGGCTGCCTACTGCGTCACTTTCCTGTGCATTTGAACTTGGCGCGCGCGCCCAACCTTCCACTTTCCGTCTCACCGTTTCTTCGCTCCCCGATGGAGGTGTGGCCACTCCTGACTCGTGCCCTCCCTCCTGTTGTGAGCTGCCAGCGCTTGATCCCTGGCGCCCTTCCTCTTCCCTGCTCTCTGGCGGTGACGCTGGTCCCGATTTCCAACTGCTCCCCTCTGAGTCCCCTCTGGCTCTATCTTCCTGGGGTGTCCCCCTAGGCTCCCCCCTTGCCCTGGCCACTGGTGCTCCTTTCTGTGAATCTTCTGATTCACTGGAAAGACTCGGAGATCTCGGGTCGTCGTCATCACTCATCTTTTCTTCTGCCTCCTCCCCCTCGCTCTCTGTTTCCTCCCTTGCCCTTGCCTCTGCTCCTGAACCCCTGACATCCACCCCCCCTCGAAGCCCCCTCTTCCCCCCTCCCCTCCTTCCGGTGCGGGAGCTGGGTGCTGCTGTGTCAGGGGGACGAATGTCGGATACAGTTCGCTTCCCGTGGCGGGCCTCCATCTGAAGTCTTCCGGTTCTTCCTCCCTGCTCTCGTCGACGACGGTCACCTCCGCTTCCATCTCTGTGCCGCCGTGCTCGAAACCCGGGTCGTCCCCGAAAACGTCCATGTCCGTCTCTCCCTCGCTTCCTTCTGGAGACGTTGCTCGTCCTGGACCCTCCAGCCACTTTCTGCGGAACTGCTCCTCTGGTCGATCATCCCACCAATACGAGGGTTCTGAAACAGATCCCGAGGGTGACCCCTCCGGGGAACGGGCGTCTCGTGTCGGTTCCTCGTCCGAGTCGAACCCCCGGAACGTGCTGGCTGAAAGCGTGGGCGTGAAAAGCCAGTCGTCGAAAAAGTCTGCTGGCATTGGCCTATGTGGGAAGAGGGCATGAAACTCTTCTTTGAGCAGAGGTTCGTCTAAAGCGTAGCCTGGCACCCAGCTGTTGGCACTGGCCGGGGTGCCCTCCTTGGCGAGAAGGTATTCTACCCCCTCTTCCCCCCATCTGGAGTCCAAAATCTCTGTGACTTCGTTGATGCGCTCCTCCTGTGCCACTCCCGCTTGCCCGGTTCTCTCTCTGAGCGGACTCGGTGCCGTTCCTGGTTCCTGAAACCTGTGAGGTGCCTTGTAGGGAGTGAGCACCGATCTGTGGAACACCGGATGCATCCTGGAACCCTCCGGAAGCGCCAGCCTGAAAGCCACCGGGTTGACCTGCTCTTCGACTTGGTAGGGCCCCAGTTGCTTATGCCCTAGTTTCTTCTTCGCCAACGACCTGGCCGGCACTGCGTGGGCTGCTAACCAGACCCAGTCTCCCACATGGATCTCTTCGCCAACCCTTCTGTATTTGTCCGCTTGTACCTTGTATGCGTGTTTGGCCAGCTCCAGGTGCCGCCGCAGCTGATCGTGGACCTCCTGCAACTCCGACGCGAACGCATCTGCTGCCTGCGGCTCCCCCTCCCCCATTCTTTCCAGTCCCGGGAAGGTTCTGGGGTGCCTCCCGTTGTTGGCGAAGAACGGCGTGACCCCCGTGGACACGTGCTTCGTGTTGTTGTAGGCGAACTCGGCGAGAGGCAGGTAATCCACCCACGTCGCAGGCTGTTGATTCGCATAACATCTCAGGTACTGCTGCATGATGGCATTGACCCGCTCCGCTTGCCCGTTGGTCTGCGGGTGTCTAGCCGACGCCAGGTTGATCTTGACGTTCAGGAAGCCCATCAGCTTCTGCCAGAAATTCGAGATGAACTGCCGCCCTCGGTCGGACAGAATAGACAGTGGCAGACCGTGAACCTTGAACACGTGGTCTATGAACAGTTTGGCGGTTTGTTCCGCCGTGGCCACCTTAGCACACGGAATGAAATGTGTCATCTTGGAGAACAAGTCCACCACCACCAGCACGGCCGTCTTGCCCCTCGAGCTGGGCAGATCCGTGACAAAGTCCAGGGCCACTCTCTCCCATGGTTCGACCGGAGTTTGCAGCGGTTCCAACAGTCCGGCCGGCGGTCTGTGCACTGGTTTGGCCCTCTGGCAGGTGTCACACCTTGCCACGTAGTCCGCGACTTCCCCTCTCATTCCGGGCCACCAGAAGTCTCTGGCGACTAATTCCACCGTCTTCTCCTTGCCAAAGTGCCCGGCAGTGGGCGCGTCGTGCAGCTGCTGCAGTACCTTGGCGCGAAGTTCGTCTCCCGGCACGTAGATGGCCCCTTTACGGATGAGCAATCCATCTCGCAGCTGGAACTCGTCGGTCGCTGCCGTGCCCCTGTGCACCTCTGCCATCTTTGCTTGCGCGAAGGAGTCATCCTGCAACGCTCGTCGCACCGCCTCCAGGTCAACTGTTGCCGCAGCGCACGCCCACACTGTTGGTGCGAAGATGTGCATGGCGGCCGCTGGCGTTGCCTCCTCCAGATACTGCGGCTTACGGGAGAGAGCATCCGCCATGATGTTGGTGTCCCCCGGGACATACTCTATTCGGAAGTCGAAGTTCGCAAAGAACTCAGCCCAACGTATCTGCCTCTGGTTCAGGAACTGTGCCGTGCGCCAGTGCTCCAGATTCTTGTGGTCCGTGCAGACCTGCACCGTGTGCTTGGCGCCGATCAGGAAGTGCCTCCACGCTTTGAACGCTGCATGAATGGCCAGCAACTCCCTGTCCCAGATGGTGTAGTTCTGTTCGGACTTGCTGAGCTTCCTGGAGTAAAACGCTCCCGGCCTCCAAACCCCCTGCGGGTCTTTCTGCAGCAGGACTGCTCCCACGGCTCTGTCCGAAGCGTCTGTCTCCACCCTCATCGGCCTGCTGGGGTTGACATGAAGCAGCTGCTCTTCCGACGCGAAGAGACGCTTGAGTGCCTGAAAGGACTGCTCCGCCTGCTCTGTCCAGATGAACTTCTTTTTCTTGGAGCTGAGCGTGTCCGTGATGGCCGCTGTCTGCATAGCAAAGCCTTTGATAAACTTGCGATAGAAGTTCGCGAAGCCGACAAACCGTTGGACCTCCTTCCGGTTGCGTGGGCTTTTCCAATCCAACACTGCTCGAACCTTGGCGCTGTCCATGGCGAGCCCCTTGTCAGACAACTTGTAGCCCAGGAAATCCACCTCCGTCACGTCGAATTGGCACTTCTCCAGCTTGGCGTAAAGCCTATGCTGCTGTAGCCTGCTCAGCACTTCCTTGACGTGTCTGTCATGCTCCTGCTGCGATTCCGAAAAGATCAGGATGTCATCCAAGAAACAGACGCACGTCTTGTAGAGGAGCCCCGCCAACACGTGATGCATGAACGCTTGAAAAACGTGGGAGCCATTTGGCAATCCAAAAGGCATAACTCTATATTCGTAGGTGCCCAGGGGCGTGAACATGGCTGTCTTCCACTCATCTCCTTCCCGCATGCGAATGAGGTTGTACGCCCCTCGCAGGTCCAACTTGGTGAACACGCTGCCCTTGCGTACCTTTGCGAGGAGGTCGTCGATTCGGGGCATGGGGAAGTCCGATGGCTTGGTCACACTGTTTAAGATGCGATAGTCCACTACAAGCCTTTTTTGGGGCGTGTCCCGCTTCTTAACAAAGAATACAGGACTGCCCCCCGCTGCCTTGGACTCTCGGATGAAACCGCGCTCCAAATTATGATCTATGAACTCTTTGAGTTCCTGCAGTTCGTCCTCAGACATGGAATACAGCTTCCCTTTGGGCAGCGCCGCCCCCGGCAGCAGGTCAATTTTGCAGTCATATGGTCTGTGGGGGGGTAGCCTGTCTGCCTCCTTCTCGCAGAAAACCTCCAAAAATTCTGCGTACTTGTGGGGAACCGCTTGCAGCGTGCCTAGCTGCAGCTGTGACTCCTCTTCCTCTCCTTCCTGCCGGGGCACGATGCAGTGTTCAGCACAAAAGGAAGAGCCGAAGGTCAGCTGCCTCTGGTACCAAGCCAGCGTTGGGCTGTGCTTGTCCAGCCAACTCATGCCCAATACAATGGGCGTGTCCGATAGTTGAGTGACGTTGAAGCTGATGATTTCCCTGTGATTCCCAAGTCGCATCACCATTGGTGGCGTCTGCTTCACCACTTGCCCCCCTAGCAGCTCCCTGCCATCCACCGTGACAACCTGCAGGGGCAGCGTGGCAGGCAGCAACTGTATAGCGTGCCGGTCGACAAAGTCCTGCCCTATAAAGTCCGCATTGCTTCCTGAGTCAATGGTGATTGGCACGTCCATGGTGATTCCATTGGGCAGCTGGAGCGATGCGGTGAGCCTCACTACTGGTTTGGGCGGGAGGGGGTCCATGGGCTGTAAAATCTCTGGGGACTGCTTCACTGACACGTCTGGCTGGGCCCCAGTGCCTCTTCCTCCAGCCAGACTCCGTCGTTTCCCTGCTGTGGTTCTCCTTGCTGCGTTGCTGCAGTTACCATTGCTGAGGCTGCAGTGTGCTTGTGGAGCCTCCGGGGACACTCTTTCGCCATAGGCTGTGGATCCTCGCAGATGTAACACTTCCTGTTCCCTCTAGGAGGCTTCGCTTTCACTGTTGCCGGTGCTAGGGCTCTGGCTGCTGACTGAGCCCTTGCACTTCCAACCTCCATAGGTTCCGCCCCTCCTCCTGGCGGAGGCGTGGATTGCGCACACGCTGCTTCTTTGGGAAGGAAGGAGGAGCCCCTGGCTGGTTCGCGCCCTCCACGCCCTTCGTCCCTGCTCCACGGACGTTCTTCCAGCCGCACCCCCACCGCCAGCGCCCTCTGAACGATCTCCTGCGTGGTCCGGGGTCTCTCCCCCCTCGCAATTTCATCTTTAACCGAGCCGTGCAATCCCTCCCAAAACAGGTCTCTTACAGGAGCCGAATCTCTGTCCCATTCCAGGGCACTGACCAAAGCGAAAAAGCGGGCATGGTACTGCCTTACGCTGGCCCTCCCTTGCTTCAGTCCATGTATCTGCTGCCGAGCAAGATCTACGTCAATGCTTGATAAAAAGCACCCATCCATCGCTTTAATAAAGGCATCCGCATTTTGGAGCGCCGGATCCTTATCCCTCCACAAATTGCGCAGCCATGCTTTAGCATCTCCATGCAAATGGGACATGATGAATCCCACTTTCTCTTGCTCATCTCTAAAGTCTTTGTTCAGCAGTTGCAGTGCACACATTACATCTGCTCTAAAGTTGGGGTACTGTTGCAGATTCCCATCGAAGTGAGAGACCAGACCGCCTGTTCGTCTCCCCAACCCAATCCCCTCCGGTTTGGGTGTCAGTTCCCCTTGCTTCGTAAGCACTTCCAACCTGACCTGGAGATCCCTGTAGGCGGCAGCTGCGTCCTCCTCTCTCTTCCTGGATTCAAGAGCCTCGGCATTCAGTCGTGACACTGCTTCTCTGAGTTCCGCTATCTGCTGTTCAGCCGTCATGTTGTCTGCCGTTCGTGAGCTCGCTAGTAGGCACCCGCTTTCTCTCCTCTCCGTGAGGCCGTAGATGCCCACAATTTTGAGACGGAGCTTACTGTCAGAGCTGCTCCCCGATCCTAGCTCACAGAGGATCACGCTAGCCAGCGATCATTAAGTAAAAGTCTTTATTGAGTTACAGTTTCCATTCTCAAGCTGCTGCGTGCAACTCTACGTCTTATGGTTAGATCGGCGAAGCTCCGTCTGAGTCTCCGCCCCTTGTGCACCAACTTAATATCCTAGCCCTGCTCCACCTTTTCCGCCTGACTGTTCTCCTCTGGGTCCCTCTGCCCCCCGGGGTCTCTTCCCTCCGGGATTCCTCTGACGCCGACCCCCCGGACCCTCCTGTCTCCTTGCGCCAAGCTTTAGGACCTGGCTCCCTCTCCGGGCTGCCTACTGCGTCACTTTCCTGTGCATTTGAACTTGGCGCGCGCGCCCAACCTTCCACTGTCCGTCTGACCGTTTCTTCGCTCCCCGATGGAGGTGTGGCCACTCCTGACTCGTGCCCTCCCTCCTGTTGTGAGCTGCCAGCGCTTGATCCCTGGCGCCCTTCCTCTTCCCTGCTCTCTGGCGGTGACGCTGGTCCCGATTTCCAACTGCTCCCCTCTGAGTCCCCTCTGGCTCTATCTTCCTGGGGTGTCCCCCTAGGCTCCCCCCTTGCCCTGGCCACTGGTGCTCCTTTCTGTGAATCTTCTGATTCACTGGAAAGACTCGGAGATCTCGGGTCGTCGTCATCACTCATCTTTTCTTCTGCCTCCTCCCCCTCGCTCTCTGTTTCCTCCCTTGCCCTTGCCTCTGCTCCTGAACCCCTGACAATAAATTTCCAAGATAAATTATCAAAGGCTTTCTCGGCGTCTATAAAAATCAGAGCTGCTTTCGTGTTCAAGTTTGTCTGTAATAACTCCAAAACATCGATAATATTCCTAGTGTTGTCAGACAAGTGCCTGCCAGGGAGAAAGCCTGCTTGGTCTTTATGAATTACTTCATTTAAAACTTTTTTCAGTCTGTTTGCCAAAATATCAGCAAAAATTTTGTAATCCACATTTAGGAGTGAGATGGGACGGTAGTTCCTAAGTTGAGTCTTTTCAGATTCCAGTTTTGGTATCAAAGTGATGAATGCCTCTTTCCACGATTCGGGTGCCCCCTTCCCTTCCATAATTTGGTTACATACCTCCATTAATGGCTGGACCAGATATTCCTTCAATGTCTTATAATATTTGGAGGTAAGTCCATCTGGGCCTGGGGATTTGCCTAATTGCATGTTCTGAATGGCACTTTCAATTTCCTGTTGTGTTATTTTGTAATTCAGGGTTGTTTGTTTGTCTTGTGTTAGTTTTTGCAGGCCATAGCTTTTTAGAAATTTGTTTATCTCAGTCTCTACTTCGGGTCCTTGAGTAAACAGTTTTTTAAAATATCTCTGGAAACACTTTCTAATATCTTCTGGTTTCTGAATACATTCTCCTTCAACCTCCAGATTGGTAACAAAGTTCAATTTTTGTCTCTTTTTCAGCTGCCATGCCAGCAGCTTCCCACATTTATTTGCAGATTCGAATGATCTTTGTTTCATCTGTTTAATTTTCCATTCGACTTCCTGATTTATCAATTTCGCATATTGTGCTTGATGGAATTTTATTTCTCTTAAGACTTCTTTTGATTTTGGGTTTAGTCTCAACTTTTTCTCTCCGTCTCTTATCTTCTCCAAAATCTTATCCTTTTTACCATTCCAGAGTTTTTTCTTAATAGTATTCTGTTGTATCAGGAACCCTCTCATAACAGCTTTACTCGCATCCCAGATTGTTTTCTTTTCCACCGAGGTATTCAAATTTATTTCGAAGTAATCTTTCAACGTTTTTTGGGCCTTCTTCACAATCTCCTGATCTCTAAACAAGTAGTCATTCATTCTCCATCTGAAGGATCCAGCTGGTGCAAGTCTCAAGTCTATTTTCAAGGCGTTATGGTCGGAGCAGGTTTTAGGGCAGATCTCTACTTTTTTTATCTTAGGTGCCAGTCCTCTAGATGTCCAGATTTGGTTGATTCTTGTCCATGATAGATGGGCCTCAGAAAAGAATGTTCCCTCTTTACCTAGAGGGTTCTTTGTCCTCCAAATATCAATCAAGTCCATATTGTCTGTAAGTTCAAAGAAAGTCTTTGGTAGTCTGCCCTCTTTGGTCAAATTCTGATTTTGTGACTTGTCCATGTATGTGGAGACAACTCCATTCATATCTCCCATCAGAATGATGTTAGTATAGTCAATATAGTCCAACATTATCTCATGCAACTTCTTATAAAATTCCGATTTCCCATCGTTTGGTGCATAAATTCCTACTATCAAAAGTTTTTCTCCTTGTGCTTGTATTTCAATTGCCAAAATTCTTCCTTGTTCATCTTTAAAAACCAACTTTAGTGCTAGGCTCTCCTTTGCATAAATCACTACTCCTCTTTTTTTAACCTTGTCTGATGAAATAAATTCTTGGCCTAGTCTCTTGTTAATTAACACTCTCCTGTGGAGCCTAGTCACGTGTGTTTCTTGGAGGCAAATGACGTCTAATTGTTCTTTTCTCAATATGTGAAAAATCTTCTTCCTTTTTTCGGGAGAGTTTGCGCCATGAATGTTCCAACTAAGAAGCTGCAGAGACATCTCGGACTAATTTATTGGCCTGTGGGAGTGTCTCCTTTGTCGTTTTTGTCTGGAGGTGGAACCGGATTGAAGCCAAACGAAGAAGGTGGCCAGGCTCCTGCTACTCCTTTCCGAAGGTCCTCCCCGTGATCGTTTAGGAACTTTTCTTGCTCCTCTGCTGTTCTAATTCTCTCCTTCTTCCCTTTCAAGGTAAAAGATAGTCCTTGAGGAAATTTCCACCTGTAAGGGATTGTGTTGTTTAAGCTGTTTCATTTTGATGTCAATGTGGCTTATTTAAATGCAGACTTACAGGAGGAAGTCTATATGACGCCACCACCAGGTTTTGAAGGAGACAAGCCAAACCAGGTCTGGCGCCTACACAAATCCATTTATGGGTTGAAACAGTCCGCCCGTAATTGGAATTCCTGCTTAAACGATGCTCTAGAGAGCATGGGGTTCAGGAAGAGCGCAGCAGATGCGTGTCTTTATCTAAAAGGCTCGGGATGTGAACAAGAAGCAGTCTTGATATTTGTTGACGATTTGTTATACAGTGGAAAGGACGATAAACTTGCACAACAATTTGCCACAAAGCTTGGAGAAAGGTTTCAGATAAAATCACTAGGCAATGTATCTGTTTATCTAGGAGTTAAAATTCAGCAAGATGAAGATGGGAACTATTGGCTCAGCCAAGAAGCTAAGATCCAGCAGTTGCTGGAAAGGTTTAAAATGGACAACTGTGCTGGTGTTAAAACCCCAATGGAGTTAAGTTACACAAAGGATGCTCAAACTGAGCAACAGACAGAGTTCTGTAATCCCGGGGTTTACCAGTCAGCGATAGGCAGTCTACTCCACATTGCACAGTGGACTCGGCCCGATATAACATATGCTGTCAACATGCTTTGTAGACAAGCTGAAAAACCATCAATGCATGCTTGGCAAGGAGTAAAAAGAGTTTTAAGGTATCTCCAAACTACCAAAAGGTTTCGCTTAAAACTATCAGCAGAGGGCAGCACACAACTTGAATGTTGGGCTGACAGCAGTTGGGCTGATGCTGGACCAGATAGAAAATCAGTGTCAGGAATGGCGATAAAATTTGGAAATGCACTAATTGGTTGGAGATCAAGAAAACAATCACTTATAGCTTTAAGTTCAACTGAATCTGAGTTCAATGCATTATCAGATGTATGTAGAGAACTGGAATTTTATAAGCAACTGGTACAAGAATTGTTTGGAGAATGTTCCCTACCTATCAGAGTGTGGGAAGACAATCAACCTTGTATTAAACTAGCTAAATCAGGTCAATTCAAGGCACACACAAAACATTTGGATATCCGTTATCAAAATGTATGCCAAAGTGTAAAACAAGGTTTAATTGAACTAAAGTATTGTCCAAGCCAAGAAAATCTCGCAGACGGTTTTACAAAAGCTTTGAGTCCGCAATCTCATAAATGTTTCTGTTCAGGTTTAAATTTGAATTAAGGTTGGTACAGCTCAGTGTTACGAGCGAGAGGGGGTGTTGGTATTAAAGGGTTAAGAAGCTCTAGTCAAGACGCTCTAATCACTGAGCAGCTGAAGGTCGTTAGGCTTCCAGGAATGTGAGTTTGTATAAATAGTCAACTCACTTGTGTGTTTGCCCCTTCTTCCCCCTTCCTTTTCTTTTGGGGCGTGTTTGCTGAAATGTGTGGTTCTTCACCAGGGTTTTTGTTTTGTGTAAATAAACCTTTTATTTGAGTTCAAACCGCTTGCTCCAAGATTCCTTTATTGAAAAGATGCTGACTCTCCAGCCCTTCTTGAGCCGCTGTGCGAAAAGCTCTGCTGTAATGGGACATTGTGGCATCAGAAGCGCACTGGACATATGATTAGCATTAAACTAATTAAAGTTTAATGGGACATTTCTCTCCTCCAGCGATTGTCCTCCAGCAGCCCCCTCCGTGGCTCTGACTTCTCCAGTCTTACTCACGATGCCGCCTACTTGTTGCGCACGAGCAACTTTCGGTGACAGACAGACTGCTGTAATGGTTTGGAGTTACTCGTGCGTAAACTGTCCCCTTTGGGATCTTGGCTGCCTGGGTTAAACCCTCCTGACTGCACAGCCCATCTCAGCGTGGCTGCCTCAGTCGCTCGCAGAGTCTGTCTGTGGGCGTTTCTTAAACCGTTGCCAGCATAAGAGTTGTTTGACTCCCAATCGTCTCCGCCTCTCATTGCGCGGGAGTCTCCTGCGCAAGGAGGGCGTGGGTAGTGGAGGACCAGGGCTCTCCTCACTGACTTCCAAAGGAAGAATCCCGGAGCCCTTCCACCTCTTCTCCCATTTGCTCTCCTGGCTCCTTGGTGTTACTCTGATTTCCTTCCCCCTCCATCAAGCTGCGTCTCCCCCTTGTGCTTGTTCCTTCCCCTGCAGAATCCGAGAGCCTCTCCTTCGCCGGTTGCTCTGATGTCAGTTTCCTGACAATAGGCTATTGGAATGCTAAAGTAGGGAGTCAAGAGATAAAAGGAACAACTGGCAAGTTTGGTCTTGGAGTTCAAAACGAAGCAGGGCAAAGGCTAATAGAGTTCTGCCAAGAGAACAAGCTGGTCATCACAAACACTCTTTTCCAACAACACAAGAGACGACTCTACACATAGACATCACCAGATGGGCAGCATCAAAATCAGACTGATTATATTCTCTGCAGCCAAAGATGGAGAAGCTCTATACAGTCAGCAAAAACAAGACCTGGAGCTGACTGTGGCTCAGATCATCAGCTTCTTATAGCAAAACTCAAGCTTAAACTGAAGAAAGTAGGAAAAACCACTGGGCCAGTAAGATACAATCTAAGTCAAATCCCTTAGTGGAAGTGAGGAACAGGTTTAAGGATTTAGATTTGGTGGACAGAGTGCCTGAAGAACTCTGTCTTCAGGATGGAGGCTCGTAACATTATACAGGAGGCAGCAACTAAAACCATCCCAACGAAAAGGAAATGCAAGAGAGCAAAGTGGCTGTCCAATGAGGCCTTACAAATAGTGGGGGAGAGAAGGCAAGCAAAGTGTGAGGGAGATAGTGAAAGATACAGGAAATTGAATGCAGATTTACAAAGAATAGCAAGGAGAGAGAAGAAGGCCTTCTTAAACGAGCAATGCAAAGAAATAGAGGAAAACAATAGAATGGGAAAAATCAGAGATCTGTTCAAGAAAATTGGAGATATGAAAAGAACATTTTGTACAAAGATTTCCATAATAAAAGACAAAAGTGGAAAGGACCTAGCAGAAGCAGAAGACATCAAGAAGAGGTGGCAAGAATACACAGAGGAATTATACCAGAAACATACAGATGTCTCATACACCCCAGGTAGTGTGGTTGCTGACCTTGAGCCGGACACCCTGGAGAGTGAAGTCAAATGGGCCTTAGAAAGCAGCGCTAATAACAAGGCTAGTGGAAGTGATGATATTCCAGCTGAACTATTTAAAATTTTAAACGATGATGCTGTGAAGGTGCTACACTCAATATGTGAAGGTGCTACACTCAATATGCCAGCAAGTTTGGAAAACTCAGCAGTGGCCAGAGGATTGGAGAAGATCAGTCTACATCCCAATCCCAAAGAAGGGCAGTGCCAAAGAATGCTCCAACTACCGCACAATTGCACTCATTTCATACGCTAGCAAGGTTATGCTTAAAATTCTTCAAGGCAGGCTTAAGCAGTATGTGGACCGAGAACTCCCAGAAGTGCAAGCTGGATTTCGAAGGGGCAGAGGAACCAGAGACCAAATTGCAAACATGCACTGGATTATGGAGAAAGCTAGAGAGTTCCAGAAAAACATCTACTTCTGCTTCATTGACTATGCAAAAGCCTTTGACTGTGTTGGCCACAGCAAACTATGGCAAGTTCTTAAAGAAATGGGAGTGCCTGATCACCTCATCTGTCTCCTGAGAAATCTCTATGTGGGACAAGAAGCTACAGTCAGAACTGGATATGGAACAACTGATTGGTTCAAAATTGGGAAAGGAGTACGGCAAGGCTGTATATTGTCTCCCTGCTTATTTAACTTATATGCAGAATTCCTCATGCGAAAGGCTGGGCTGGATGAATCCCAAGCTGGAATTAAGATCGTCGGAAGAAATATCAACAACCTCAGATATGCAGATGACACAAGCTTGATGGCAGAAAGTGAGGAGGAATTAAAGAACCTTTTAATGAGGGTGAAAGAGTAGAGGGCAAAATATGGTCTGAAGCTCAACATCAAAAAAACGAAGATCATGGCCACTGGTCCCATCACCTCCTGGCAAATAGAAGGGGAAGAAATGGAGGTAGTGAGAGATTTTACTTTCTTGGGCTCCATGATCACGGCAGATGGTGACAGCAGTCACGAAATTAAAAGACGCCTGCTCCGTGGGAGAAAGGCGATGGCAAACCTAGACAGCATCTTAAAAAGCAGAGACATCACCTTGCCAACAAAGGTCCGTATAGTTAAAGCCATGGTTTTCCCAGTAGTGATGTATGGAAGTGAGAGCTGGACCATAAAGAAGGCTGATCGCCAAAGAATTGATGCTTTTGAATTATGGTGCTGGAGGAGACTCTTGAGAGTCCCATGGACTGCATGAAGATCAAACGTATCCATTCTTAAGGAAATCAGCCCTGAGTGCTCACTGGAAGGACAGATCATGAAGCTGAGGCTCCAGTACTTTGGCCACCTCGTGAGAAGAGAAGACTCCCTGGAAAAGACCCTGATGTTGGGAAAGATTGAGGGCACAAGGAGAAGGGGACGACAGAGGACGAGATGGTTGGATGGTGTTCTCGAAGCTACAAACATGAGTCTGACCAAACTGCGGGAGTGGCTGGCGTTCTCTGGTCCATGGGGTCACGAAGAGTCGGACACGACTAAATGACTAAACAGCAGAACAACATCATTTAGAAGGAAAATAGACAACCAAAGAATCAAACTTAAACTCAAAACTTTATAAGATCCAAAAGACGATCCAAAAAAGAAGAAGACCCCATGTCATCAAACAAAAAATACAATACTGGTCCTACTTATAATCAGCAAGGCAGAAGGAATTCTGGACTTGAACAAGAAATGGATCTGAGAGATCTTATATTAAGTTTGAAGAACGATATAGGGGAAATGAAGAAAGAATTTAATGACCTTAAGCTGGAAATTAACAGTAAAGTAAAGTAAAAGGACTAGATGACAAATTAGATAAGATGGGGAATAGATGAGAATACTAAATCAGTAATGGAATTAAAAGGACAAGTAAAAGAATTTGCAGAGGAAAAGAAAGAACTAACAAAAACCATTCAGGAACTTGAAACAAAAACACAACATTTAGAAGAATTTAGAAGAATTTTATAAGAAATCATCCAAAGATTTAAGAAAAAGTAAAAAAGAATGGGATAAGGTTAAAAAGGAAAATGATGCTTTTAAAGTCACCCAGGAAGCAACCCGGGATGCATTATGCATTCTTCAAATGCAAACTAAAGAAAGAACAATGAGGATACGCGGTGTCCGAAAGAACCCGAAAGAGAATGTACAAAACACTATTATAAAAGAACTAGCCAATTGGTTAGAAATAAAAGAAAATGAAATTGCTGAAAATACAGAAGATATATTTAGAGTAAATTCTAGGAAAGCAAAGATGACTAAATGGCCAGGGGACTGTCTAATTATGTTTACATCAAATATACTAAGGAATAGGAATAGGAATAGGAAATCGTAATTTTGAAAGAGATCCCTCCTTGTTTGCTGAAAAAGAGAGAAAAATAGCAATTCCTGACAAAAGTCCTAAAAATGAAATCCATATTTTTTAAATGGGCGTTTCTGGAAGGAATCTCCTTCAATTTTAAAGGGAAAAGAAGAAGATTGGAAACAGTGGAAGACGCAGAAAATTTTTACAGAACATACGAAAATGAATTAGGGGGCGATAGACATTTTACAGAAAAAGAGTCCAGCCCAAAGAATTTGAAAAACACAAACTCAGACCATGGCTCGGAGAGTGAGTAAATACCTCACAAAAAACAACAACAAATTGAATTGCCAAAAATAAAAATTGTAAATAAACTTTGTGTTATAACATATTTTAACGAATAAAGATGAATTTAAAAATATTGTCTTGGAATGTTAATGGACTAAATGATAAAAAAGGAATAAAATAGCACAGATTTTGACCAAACAAAAGAATGTTATTACTTGCCTCCAGGAAATACATGTCACAAGAGAACATAGAAGAGTATTAATTAACCCCAAACTAGGAAAAGAATTCATTGCTGCAGACAATGTAAAAAAAAAGAGCAGTAGTGATTTATGTTAGACCTGTGTTAGAGCCAGAGTTGTTATTTTTGGACCCCAAAGGGAGAATAGTGATAATAAAGATTAAATGAAATAATACATCCAAATCAGTCAGGATTTCTCCCGGGAAGACAAATTTCGACCAATACCAGAAATATTGTGGATATTATAGAATACTTAGAAGCTAAAAACGATAAAAAAAGCTGCCCTTTTACTACTCAATGCAGAAAAGGCATTCGACAACGTTTTGTGGTATTATATGAATAAACAATTGGAGGTTATGGATCTAGGAATAAAATTCAGAAAAGGAATAGAGGCAATATATGAACATCAAAAATCAAGGCTAATAATAAATGGAAATCTAACAGATAACATCCCTATAACTAAAGGAACCAGACAGTGGTGCCCTTTGTCATCCCTGTTATTTATATTAGCTCTGGAACCACTGTTGCATAACATCAGGAAAAAATAAAAAATAAAAGAAATTATAATTGGAGAGAAATCATATAAAATTAGAGCGTTCGCAGATGATATAATAATAACAATGCAGGATCTGAACCAAAGCATTCCAGCAGCTATTGACCTAATTATAAAATGTGGGAAGCTAATGGACCTGAAAATAAACTATAAGAAAACAAAATTACTGACCAAAAATTTAACACAGGAAGAGAAAACTGAATTACAGGAAAAAACAGGTTTGGAAATTAAAAATAAGGTTAAATACCTGGGAATTTGGATTTCAAATAAAAATATAAATCTCTACGAAGATAATTATATTAAAATATAGAAAGACATAAAAAAGATATGGAAAGCTGAACTAAACTACACCTCTCCCTTTTGGGAAGAATCTCAGTAATAAAAATGAACATCCTCCCCAAAATGCTCTTTTTGTTTCAAACTTTACCAATTTTGGGAGGAATGAAATGTTTCCAGGAGTGGAAAAAGGAATTAGTCAGATTTGTCTGGAATGGAAATAAACCGAGAATTAAACATCAGCAGGTGGCGCTGTGGGTTAAACCACAGAGCCTAGGACTTGCTGATCAGAAGGTCGGCGGTTCAAATCCCTGCAACGGGGTGAGCTCCCGTTGTTCGGTTCCAGCTCCTGCCCACCTAGCAGTTCTAAAGCACGTTGTAATGGATTTAGGGGTTGCTCGTGCGTAAGTTGCCGCCACTGCTGGCGAGGTTACCTGGTTAAACCCTTTCTGACTGAACAGCCTCCAGCATCGTGACTGTCTCAGTCGCTGGCAGAATCCGTCAGTGGGCGTTTCTTGAACCTTTTCCAGCATAAAAGTTGTTTGACGCCAAGTCTCCTCCTACTCTCCCTGTGCGGAAGTCTTCTGCGCAGGGAGGGTGTGGGCAACGGAGTACCCGTACTCTCTCCGCTGGTCTCCGGCGAGGAGTCTTGGAGCCTCCTCTCCGATTCCCCCATCTGCCCCCCTTCTCCACTGGTGTTAAGCTGATTTCCTTCCCCAGCAGATGGGCTGCCTCTCTTCCTACTGGGACCCTCTCCGGCATCCCTCTGGAGCCTTCCCTCTGCCTCTAGCTCCGATGGCAGTTCCCTAACACACGTCAAAGTGCAAGTAGATAAATAGGTACCGCTTCGGCGGGAAGGGAAACGGCGTTTCCATGCTCTGCTCTGGTTCGCCAGAAGCGGCTTAGTCATGCTGGCCACATGACCCGGAAGCCAATAAAGCGAGATGAGAGCCGCAACCCCAGAGTCGGTCACGACTGGACCTAATGGTCAGGGGTCCCTTTACCTTTACCTTTATTGATAGACAAAAGGGAAAGAGGAGGATCTGGACTACCGGATCTGGAATTATACCATGATACAGCTGGACTAGTATGGTTTAAAAAATGGATTACATTAAAAGACACAGACATGCTGGATCCTAAGGGGCATGGCAACCGGTTTGGTTGGCATGCCTATCTAATATGCAAAAAGGTGAAGGTCCACAAAGGATTTTTTTTATATAATATTTTATTAGGTTTTGACAATAAAAGAGTATTTTTAAAAAAATAGGAAAGACAAAAAAGATACAAAATTATAAAATACAAAATACAAAAATACAGACATTAAACACAAAAAAGAAAAGAAAAAAGCACATATAAAAAGACAAAAATTCCCTCTTTCTTAATTTCTCCTCTTTGGTTAACTTATTTTCCTGACTCCCTCACGTCTCCCATTTTTGTATCCCTTTTAAAAGTTAGTTCAGCAAATTCATGTCCTGTTAGTGTATCTATTTATTAATCCAAACTTGCATTTTACCTTGTTGCTAAAACCCCTGCATTTCATTTCAATGTCCTCAACATTCAAAAATTTTACAATATTTCTGCAAATACATTTTAAATTTCCTCCAGTCTTCTTCCACCAACTCTTCTCCCTGATCTCCGATTCTGCCAGTCATTTCCGCCATCTCCATATAGTCCATTAGTTGCATCTGCCATTCTTCCAGGGTGGGTAGGTCTTGTGTCTTCCAATGCTTTGCGATGAGAATTCTTGCTGCTGCTGTAGCATACATGAAAAAAGTTCTATCCTTCTTTAACACCGATTGGCCAACTATGCCCAGGAGGAAGGCCTCTGGTTTCTTCAGGAAAGTATATTTAAATACCTTTTTCAATTCATTATATATCATTTCCCAGAAAGCCTTGATCCTTGGGCACGTCCACCAAAGGTGAAAAAAAGTACCTTCAACTTCTTTGCATTTCCAACATTTATTATCGGGCAAGTGGTATATTTTTGCAAGCTTGACTGGAGTCATGTACCACCTGTACATCATTTTCATAATATTCTCTCTTAGGGCATTACATGCCGTGAATTTAATCCCGGTGGTCCACAACTTCTCCCAGTCAGCAAACATAATATTATGTCCTATATCTTGTGCCCATTTTATCATTGCAGATTTTATCGTTTCTTCCTCAGTATTCCATTTCAACAGCAGATTATACATTCTTGAAAATATCTTAGCATTGGGTTCTAACAGTTCTGTTTCTAACTTTGATTTTTCCACCTGAAAACCAATTTTTTTATCCAAATTGTAAACCTCTCTTATTTGAAAATAGTGTAACCAGTCTCGCACCTTCTCTTTAAGTTTGTCATAACTCTGCAATTTCAATTTGTCACGGTCCACAAAGGATTTTTAAGCCACGTAATAAGGAGATCACTCTATAAGATATGGAGTAAATATAGAGGAATTTTGGAACCAAAGATACCTCTGTGGCCATCCCCAGAGAAAGCAACAGCAGTTAAAAGGAAAAACATGAAGGGAGAGTGACCCATCAATCGGATATTATTAGAACCAGACAAAGATAAACCAACTTTAAAAAATATAGGATGAAATTAGACACCACTTGTCTGACTGGATACAATATTTCCAACTAATTCAAAAATTGTGTACAGAAAGGAAAGAAGGTCTTGCCAAAGAAACTTCCATCTTTGAAAGAGATTTAATATATAATAAGGGAAAGTATATATCAAGCATGTATGAATATCTTTTAGAGTGGGAAGTGAAAGAGGAGCAGGTTAAAACATCCATGATAAGGTGGGCGCAAGACTTTGTATATAACATCTATATGGAGCAGTGGAAAAGACTGTGGCGCCAAGATATCAAATTTACATCATGCTATAACTTGAGGGATAATACCATGAAGATGCTCTACAGATGGCATCATACCCTGGCAAAACTGGCTAAAATGTACAAGGGAAGTTCACCAATATGTTGGCAATGCAAAAAGGAAATAAGGTCCTACTACCATATGTGGTGGACCTGCATGGTTATAAGCGAGTTTTGGAATAACATATTTGACAAATTTAACAAATTATTTAAATTTACCATCAAAAAAAGGCTGGAGATTTTCCATCTAGGAATATTGCCAATAGAAATTAAGCAAAACACAAGACCACTGTTTATGTAAGCAGCCATGGCTGCAAGAATACTTATAGCCAGAAGTTGGAAATGCGAAACAACACCAACAATAATAGACTGGCAAACACTCATGATAGAGTATTTCCAATTAGCAAAGCTGACTGGAAAAGTCAGGGGAGCCATGAATCAAAAAGTATACAGAGAATGGAAATTATTTAAGGAATATATAAGAATATATTGTAAAAATGATATCATCCTAGCAGAATTGAATGATTTTGTTGTTGTTTAGTCGTTTAGTCGTGTCCGACTCTTCGTGACCCCATGGACCAGAGCACGCCAGGCACTCCTGTCTTCCACTGCCTCCCACAGTTTGGTCAGACTCATGTTTGTAGCTTCGAGAACGCTGTCCAACCATCTCGTCCTCTGTCGTCCCCTTCTCCTTGTGCCCTCCATCTTTCCCAGCATCAGGGTCTTTTCCAGGGAGTCTTCTCTTCTCACGAGGTGGCCAAAGTATTGGAGCCTCAGCTTCACGATCTGTCCTTCCAGTGAGCACTCAGGGCTGATTTCCTTAAGAATGGATCGGTTTGATCTTCTTGCAGTCCATGGGACTCTCAAGAGTCTCCTCCAGCACCATAATTCAAAAGCATCAATTCTTTGGCAATCAGCCTTCTTTATGGTCCAGCTCTCACTTCCATACATCACTACTGGGAAAACCATGGCTTTAACTATACGGACCTTTGTTGGTAAGGTGATGTCTCTGCTTTTTAAGATGCTGTCTAGGTTTGCCATCGCCTTTCTCCCAAGGAGCAGGCATCTTTTAATTTCGTGACTGCTGTCACCATCTGCCGTGATCACGGAGCCCAAGAAAGTAAAATCTCTCACTGCCTCCATTTCTTCCCCTTCTATTTGCCAGGAGGTGATGGGACCAGTGGCCATGATCTTCGTTTTTTTGATGTTGAGCTTCAGACTATATTTTGCCCTCTACTCTTTCACCCTCATTAAAAGGTTCTTTAATTCCTCCTCACTTTCTGCCATCAAGCTTGTGTCATCTGCATATCTGAGGTTGTTGATATTTTTTCCGACAATCTTAATTCCGGCTAGGGATTCATCCAGCCCAGCCTTTCGCATGAGGAATTCTGCATATAAGTTAAATAAGCAGGGAGACAATATACAGCCTTGCCGTACTCCTTTCCCAATTTTGAACCAATCAGCTGTTCCATATCCAGTTCTAACTGTAGCTTCTTGTCCCACATAGAGATTTCTCAGGAGACAGATGAGGTGATCAGGCACTCCTATTTCTTTAAGAACTTGCCATAGTTTGCTGTGGTCGACACAGTCAAAGGCTTTTGCATAGTCAATGAAGCAGAAGTAGATGTTTTTCTGGAATTCTCTAGCTTTCTCCATAATCCAGTGCATGTTTGCAATTTGGTCTCTGGTTCCTCTGCCCCTTCGAAATCCAGCTTGCACTTCTTGGAGTTCTCGGTCCACATACTGCTTAAGCCTCCCCGTGGTTCGGAGGATCCGCAATACCGCAATCACTGTGCAGACCCACTGTGATGGGATGATGAGCTGCTTCTGCATAAAATCCAAGTCCCTCAGAGTTTGGTTAAGTCCGCAAACCTCTGTCTGTAACGGAGCCCCTTAAGCATGGCTCCGTCAGTCGCTGGCAGATTCCGACAGTGGAAACGCGTCTTCTGGACTCTCGGCGTGACAGTTTCCGGCGAGGAGTGGGTGTCCCTACAGGAGGTCCTGAAACCTCCCCACTGTTTTCGCTGGAAGTGTCTCTGAGCCATCCCTCCTGCTCACTTTCACTCGGAGCTCCTCCTCTCCCCCTGCTGGTTCCTTCGTCAGCTGCTGAGTCTCTCCCAACCTCTGTGAGCCCTTCCACCTCCTGTCCTTCCGATGGCAGTTCCCTGACATCCACCTCCCCTCCAGGGCCCCCTTCACCCCCTCCCGTCCCCTCCTCTATGGGCGGTGAGGAGGAAAAACCCCGGAAAGAACCTCCTTCATCTTCCGACGTCTCGAACATTTCCCTCCACCGGTTGCTGTTCCTGGTCTCTAAGTACTCCTCCTCATCGGAGTCTGTTCCTCCTTCCAACTCCGAGTCCGTGAACCCTTCCAACTCCTCCTCCTCGTCGGTGGTGCCAAAGTATTCCCTCCGGAACCTCGCTACAGGCTGAGGTTTCCTTGGGAACCTTTGATGGAACGTTTCTATTAAGACCTCGTCATTGACATCCTCTGCCATTACCCAGGTGTTTTCTGACTCCGGTTCCCCTTCCCACGCTACCAAATACTCCACCTGATCACCCCTCCACCTGGAGTCGATGATTTCTGCCACATGGCTACTGTGTTCCCTTTCTTCTATGACTGGTCCCCATGTGGACATCCCTTCTCGTTCCCCCTTATACGGTGACAGTAACGACCTGTGGAACACTGGGTGCAGTTTCATGTGGTTCGGTAACCGGAGCCTGAAAGCCACTGGGTTGACCTGTTGAATGACCTCAAATGGACCCAATCTTTTGGGTCTTAATTTCTTACAACCCCCTTTGAACGGCAACCCTTGGGTTGACAGCCACACCTGATTCCCCACCCTTATGGTTTCACCTTCCCTTCTGTTTTTGTCTGCCTGCCTCTTATATTCTTCCTTGGCCCTTTCTAAGTTGAGTTGGAGCTGACGATGGATCGCTTCCATTTCTTCTACAAAATGTTCGGCTGCCGGGACGCTCCATCTCTCCCCTCCTCCCCCGGGAAATGCCCTGGGATGACACCCATAATTAGCCAAAAAGGGGCTCATCCCCGTGGACACATTCTCCGCATTGTTGTAGGCAAATTCCGCCAGCGCCAACTTCTCTACCCAATCATTCGCTCTGTCATTGACATAACACCTCAGGTATTGCTGGAGGATATCGTTTGCTCTTTCCGCCTGTCCGTTGGTTTCAGGGTGCTGGGCAGTCGAAAAATTGACCTCTACGTGCAGTAAGTGTTAGTATCTTCAGCTCACAGGCAGAGGTACCTGGCCTCCCCCGAGGCAATTGAGCGAGATACTGTGTTTACCGTCCGTCTGCGACCTCCGGCAGGCTAGGTAAACAAACCCGGCGATTCTTCTCATTAGACGTGAGATAGAACACACCCTCTGCTTCTCTGCTTCTCTCTCCCTCCCTGCATTCTCCCAGGGAGGAGAAATGAGACAGACAGGAGTCCTTTCTACATGTTTTATTCCTGTCACTCAACAGTACATAGAAATGTGACTGCACCCTTCAGACTCCATCAGAAGAGTCACCCACTCCTCCCCTGTACTTCCAGCACAGGTCAGATGACACACTGAGCTAACATCCGGTGCTCAGTACAGAGAATAGGCTCCACCTTTTCCCCAACAGTACATCTGCAAAACATAATATCCTGTTTTGCATTCCAGTCATCTGGAGCTGGCTTTTGCCTTGCTGCTTTTTCCCAACATCCTCCCCCAAAAGCATCAATAGGCAAAACATGATCCAGAGAAGAAAACAAACAGTTGTTATACATATAACAGTCCCCTGTTGTTTCAGTTCCACCCTTGGAACTCCCCACCACTGGTTTCTCCAGTGTACCTCTCTGGTTGTCTGGCTTCCAAGGAATGAGTGCTTCTGCATTACCTTGGCTTGTTACTCTCTGTTGTGTCTTTGTCTCTGACTTAGACACTGCTTTAATCTGCTTTGAGTTGTTAACAATAGCAACACATGCAACAGCTAAGTTAGCAAACTCTTTTGAGTACCTCTTTGGTGGTACACCCTTTGTAACTCTCTCAGACCTGCGTATGAGGTTCTGATCCTCTGTGCTCACTGGTTCAACCTCTGGACTCTGTTGAGAACCAGTAGCAATCAGTGGTTCTTCCTTCACCTGTGAAGGTCTATCCATTGTGTGAGATTTCCTCTCAATGACTGTTACAACTGAACTCTCTGAGCTATCAGTGTCATCATCATCAGTACCACTGTAATCTGTGACATCAGAAAAATCATCATCATCTGAATCGCCACCTGTGGGAAATGTTTGTACTACAACCTGCTCTTGTTCTGGAGCACTCTCTAGAAATTTTGTGAGAATCACCTGACCAGATTCAGACAAAATTACTCTGTAGAGACCCTTTTCATATCCCACAAAAATGCCTCTGGCATTCTTTACTCCACCTGGAGCTTCTGTTCTCACATGAGACCCGAAAACCTTAAAGTAGGCAACAGAAGGTTTTCTATTGAACAGCTTCTCAAAAGGAGAACATCCCAACTCTGTTGAGACCTTTCTCAGCCACACATGAAGATAGGACGCTAGCGACTCGGCCCAATATTCATGTGGCAAATGTGAACTTAGCAATTGCGCATTCATCCCCTTTTGCAATTCTTTGTTCACCCTCACACAGACCCCCCCCCTGTTCCACGCTTCTTGCGAAACAGCAACTTTGTGGTCTATCCCTTCTCCATCCAGGAACTTCTGAAACTTCTGTAACAGAAAAACTTGCTTGTCATCTGTGAAAAGACAATCAATGTTAGCATCATGCATACTTTTAACCTTGTCACAAAACTCCTGAAACTTTTATAAAGTTTCTTGCGGTTTCTCCATCATAAAAACCCAAGAATAATTAGTGAAACAATCCACACACAAAAGGTAATATTTTGCACTGCCCCTAGATGGTTCTAGAGGACCAATCACATCAGCATACACCCGCTGAAATGCTCTGTCGACTTTCTTGGACACCTTCCTGGTGCTCACACTGGTCACACCTGCAAGAGAGATTTCGTTAGAATCAGAAGAATTACATTTCATGTAATCACTTTGATCAAAAGTCAACAAATACAGTCCATCTTTCTCTTTGGCAGTAAGAAACAGTTCTCCATCTTTGTATATCTTGCAGCTTTTAGCATCATAGGACAGTTTCAGTCCTTTCTTTGCAATCTGCGACACACTCAGCAGATTAAATTTCAGTTCTGGAACCAGGTAAACATCACTTATAGTCAAGTTCAGACTCTCAAGATACACAGTTCCAATTCCGGTTGCTTCCAGCTCTTGACCGTTGGCCTGTTTCACAGCGAAGCTTTGCTTCTTCAACGTCGAAAACAGTTGTCTGTGCGGGCACATATGAACCGTCGCGCCCGTGTCAATTATGAACGAGTTCCCAACATCTGGCGTGGTTCCTTTCACCCTCATAGCCTTTGCAGGTTTCACCTGGCACTTGGTACGGCTTTTGCCTGACGCCTCAGGCTTCGTAGAGCTGCTCTTTGCTCCTCTTGACTGGCGCGGCTTCTTACAGTTTCGCTGTAGATGCCCAGTCTGTCCACAATTGTAGCATCAGACAGCACTCAATGCTACACCATGCTCCCTAGTAGCATCAGCAGTGGGGGAATTAGAACTCCGTTCCTTCCTCCCCCTGTCAACAACACCCATTGCACCTTGTTCAGGAACACCAACAGTTCCAACAGCCACAGTTCCTGCACTCTCCCCTCTGGGGTCAAAGCTCTCCACAGCTTTCGATGAGCTCTTAGGAACTTGGCCAGCATCTCTCTGATGCGTTGTACGCAGCGTGTCCCAAACCTCTTTCGCATTTTCTAAATGCTGGATATGCACCAATTGTGCATCTGAGACACACAGAATTATAGCAGTCCTGGCCCTCACGTTCCGTGATTCCCAACCTCTGGTTGGTGCTGCAGGGATGGGGTTTTCAATTACATCAAAAAGCCTCTGATTCTGCAGCAGGGCCTTCATCTTTACAGACCAAGATGAATAATTGTCATTGATTAAGGGAGGTGGGTAAGGCAAACCTCCTTTCTTGGCATCCATCTTGAAGCCAAGCCTCCAGCTCACACTCTCAGTCAAGCAAACTGTAAAATCCAACAGTTGTTTTTTCCTTCTCACTCAGGCAGGCAAACTGCAAGCTGTTTATGCTTTTAGCACCTGGCAGCTTGACGCTAGCTGCTATGGAAAGTCCCTTCCAAGAGCTCTTAAACGTGTAGCCAAAACAATCTATGGCTTTGTTTCGCTTTCCCAGGCTCACACTCACAGTCCAGCCCCTTTGCCAGTAACTTTCCAACTTTCCGTTACTTAGCAACAATGCATTCCAATAGGACAGTTTATCAACCACAAGAATTTGTGGAATGCAGGCTTCAGCCTCTGAGCTGCAGGCCTTTTCTCCCGGAGCTTTTGTTTTTCAAACGCAGAGCTCCCATGAACCAGGGAATTAATCATCCTGCGTTCACACTTTTAGCCCGAAATGCAGCAGCATACCTTGAGCTCCGTTGCTCGGAAAACACTTTCCTCTGGGTCCTGTTCAGCCTCTGGCTTCTCTCAGACGCTTGCCTTCTGCCTTGGAGCAGAGGAGGACATTCCACCAGCCTCTCATGCAGATGTCCGATGAATCGCAACCATCCTCTGCTACCATATGTTAGTATCTTCAGCTCACAGGCAGAGGTACCTGGCCTCCCCCGAGGCAATTGAGCGAGATACTGTGTTTACCGTCCGCCTGCGACCTCCGGCAGGCTAGGTAAACAAACCCGGCGATTCTTCTCATTAGACGTGAGATAGAACACACCCTCTGCTTCTCTGCTTCTCTCTCCCTCCCTGCATTCTCCCAGGGAGGAGAAATGAGACAGACAGGAGTCCTTTCTACATGTTTTATTCATGTCACTCAACAGTACATAGAAATGTGACTGCACCCTTCAGACTCCATCAGAAGAGTCACCCACTCCTCCCCTGTACTTCCAGCACAGGTCAGATGACACAATGAGCTAACATCCGGTGCTCAGTACAGAGAATAGGCTCCACCTTTCCCCCAACAGTACATCTGCAAAACATAATATCCTGTTTTGCATTCCAGTCATCTGGAGCTGGCTTTTGCCTTGCTGCTTTTTCCCAACAGTAAGCTCATGAGCTTCCTCCAGAACGTCTTTTACATGCTGCTCCTCATTCTCTGAATATACCAACACGTCATCTAAGAAAGCCACACAATTCTTGTAAAGCAAAGGTCCCAGGACGTGGTTCATAAACGATTGAAAACACGCTGAACCTGCTTGTAGGCCGAAGGGCATAACGAGATATTCAAACGCCCCCAAAGGGGTGAACATGGTGGTTTTCCATTCATCCCCCTTCCTTATTCGTATCAGGTTGTACACCCCCCTCAGGTCCAGTTTAGTAAAAATCTTTCCCTTCCTGACCCTTGTCAAAATGTCATCAATTCTGGGCATAGGGAAAGCCACTGGTTCTGACACTGCATTTAAGGCCCTGAAGTCCACCACAAGCCTTGGTTTGTCCGTGTTTTTTTTATCCACAAAAAACACTGGGCTGCCACCCACCGCTCTGGACTCTCTGATGAAACCTCTCTTCAGGTTTTTGTCAATGAACTCCCTTAACTCCTGCATCTCCCTGTCTGACATGGCGTACAGCTTGCCTACTGGGAGCTGGGCCCCAGGGAGTAAATTGATTTGACAGTCAAAGGGTCTATGCGGAGGTAGTTTGTCTGCTTCCCTTTCGCTGAAGACGTTGCTCAGGTTGGCGTATTGTGGGGGCACCTTCCCTTTGTCCGTTACTTCCGTCCCTGCTAGAGTGGCTTTGGCCCCTTCTGGAGCTTTCCCCTCTTTGCAGTGTTCTAGACAATGTGCTGACCCAAAGGAGACCACTCTCTGATGCCAGCCCACTAGCGGATCATGTAATGCTAGCCAGCTCATCCCCAAAATAATGGGGGCTCCTCCCAAGGTAGCCACATTAAACGCTATTAGCTCGGTGTGTCTGGCCACCCTCATTATCATTGGGACGGTCTGCTGGCTGACTTCTCCTCCCAACAGCTCCCTTCCATCGATCGTGGTCACCTGCAAAGGGTTACTTAAAGGGATAGTCTGTATCTGGTGTTCAGCTGCAAACTCCTTACTCATGAAATTACAGGAGCTGCCTGAGTCCAATAGCGCCTTTATCTTTAGTGGGTGTCCGTTTGGCAGCTCTAGCAACACCTCTATCACTAGGGCGGGTCTAGGAGGTTCCGGCGTGGGCACTTTCACTGCTCTTTGGCCTGGCTGCTGTGCCCCAACGGTGGCAGCCAGGCGTTGGCTTTTACTTGCTCCTGGACTTCTTCCTCCTTCTCTTCAACAGCTCCCGCCATCCCTTGCCATTCCTTTCTTTGGGGGCAGACTCTGGCAAAGTGACCTGGCTGTTGGCAGAGATAACATTTCCTGGCACCCTTCCCCTCCTTCTTCCGCCCTTCACTGGGCTTTGAAACTGCGCGCGCGCTGTTCCAATTTCCATCGGCTCTCCTGGCGGGAAAGGTGGCTCTGGAATCTCCGGAATACGAAACTCCCTCCAACGTTCCCCCTTCCCTTCCCGCCTCTCCAAGGCTCTCGCCTCTTGGCGCGCTCCTATGGTCAGCGCTGATTTGGTCAGCTGGTCCATAGACTCCTCCCTGGGCGCCCGGGAAAGTTCATCCTTTACCGCCGAAGCAAGCCCTTCTTCAAAGAGCATTTGAATGGGTTCCGCCGACAAATCCCACCCCAATTTATGGATCAACATGGTAAACTCAGTCCAGTACTCACGGACAGATCGGCTCCCCTGTTTACAAGCCATTAACTGTCTGCGTACCACTCCCTGCTCAATATCGCTGGAAAACATCAGGTCCATGGCACGGAAGAACTTCCTCGTGTCCTTTAGGATGTCATTATTCGCTGCCATCAGGGGCCTAACCCAGTCTTTCGCCCCCCCTTCGAGATGTCCAATCACAAATGCCACTCGCGATTCCTCGTCGGGAAAGTCATCAAACTGCAGATTGAGGGCATATTGCATCTCTGTCCTAAAGGCATGATAGTTCCTGGGCTCCCCCCCCCCCAAACGTCTGCACCAATCCTGGCACCTTTCTGGCGAGCGGGGTGGTTTTTCCCTTTTCTGCATCCTGAGCCCTCCTCTCCTCGAGCCTCGCCGTCTGCAGCGCTAGCTGGACTTCCAACACCCGGTACCTTTCTTCCAGGCTTGGACCCGCTCCAGCTCCTCCTGCTTCTCCGGTTCCGGCTGGGTTGCTCATGATGCCTGCCCCTGCACAAGCTGCTTTCAGGGACTGTCGGAATGCTGTGATGGGATGATGAGCTGCTTGTGCGTAAAATCCAAGTCCCTCAGAGTTTGGTTAAGTCCGCAAACCTCTGTCTGTAACGGAGCCCTTTAAGCCTGGCTCCGTCAGTCGCTGGCAGATTCCGACAGTGGTTGCTTTCGGAATCTCTTCCAACATAAAAGCTCCTTAACGGAAACGCGTCTTCTGGACTCTCGGCGTGACAGTTTCCGGCGAGGAGTGGGTGTCCCTACAGGAGGTCCTGAAACCTCCCCACTGTTTTCGCTGGAAGTGTCTATGAGCCATCCCTCCTGCTCACTTTCACTCGGAGCTCCTCCTCTCCCCCTGCTGGTTCCCTCGTCAGCTGCTGAGTCTCTCCCAACCTCTGTGAGCCCTTCCACCTCCTGTCCTTCCGATGGCAATTCCCTGACACCCACCTCCAACTCTGGCCCTTTGTAGGCGTAAATGGAACAGCGACCTGGAATCTAAAATCAAACTACACCTGCATTCATCAGACTTACTGGCCTTGAGAGACCAGTGTATCTCATCTAATTTTGACCCCTTTTCAACATTTCAGCAAGTCTCAGAGTTGCTCTTCCCACTACTCACGAATTCCAACCCTCCCAAACAACAAAACAACTTGAGGGCCTGGTTTGACAAAGACTGTAGGAATCTAAGATCTTTGCTTAGGAAATTACAAAATAAGGTAAAACAGGAAGGGACCCTGTCCTCAGTGGAAAACCTGCACAGGTGGCGTTCTCATTATAAAAATACTCTAAAATTTAAGAAATCCCTCCACAGAAAGGAACAATGGGAGGCACTTGACAAAGCGATCAAATTGCGGGACGACAAAAAGTTCTGGGAAATAATTGCTCAGGGAGTTTCACCCAAAGGGAAAATTGTAACCAACAGTATTTCATCTAACTTATGGTACCAACATTTTTCCCGGCTATATACAGCTCCAAACATTGCTAAACCGAGCCAGTTTCCTCCTCTTAAAAACGATATATTAATGGGCTGGGATCCTGTTACCGAATCAGAATGTTTACAGCTAATTAAAACACTCAAGAATGGCAAAGCTCCCGGTGAAGATATGATTCCTCCTGAGGTGCTTAAATTAAATGCCCAGTGGTGGGCTGCTATTTTGGCCCAACTTTTTACGGTAATAAATGATACATGCAAAATCCCAGAAAACTGGAAACTGAGCCTGGAAGCCCCCATCTATAAGAAGGGAGACCCCCAAGACCCCTCAAACTATCGCCCCATAAGTCTCCTGGACATTGTGTATAAACTTTATACTCGATACCTGCTAAATAAACTGGTTGACTGGGCTGACCACTCTAACCTGCTTAATCCGGAACAGGCAGGGTTTAGAAAGGGCCATAGTACAACAGGCCATTGTTTGGTACTACAGACAATGATAGATAAGTATACAAAGGTACATAAGAGCAAACTTTTTGTGGCTTTTGTAGATCTCACATCTGCTTTTGATTCAATCTGTAGGGACAAATTATGGCAAAAACTATATGAAACAGATATTGATAGACGACTTCTCAAAATACTTAGAGAGTTACATTCAGACACCACAGTTAAAATCAGAACTGGGATGTCAGGCAACTATACTGACCCACTGCCACTGGGGAAAGGGGTTAAACAGGGCTGTTTGTTAGCGCCGTTCCTCTTTAATTTCTATATAAATGACATTGTTCAACATATGGCAAAGTATAAGTCATCAGCTCCTGCCCTGGAAGGCAAACACCTGAATATATTGCTATATGCTGATGACATGGCTGTCATGGCACTCACTCGAAGGGGCCTACACAGCATGCTGGAGGGGCTCGCAGCTTATTGTTCCCAAAACTCTCTAAAGATAAATTATGACAAAACAAAAATTGTGGTATTTACTAGAGCTCGCCACACATTTAGATGGTCTTTAGATGAACACAAAATTGAACAGTGTCTTTTTAAAAAATATCTTGGTATCACTTTCCAAGCTACATCTAGCTGGCTTGCCCACTTCAAGACTGTAGCCCTTCTAACACGTAGGACAATCGGTGCTCTGCTCAGCTTTTTTTATTCGAGGGGAGGGCAACTGGTGATCCCGGCACTAAAAGCTTTTGTTGGAAAAGTGATTCCCCAGATGCTATATGGAGTAGAACTCTGGGGATGGAATCAGAAGCTGTTAGAACGGCTTGAAATCTTCCAAAATTTTTACCTCAGAAGAATTCTAGGCCTCCCTCAGAGTACTCCGGCAGCTCTCCTAAGAGTGGAAGTAGGATTACCTTCTGTGTCTGCCAGGGCCCACTTAAGATTCCTGCGTTTTTTCACCAACCTCATAGATGCCCTGAACACCTTATTGGCTAAACAAGCCTTTGTATCATTACAAAATAATACTACTTGGCGTAAAAACCTACTAGATATCCTATCCAGATACAATCTACCTGAGTTTAATACCCTCAAATTGTGGAGCCCTGATAAAGTTCGGGAATGGATCTTTGAAAAAGACGCCTTTTTGGACTCCACAAAGATAAAAAACTCTGGGTTTTCCTACTGGTTTCCCCGAGTAAAAGCAGTCAAAATCTGTGCCAACTACTTGGTGGAGATCACTGATCCCACCCTTCGGAGAGCTTTCACTATGGCACGGTTTCAAACATTGCCAACTGCATATCTGACCGGTAGATTCACAAAAACCCCAGTAGAACATCGTTTATGCCCTTGCCTTATGAAAATTAAAGAGGATCTTACACATTACCTCCTCTATTGCCCCATCTACTCGGGCTTTAGAGACGCATTGCTGCAAATTATACCCAACTCTATAACCAATCCTGAAGATAGAGTAAATTTTTTGTTAGTTGATGCAAACCCACGTATTACCCATGTGGTAGCAGTTTTTGTGATGAAGGCCATGAAAGCCAGGGCAAGATTTATGGATGACAATGTAAAGACCCCTTCACCGTCTGTTTAACTCATTGCTTGTTTTCCCTCTCTTTCTATTTTGTGGGATGAAGGTTTTGTTGGCATAGTATGTAATGAATTTTAATATTTTTAACTATTGTTGTGTTGATGTTTGTGTACAGGCATGGTCCTCACAATAAACGGATTTGTTGTGTTGTTGTACTGCTTAAGCCTGCCTTGAAGAATTTTAAGCATAACTTTGCTAGCGTGTGAAATGAGTGCAATTGTGCGGTAGTTGGAGCATTCTTTGGCACTTCCCTTCTTTGGGATTGGGATGTAGACTGATCTTCTCCAATCCTCTGGCCACTGCTGAGTTTTCCAAATTTGCTGGCATATAGAGTGTAGCACCTTAACAGCATCATCTTTTAAAATTTTAAATAGTTCAGCTGGAATATCATCACTTCCACTAGCCTTGTTATTAGCACTGCTTTCTAAGGCCCATTTGACTTCACTCTCCAGGATGTCTGGCTCAAGGTCGGCAACCACACTACCTGGGGTATACGAGACATCCATTTCTTTCTGGTATAGTTCCTCTGTGTATTCTTGCCACCTCTTCTTGATTTCTTCTGCTAGGTCCTTTCCACTTTTGTCTTTTATTATGGAAATCTTTGTACGAAATGTTCCTTTCATATCTCCAATTTTCTTGAACAGATCTCTGGTTTTTCCCATTCTATTGTTTTCCTCTATTTCTTTGCATTGCTCGTTTAAGAATGCCTCCTTGTCTTTCCTTGCTATTTTTTGGAAATCTGCATTCAATTTCCTGTATCTTTCACTATGTCCCTTGCATTTTGCTTGCCTTCTCTCCCCCACTATTTGTAAGGCCTCGTTGGACAGCCACTTTGCTTTCTTGCATTTCCTTTTCATTGGGATGGTTTTAGTTGCTGCCTCCTGTATAATGTTGCGAGCCTCCATCCATAGTTCTTCAGGCACTCTGTCCACCAACAGTTGACTATGAGGGTCACTCCATTTCTTTTACGGGATTCTTGCCCACAGTAGTAGATGTGATGGTCATCCGATGGTCATCCGAACTGAATTCGCCCATTCCCGTCCATTTTAGTTCACTGATGCCCAGGATGTCAATATTTATTCTTGCCATCTCATTTTTGACCACATCCAACTTACCAAGGTTCATGGTTCTTACATTCCAGGTTCCTATGCTATTTTTTTCTTTACAGCATTGGTCTTTCCTTTCGCTTCCAGGCATATCCGCAACTGAGCATCCTTTCGGATTTGGCCCAGCCGCTTCATCAGCTCTGAATCTACTTGTACTTGTCCTCCGCTCTTCCTCAGTAGCATGTTGGACGCCTTCCGACCTGAGGGGCTCATCTTCCAGCGTCATAACTTTTATATGCCTGTTGTCTTTGTCCATGGAGTTTTCTTGGCAGGGATACTGGAGTGGCTTGCCAGTTCCTGCTCCAGGTGGATCACGTTTGGTCAAAACTCTTCACTATGACCTGTCCATCTTGGGTGGCTCTGCACGGCATAGCTTATAGCTTCTCTGAGTTATTCAAGCCCCTTCGCCATGGCAAGGCAGTGATCCATGAAGGGGAATTGAATGATACATGTGTACAATAAATAAATATCATAGAGGAATATATGGGGGGGAGGTATAAAATAAACTGTGCGATAAAATCAAGACAATAGAAAAAGTATAGTGGGAACGATTGGAAGTTTTTCATAAAAGACTTTATTGGAAAAGAAATGATGTTGTATAAATAATTGGCTTTTTTAATTGATATTTTCTTGTTTTTGTTAAATTATTTTTTTGTTTTTCTTTCCTTTTTAATTTTCTTCTTCTTCTTCTTTGTGCTTGATTCTGTTGTACTTGCCTGTATTATATGACTATATTTTAAACCAATAAAGATGTTATTTAAAAAAACCCAAAAAAACGTGGTTTAGAACAATGGATCTTCATGGGTCCTCAGGGTTTTTACATTGGGCCACCGCAAACTCACGATCAAATCAAACATTATGTCCATGGGACCAACCTGCCACAAGAAAAACACGTGTCCTCAGGGGTTTTACATTGGTGCACCCCAAACTCACCCTCAAATCACACGTCATGTCCATAGGCACAGCCTGCACCACAAAAACCATGGGTCCACAGCTCTTGGCAACACCGTGGGCCAAAAACCTGGTTTTGAAGCATGAATCCTCATGGATCCTCAGGGTTCTGGCATTGGGCCACCCAAAACTCATGATCAAATCACACATCATGTCCATGGGCACAGCCTGCCCCCCCCAAATAAGGGATCCACTGCTTCCTAGCAACACCGTGGGCAAAAAAACTGTTTCCAAACCATGGATCCTCAAGATCCTCAGGGTTTATACAATGGGCCAACGCAAACTGACCATCAAATCACAAGAAAGGCATGAGTTTTGCAGGTGAAAATGAATAGAAAGAGTACGAATAAGCTTTGTTTGGGCTTATTTCACTTCATTTCGGGTTTTTTGGGTGTGCATGCATATTCACTCAAAGAAAGCAAAGCACTTGTTTTTTTGTGTCAATATGCATAGTAAGAAGACGAATAAGCTTATTTCAGGCTTATTTCACTGCTTTGCATGTTTTTTGGTTGTGCATACATATTCACACAAAAAAAGCAAAAGGAAGTAAAATAAGCCCAAAGAAAGCTAAACACTTGTTTTTTGTGTCAATATGCATAGAAAGACAACAAATAAGCTTTGTTTGGGCTTCTTTCACTTCGCTTTGCTTTTTTTTGAATGAATATGCATGCACACCCCAAAAACACGAAACGAAGTGAAAGAAGCCCAAACAAAGCTTATTTGTCGTCTTTGTAAGCATATTGACACAAAAAAAAGTGTTTTGTTTTCTTTGGGCTTATTTCACTTCCTTTAGCGATTGTTTTTTTTTTTGGTGTGAATATGTAGGCACACCCCCAAAACACGGAATGATGTGAAATAAGCCCAAACAAAGCTTAGTCGTCCTCTTTCTATGCATATTGACATAAAAAACAAGTGTTTTGCATTCTTTCTTTGAATATGTATGCACACCCAAAAAACATGCAACGAACTGAAATAAGCACAAACAAAGCTTATTTGTCGTCTTTCTATGCATATTGACACAAAAAACTAGTGTATTGCATTCTTTCAACGAATATGCATGCACACCCAAAATAACGAAACTAAGTGAAATAAGTCCAAAGAAAGCTTATTTGTCTTCTTTCTAGGCATATTGACACACACACAAAAAGCCTCTCCTCCTTCCGGAGGGGAGGGATTGTGAGCGGGAACCGATTCCCGCGCCACGCAGGGGGCGTTCCAGCCCCTGCCCTCCCATCGACGCTGGCGCGCCACGCCTCCCAGAAGAGCGCCTAATCACGTGGCCGCTCGGGGGGCGTGATTTAGCTGCTCAAATGCGGCCGCACCAGCTCTTCTCCCCATTCCGCTGACGTTTTCCTCGCATCAAGACCTAGGAGATTCGTCCTTGCGTCAAGACTTGGGAGCCTTTGTTCATCTTTTCATCCAGCCACAGGCCGCGCAGCAGCCTCGTCCCATTGAACCTCGGAGCGGTATCTGGCTACCGAGGAGACAGAGTCACTTTGCGAACCGGGTGCTCTCGTCCAGCTCCACAAACTGCAAGGTTTGGTGGGGGGAGGTGTGACTGTTAGCGGTATTCCTCCTGTGCTTTCACTGTGCCTGTGCGGGTGGGTGAGCTCGCTGGCAGTCTCCCTAACTTGATCAGTTTCCTTATTTGATCTTTGTCCTGCCTTCGGAAAATCCTGCTGTTTGACTGAGATTTGGGGTGATTGAGCGTTGGGTGTCTGAGAGTTCGCATTAGTGCTTTAGCGGAGTGTGCTAGAGTGTGTTAGTGGCGGCGGCAGCATCATTGTGGTGAGCGAGTGCCTGTGCTCATCTTTGCTCATCTTATTAAAGCGGATAGCCGTCCTAAGGGTGCTTGTCCAGCCCCCCGTTGGTGAACAAGCAAAAGCTTCCTGCCTGCCCCATCTCTAGCGGTACACCTGCTCCTTTCCCCATATCGTAAACGGGTTTTCTTAGATCGTTAATTAGAGCAAAAACCCTTTCGCCACCCCCCCTTTTCTTTCTGTTATCTCAGGGGCTAGATGTTTCCTTAGCTGGAGATTTGGGCCTCCCAAGCGGCGCCCGACATCTTAACCGAGCACGTGGGCCGCTGCTGCCAGAGTAACGGGGCGGACGCCATCTGTGCCTTGTCCTTCCCGCGGTTCTCTCCATAGGTTTTGCAGCTTCTGTAGCTCTCATTTGGTTACCATGTGAAATAGGCTAGCTCAACTCATAAAGCAGGCCCGAGGGTGGTAGTTTGAGGGGATTAAGCTGTCGGAGTAAAGATTAGCCAGTAATAAGTGCGCAATGTGGAAGGGGGCAGCCGGTAATTTTATAGCTCACCACGTGATCCCTGTGTCCTCGTCCATACCAGTTTCATTAGATTTCCGATACAACTTTTAAATAGACTCACCTCTAAATTAATTACCTATAATTCATCGGACTAGAGGGAGCTTGCTTCCCCTGCCCCCGTCATTGCTATAAACCCAGTGCTGCATCCGCTGTCTTCGCTTACTTTCACAGCCCCATCTTTGCTATAAACAGCTACATTGCTCTTTTGAATGACAGGGCTACTAGATACTTCGTATTGTTCTCTTGAGTGATACTTCGCTTTCACCAATTTGCGGTGCAGCTGGAGAGTTATTGTTCTCTTGAACGACAGGGGAACTGATACTTTTTTTTGCTCCTACTACTTGGGCTGGGCATCCTGTGCTAGATTGTTCTCTTAACATCAGCGATAGCAGATACTTGTTTGCCTTAACTACCCAACAATTTGTTTAACTGCAGTTTGAGTGACTCTCATAGACCGGCTTTGTTTATTAATCACCGCGCCATTACGTAGGCGGTGACCGGAGCCTTGGCCCCTTTGTGTTTACTAAGACCCCATTTCAGGGGATTATCTCCCTGAGCAACGTACCGCGCCTTCCTTAAGGGGCCATCGTGCAGCTGCGATTACTTTTTGACTCTTAATCCTAGAAATTTATACTTTTAATTTTATTGGTGTGTCACTTGATTAGGCCCCCTTGTGGTCGCCGCGGTTTTGGCAGCCGCTCTCTAGCAAACAGCTAGAGTGTCAGCGCAATCAGATATCACTCCTGGTTGCATATATTTGATTAGTGGTATTTTCAATACTGTGAACAACGTTACAAGTAATAAGTTGATAATTATTATTGGGAGATAGTAGGAATTGATTATTAGATAGTTAAGTTAAAGACTATCCTGCCCACCCTGTCAGGCCTGCTGGAGGCGGTGGCCGGCTGGGCCTTGGAGTTCCCTAACCTATTGGTATTGGGAGACTTCAACTTCCATGCTGATGCCACTCCCTCCTCACAGGCTCTGGACCTGGTGTCTTCCATGGCGACATTAGGGCTCTCCCAGTTTGTTTCGGGCCCCACACATCAAGCAGGCCACACGCTGGATTTGATCTTTGGCGCCGGTATAAATGTGATCATGTCTCCTTCAATGAAGGTGCCATGGTCTGATCACTACGCTCTGAAAGCCAGGATTGACTTTCCACCCCCACCCTGCTTAGGTGGCGAGCCAATTTGGGCTCGCCCGCAGAGGCTGATGGACCCTGATAGATTCCGTCAAGCCTTGCGGGACCTTGCTCCCCCTGACGACTCATTGACTGAGCTTGTTGAGGGCTGGAATACCCAGCTCCTGGCAGCCATCGATGAGATCACACCTAAGCGCCCTCTGCGACCCCGCAGAAACCGGGCTCCCTGGTTTACCGAGGAGCTTCGGAAAATGAAGCGGGACCTCAGACGGCTAGAGCGAGTATGGCGGGGTGCCCGTGACAGAGCCTCAATAACATCTTATAGGGTTTTTATGAAAACCTATGAGATGGCAGTGAAGGCCGCTAAGAAGTCCTACTTCTCGGCCTCCATTGCATCCGCTAGCTCTCGCCCGGCGCAGTTATTTAGTATAATTCGGTCTTTAACGTCCCTTGAAGGACAGCCAAATTTAAATAACAATCTGACACACAGCTGTGAGGCATTTGCAAGCTTTTTTGCGGAGAAGGTCCTGTTGCTCCGCCATGACCTCCCTGCCAATTTGGATACAATAAAGGAACTGGAGGCCCCTCGACTGTCCTCGGGTCCAGTATTGGACCACTTTGACCGGATATCTCCAGCAGATGTGGACAGATTCCTCCAAGCTGGAAAGCCCACCACCTGTCCTCTTGACCCGTGCCCGTCATGGCTGATTAGAGCGTGTCCAGACGAGGTGCGGGCCCCCCTGGGGGATATCATCAATTTGTCCCTTGGCACCGGGATATTCCCAGGGGAACTGAAGGAGGCGGTGGTGCGTCCGCTCTTAAAGAAAACATCATTAGATCCCTTAGATCTATCCAATTACTTTGGGGAAATAAATCTTTTGGTCCAGGCAGCGCTTCCTCGGCGTAGGCTCTGCTCTCACCCTGACCTGGCCAAAGAAAATGCAGAGTAGCAGCGGTCCTGCTTCTGTGTGAGATAAAGGGATAAATCAGTCCAGAGACAGTCCGTTCTTATCTCTAGTAGCTTTATTTACAGAGCAATAAATTCCATCAGACACCATCGGAGCATTCCGGCATCTTTGTGCTTTCCAAAAGCACTCTCACAGCAGCCTCTAAGCTTGGCTGCTTCTCTGTCCGTTGCAGAGACAGATCTGAAGAGCGTCAGAACAACATCCTGTGACGCACTTCTCTGCATCGAGCTCCTCCCAGCTCCTCCCAGATCCAGATACAGGACACCAGTGAGTTTTAACCCTGTCAGTTCCAAACTCCACAATTACCGCCCGGTTTCGAATCTTCCATTCCTGGGTAAGGTGATTGAGAGAGCGGTTGCTGAACAGCTTGGTAGGTTTCTGGATGAAACATCTGCTTTGGATCCATTCCAGTCCGGCTTCCGCGCTGGTCATGGGACCGAGACGGCTCTGGTCGCCCTAACAGATGATCTCTGCAGGCAGCTGGATCGAGGCGGGTCTGGGCTGCTGATTCTTCTAGATCTGTCAGCAGCCTTTGACATGGTCGATCACGAACTCCTGGACCACCGCCTTGCGGCTGCGGCTGCGGCTCCAAACTGGTGGAATGCTCTGTCACAAGAGACTAGGGCCCTGCGGGACCTGACATCTTTCCGCAGGGCCTGCAAGACAGAGTTGTTCCGCCAGGCTTTTGGTCAGGGCGCAGCCTGACTCCCTCCTCTGGCAACCTGCACAGAATTTTGTTTAATCGGTTGCCATCAATTTGATTTTAACTAATTTTTATAATGAAATATTTTTAGAATGTGTTATTATTTGATTGTTTATTTGATTGTTGTTAGCCGCCCTGAGCCCGGCTTTGGCTGGGGAGGGCGGGATATAAATAAAAATTATTATTATTATTATTATTATTGCCGATGTGGGGATCCAGGGCACAGTCCTTCAATGGCTGCGCTCGTTTCTCTCTGGTCGGGGACAGAGGGTGGCGCTTGGGGGGGAATTGTCATCGCGCCACTCCTTGGTGTGTGGAGTGCCTCAGAGTGCGATTCTCTCCCCGATGCTTTTTAACATCTTTATGCGCCCCCTCGCCCAGCTTGTCCGGAGTTTTGGGCTGGGTTGCCATCAGTATGCTGATGACACCCAACTCTATCTGTTGATGGATGGCCATCCTGACTCGGCCCCAGACACACTGACCAGATGTCTGGAAGCTGTGGCTGGATGGTTACGTGGGAGCCGGTTGAAGTTAAACCCTTCGAAGACAGAGGTCCTCTGGCTGGGGCGGGACGATATGGGATCAAGGGGGCAACTCCCATCTCTTGCGGGGGTGCAATTAGTGCCAGCACCGTCTGTTAAGAGTCTGGGTGTAATCTTCGATACCTCCCTCTCTATGGAGGCGCAGATTACAGCTATAACAAAGGCGGCATTTTTTCATCTCCGCCAAGCTAAGCAGTTGGCCCCTTATCTCTCTCGCCCTGACCTAGCCACTGTGATCCATGCGACGGTCACCTCCAGACTGGATTATTGTAACTCGCTCTACGTGGGGCTGCCCTTGAGACTGACCCAGAAACTACAGCAGGTGCAGAATGCCGCGGCGAGACTCCTTATGGGGTCTTCCCTGCGAGATCACATTCATCCGGTACTATACCAGCTGCACTGGCTCCCGGTGGAGTACAGGATCAGGTTTAAGGTGCTGGTTTTAACCTTTAAAGCCCTATACGGCCTAGGACCCTCGTACCTACGGGACCGCCTCTCCTGGTATGCCCCACAGAGAAACCTACGGTCTGCAAACAATAACATCCTCAAGGTCCCAGGCCTCAGAGAGGTTAGGCTGGCCTCAACTAGAGCCAGGGCCTTCTCGGCTGCGGCTCCAATCTGGTGGAATGCTCTGTCACAAGAGACTAGGGCCCTGCGGGGCCTGACATCTTTCCGCAGGGCCTGCAAGACAGAGTTGTTCCGCCAGGCCTTTGGTCAGGGCGCAGCCTGACTCCCTCCTCTGGCAACCTGCACAGAATTTTGCTTAATTGGTTGCCATCAATTTGATTTTAATTAATTTTTATAATGAAATATTTTTAGATTGTGTGATTATTTGACTGTTTGATTATTTGATTGTTGTTAGCCGCCCTGAGCCCGGATTCGGCTGGGGAGGGCGGGATATAAATAAAATTTATTATTATTATTATTATTATTATTATTATTTTTATTATTATTATTATTATTATTATAGAAATTAGTTAATTAATAAATAAAATTTCTAAAAAATACACACACATATATATATAAAATATCAGGATATAATAAAGCTGCAAGCACTGATAATAACCAGCCTTAAATAAATTGATTGTACAATAAATTCACACACTTCTATATTAATAAACAATTAAATAAGCAATTGAAACAATAATAAACAAATATATAAATAAATTTAATAATAATAATAACAAATAAATAATAATAACAAATAAATAAGTAGAAAATAATAATAATAATAATAATAATAATAATAATAATAATAATAATAATAATAATAATTGATACATTGTAGGTAATTATAATATAAAAAGAACAAAGAAAAAAATTACATAATAATAAAAGGAGAGATTTGACGTCCTTATACGAACTATAGTGAGCATAGCTTGGGGGGCTCGCTACCTTTAATATATTTTACATGGTGCCCAAGAGGAAGCGTGCTGCTGCGGACAATGGTAATCCACCTCAGGCGCCCCGTGAGAATAATGGTAACTCAAAATCCGTATCACACTTCTTGAATGCTTTCAGGTCTTTTATTGATGATTATGAGCAGCGTTATTCTACCCAAGCTCCCAGCTTAACGCCCTCCCCTGACGTTATTCCCGACACGGCCCCAAACAGCCCGCCTTGCTCCCAACCTGATGACCTCCCGGGCACATTGGTGGCACTATTTAACGATTCTCAGTTCACAGTTGAAGGTGCAAGTGCTAGAGCAGGGACGTCGGCAGTGCAAACTAGGTCACAGGCCTCTAGGGCCCATCCAGTAGCTACTGGTACTGCAGCCAAGTGGTCTACTTGTCACGGTAATAATAATGCGACGTCTAGTTCTTCCAGCTCAGCGCAGAACACGCAGCCTAGAGTACAGGCTCCAGAATCAGGCAGAATAAGCCAGCAGGAAAAAGACGCACCAAGAAGAAACACGTCTGCAAGAAAAACAAGTCAAAAACCGGAGACACTGATGACGAGTCAGGTAATTCCTCTGAGTATGATAGTGACGGGTCCCTCGGTTCTTATTGGGGTAAAGGGGAAGAGATTTCAGGTCTTCCCGACTGGGCGTTAGCTAGGAGGGCCAATTCCCACTGTAAAAGGTTTGGGGGAACCCAGGAGTGGAAGGATAGGGCCCTGGTTAAAGACGCAACCACATCTACATATTCCACGTCAGATGTAATTCTGGGTGATCACCTTTCGCCTAAAATGCGTGCTAAGATTTTAAATGGTGAGTTCGTGGATATGTTTCAGTTAGTACCCCCTGCCGAAGAACTGGGGAGGGGGAGAAAGAGGCCTTCATATAGCAAGCGTAGGGGCAAATACCCCACGGTACCCAGGACTTTCGAAAACTGGTTAAACGGTTTTCAAGCTTACATGGGGACGATCGTAGCCGCATATCCTAAAAGAGCGGTACATCTTGTGGCCTACCTTTCCACACATTAGAACAGCCTGTTCTTTCTCTGGAGAGGCTGCAGCCATCAGCTACGATAAGAAACTCCGTAGAAAGGCCTCCAGGATCCCACATGCACGCTGGGACCAGGTCGAGAATGGCAGGGTTTCTCCAAGGGTTTCCGAACCCCAGCTACCGGCCCGTTAATTCCAAAAGACTCCCCCAATCAGAAGTTGGTCAGAGAAAGGTCCGAGGTAGCGGAGAAGAAAATTGCTAAGGAAGTGGCTGCAGGAAGGGTGGCAGGCCCATTTGTACATCCCCCCATCCAAAACCTGCACATCTCACCCCTTGGCATTGTTCCCAAAAAGGCCCCGGGAGAATTTAGGCTAATCCACAATCTTTCTTACCCTAAAGGTGGCTCGGTCAATGATGCCATTCCACCAGAAATATGTTCAGTAAAGTATGCTACCTTCGACCAGGCAGTAAAACTCATTCGAGGCTTCGGTCGTGGGGCACTTTTGGCTAAATGTGAGTCGACCTTCCGCCTGTTACCCGTGCATCCCAATGACTTCCACCTGTTGGGGTTTAAATTCCAAGGGAAGGTTTATATCGATAAAGCAATGCCAATGGGCTGCTCAGTAGCGTGTCATTCAGCACCTTTTTGGACTGGGCCTTGTGCTATAGGACCAACTCATCAGGGGTGATACATTATCTAGATGACTTTTTGCTCGTAGGGGAGCCCGATAGCGGGAATTGCGCTGCCCTTTTGGAGGACTTTTCAGCCCTGGCTCAGGAGCTGGGAGTTCCCCTTGCTGCCGATAAGACCAAAGGCCCCACCCCAAGACTCACCTACTTGGCCTTAGAGCTAGACACAGTGGCTCAGTCTTCCCGTCTGCCCGAGGAAAATATAGCAGCCCTCAAGGAAACCATATGTCAAACCCTCCCACTCAAAAAAAGTCACCCTCAGGCAGATACAGTCGTTGTTAGGGCATTTCAACTTCACGTGTAGGGTAGTATGTCCGGGCCGCCCCTTTTGTTCTTGCTTAGCCAGGTTGTCAGTTGGCCTGAAACACCCCCATCACAGAGTGTTTTGCTTTATTTTATGTCACGGGAATTGGGGTTGCTTGTGTGTAAACCTCTAGCTGTTCCAAACTGCTTAGGGGCGATTGCGTCTTTCCCTGATTGAGCAGCCTGGGTGCTACTGCTGCTCAGTCGCTCGACGAATCCGTGAGTGGGTGTCTCCTAAATTTCCTCCAGCATAAGAATTCCTTAACGGACAACCTCCGCCTCACCTCTCTGTGCGGAAGCCTTCTGCGCAGAGTGGGCGTGCCGAGTGGTGGTCCTCCACCCTCCTCACTGACTTCACTGGAAGAGTCTCGGAGCCTCAACTCCGAGATGCTCTCTCCCTCTCCCTTCTTCCTGGTGTCACCTGGACTTCCTTCCCCAGATGACGTTCTCTCTCTTCCCTTACTCGTCCCCTCTCCTGCAGAGTCCGGGAGCCTCGCTTCTCCCCTCTGCTCCGATGTCAGTTCCCTGACATCCACCTCCCTCCCAGGGCCCTCCCACCCCCCGTCCTTTCCTCGGACGGTGATGCAGGAAACCCCCGGAAGGAACTCTGCCCTCCATCTGATGATTCAAACACCCCTCTCCATTTGCTGCTGTCTCTTCTCTCTCCCCAATCTCCCCAGTCGGATTCTTCTTCGGACACTTCCCCTTCCTCCTCTTCGGAGGCGGGAAAACCCGCAAACGCTTCCTCCTCATCGGTGGTGCCAAATTGCTCCCTCCAGAATCTCTCTGGTGGTTTGGGCTTTCTCGGGTACCTGCTATGAAACTCCTCCTGCAGGTACTCATCCCTCATTTCTTCTGCTGGGACCCATGCGTTTTCCTCAGCTGGCTCCCCCTCCCATGCCACCAAATACTCCACCTTTTCCCCCTTTCCACCTGGAATCGAGAATTTCAGCTGCATGGCCACTGAGTTCCCTTTCCTCCATCTGTGGATGCAAGGGTGTTTCATTTTGCTGACCCAGAAATTCCCTCCCTTCCCTGAACCGTGAGAGTAAGGACCTGTGAAACACGGGGTGCAGTTTCATGTGAGATGGCAATTTGAGCCTAAAGGCCACCGGATTCACTTGCTGGGCTACTTCGAATGGTCCCAGCCTCTTTGGCCGTAACTTCTTGCACCCTCCTTTGAACGGTAACCCTTTGGTGGACAACCACACCTGGTCCCCCACTCTTATGTTTTCTCCCTCCCTGTGGTGTCTGTCTGCCTGCCTCTTGTACGCTTCTTTGGCTCTCTCCAGGTTTAACTTAAGCTGTTGGTGTAAAGCCTCCATCTCTTCCACAAACTTTTCCGCTGCGGGAACACTCCAACTTCCCTCCCCTTCCCCTGGGAAAGCCCTGGGGTGACACCCGTAATTTGCCATAAACGGGCTCATCCCTGTGGACACATGTTCTGCATTATTGTATGCAAACTCAGCCAGCGCTAATTTGTCCATCCAATCCTTCTCCCTCTCGTTGATGTAGCAGCGTAGATATTGTTGCAGCACGCTGTTCGCTCTCTCTGCCTGTCTGTTGGTCTCCGGATGCCGGGCCGTTGAGAAAACCACCTCAACGTCCAGCAGACTCATAAGCTTTCTCCAGAATCGGGACGTGAATTGCCGGCCTCTGTCGGATAAAATCCTCAAGGGGGCGCCATGCAACCTGAAAACCTGCTCTACAAACAATTTGGCCGTTTCTTCTGCAGTCACCGCATGCGAGCACGCAATAAAATGGCACATTTTTGTCATCAAATCAACCACCACCATTACTGCTGTTTTCCCCCTGGCTTTGGGTAAATCCGTCATAAAGTCAATTGATACCACCTCCCATGGCCTCTCTGGTGTTGGTAAGGGTTCCAGTAAACCCGCAGGTGCTGACCTCTCCCCCTTCGCTCTCTGGCAGCACTGGCACCCTCGTACATACTGCTTCACATCCTCTCTCACTCGTGGCCACCAAAACTGCCTGGTAACCAGTAGCATTGTTTTATGCTGGCCAAAATGTCCTGCCGTGGGGTTGTCATGCATCTGTTTGAGTATTCTGCTTCTCAAATCCCCCTCAGGTATGTACAATGCCCCCCTATAGTACAGTGCTCCGTCCTTTACTTCAACCCCCCCCCCCGAGTTTCCCCAGTGATACCAATTTCTCGGATTTTGGTTTGTGCATATTGATCATCCCTCGTAACCCGGCCAGCTCTTGCCTCCCTACAAACACTCCCCCACACACCCATTTGTCCTCGGAAATGACATGACGTGCTTCTGGCCCTCCCTGCCCTTCCTCGTATTCGGGCTTGTGGGAGAGGGCGTCTGCTCTGACATTTTCCTTCCCCGGCACGTACCTAATTTCAAAATTAAACTTGGAAAACTCCTGAGCCCACCGCACCTGTTGTTGGTTGAGCACTCTTGCCGTTCTCCAATATTCCAGGTTCTTGTGGTCAGTACACACCTGGACCTTGTGCTGTGCCCCTATGAGAAAATGTCTCCACCGACGAAAAGCCTCGTGAATTGCCAGCAGTTCTCGATTGTACACTGTGTAGTTTTGCTCTGACTTGTTAAGCTTCCTGGAAAAGAAGGCACACGGTTTCCACTCCCCATTTGTCTGCTGAAGCAATATCCCCCCCTACAGCTCTGTCTGATGCGTCCGTCTCTAGCCTCATCGGCTTCCGCAGATCCACATGTAGGAGCTGCTTTTCCGACGCGAACGCCTTCTTAAGCTTTTCAAAGGAACTTTGGGCCTCCTCCGTCCATACGAACTTCTTCTTGCTGCTGAGACAATCCGTTATGGGTGCTGTTAGATGGGCGAAGTTCTGGATAAGCTTCCTGTAGAAGTTTGCAAACCCCAAGAACCTCTGCACGTCCTTCCGGTTCTTGGGAGGCTGCCATTCTAGCACGGCCTGCACCTTGCCGGGGTCCATTGCCAGACCTTTGTCTGACAACCTGTAGCCCAGGAACTCCACCTCCCGTGCATGGAATTGGCATTTCTCCAGTTTGACCCACAGCTGATGCTCCTGCAGCCTTTTCAGCACTTCTCGGACATCTTTCACATGCTGCTCCTCATTCTCTGAGTAAATGAGTACGTCATCCAGGAAAGCCACACAATTCTTGTACAGCAAGGACCCCAGCACGTGGTGCATGAAAGCTTGAAATGTGCTGGATCCCGCTTGTAATCCGAAGGGCATAACTAAGTACTCAAAGGCTCCCAGAGGGGTGAACATGGTGGTTTTCCATTCATCCCCCTCCCTCATCCTTATCAAGTTGTACGCCCCCCGAAGGTCCAACTTAGTAAAAATCTTTCCCTTCCTCACCCTGGCCAAAATGTCATCAATCCTGGGCATTGGGAAGGTCACCGGTTCCGACACCCGGTTAATGGACCTGTAATCTACGACCAAGCGGGGCTCTTTGGAGTCTCTTTTGTCCACAAAGAACACTGGACTGCCCCCCACCGCCCTTGATTCACGTATAAAGCCCCTCTTCAGATTCTTGTCAATGAACTTCCGCAACTCCTGCATCTCCCTGTCTGACATGGCGTACAGCTTACCCACTGGTAACTGAGCCCCTGGGAGTAGGTTGATCTGACAGTCAAAGGGCCGGTGAGGGGGTAGCCTATCCGCCTCTCTCTCGCTGAAGACTTCTTCCAGGTCTGCATACTGAGGTGGTACTCTCCCCTTTTCTCCCACCACCATCCCTGCCACCCTGGCTACTGCCATCCTCGGGGTTTCCCCTCCGTGGCAATGCTCTACGCAGTGAGCTGACCCAAAGGTGACTGTCCGCTGGTGCCACCCTACTACTGGGTCGTGCAGTGCCAGCCAACTCATTCCCAGTATGATGGGTGGTCCTGCTAAGGTGGCTACGTGAAAGGCAATGGTCTCAGTGTGTCTGGAAACTGTCATTTTCATGGGAGGGGTCTGGTGGGTAACTTCCCCTCCCAAAAGTTCTCTCCCATCAATCGTGGTTACTTGCAGGGGATGTTCTAGAGGCACCACCTGTAGCTGGTGTTCTAGTGCAAAATCCTTGCTAAAGAAGTTGCAAGAGCTGCCTGAATCCAGCAGCGCCTTCACTTTGATGGGGTGTCCGTTTGGGAGTTCTAGCACCACCTCTATTGCGATGGCTGCTCGGGGAGGGTCTGGTCTGGGCACTTCTACTGGTTGCTCGCCTGGCTGCTGTGCCCTCCTTCCTGCAGCCAAGCCTTGCCGTTTCCCGGCTCCCCCTTCTTTTCCTCCTCACTCCCCACTGCCCCCACCATTCCTTGCCATGCCTTCTTCTGAGGGCATGCTCTGGCAAAATGTCCCGGCTGCTGGCATAGGAAACATCTCTTACTGGTTTTCCCCTCCTTCTTACGCACCTCGCTGGAGTTTGAAAATCCGCGCGCGCTCACTCCTCCAATCTCCATTGGCTCCTCGGGCGGCACCGTAGACGCTGGCATGTCTGGAATGCGGTTGTCATGCCAACGCTCTGCTCTCCCTTCCCGCTTTTCCAGAGCGCGCGTCTCTTGCCGGACTCCCACAGTGAGCGCCAACTTGGTCAGCTGGTCCATCGATTGTGGGCGGGGTGAGCGGGAAAGTTCGTCTCTCACCCAAGGGGATAAGCCCTCCTCAAACAACATCTGAATTGGTTCCGAACTCAGATCCCACCCAAGTTTATGGATCAGCATAGCAAATCTCGACCAGTACTCTCTCACTGACTGGTTTCCTTGTTTGCACCCCATCAGTTCTTTGCGCGTCACACTCAATTCCACATCGCTCGAGAACATGTGATCCATCGCGGAAAAGAACTTTCTCAGGTCCTTCAAGGCAGCGTTCTCTGCCGCCATTAGGGGTCGGACCCAATCTCTGGCCCTCCCCTGCAGGTGTCCCACCACAAAAGCGACTCTTCCCCCATCGTCGGCAAAGTCATCATGCTGCAGATCCACCGCATACTGCACTTCTGTCTTAAAAGCGTTATAGTCCCTGGGGTTTCCCCCAAAAGACTGCACCAGTCCTGGTACCTTTCTTGCGATGGGGGTAATCTTCCCCTGAGCGTCATGTGTCCTCCTTTCATCCAGCCGCGCTGCTAGTAGAGCCAGCTGCTGCTCCAGGTCTCGGTTTCTCTCCTCCAGACTCTGTCCGCCTCTGGCTCCCTCTCCTGCGCCTGCTCCTTCTGTTTGACTCATGACTGTTCCCCAGCCCTCTTGCACACAAGCAACGTAAAGGACTCACGGATTGCTGTCACGGGAATTGGGGTTGCTTGTGTGTAAACCTCTAGCTGTTCCAAACTGCTTAGGGGCGATTGCGTCTTTCCCTGATTGAGCAGCCTGGGTGCTGCTGCTGCTCAGTCGCTCGACGAATCCATGAGTGGGTGTCTCCTAAATTTCCTCCAGCATAAGAATTCCTTAACGGACAACCTCCGCCTCGCCTCTCTGTGCGGAAGCCTTCTGCGCAGAGTGGGCGTGCCGAGTGGTGGTCCTCCACCCTTCTCACTGACTTCACTGGAAGAGTCTCGGAGCCTCAACTCCAAGATGCTCTCTCCCTCTCCCTTCTTCCTGGTGTCACCTGGACTTCCTTCCCCAGATGACGTTCTCTCTCTTCCCTTACTCGTCCCCTCTCCTGCAGAGTCCGGGAGCCTCGCTTCTCCCCTCTGCTCCGATGTAAGTTCCCTGACATTTTATTTTATTTTATTTTGCTTTATTTTATTTTGCTTTTATTTTATTTTGCTTTATTTGGGCCTATTTCATTTCCTTTTGCATTTTATGTTTGAATATGTATGCACACCCAAAAAACACGAAACGAAGTGAAATAAGCCCAAACAAAGCTTATTCGTCTTCTTTCTATGCATTTTCACCCCAAAAACGCATGCTTTGCTTTTTTTGTTTATTTTACTTCGTTTTGCATTTTTAGTTTGAATATGTATGCACCCCCAAAAACACGAAACAAAGTGAAATAACCCTGAAATAAGCTTATTTGTCTTCTTACTATGCATATTGACACAAAAAACAAGTGTTTTGCTTTCTTTGAGTGAATATGCATGCATACCAGAAAAACAAGAAACGAAGTGAAATAAGCCCAAACAAAGGTTATTTATCGTCTTTCTATGCATATCAGACCATTGGCTGTGGGGAGGACTGCAGGGCCTGCTCCCTTCCAAGGCCTTTTCCAATTGGTCCAGAGGGCGTGGCCCAGGCCCTCTCTCCCAGCTATAAAGGGACTCCTGCTGTGGTGAGGTCTCGGACCATCGGCTGGGCGAGGACTGCAGGGCCTGCTCCCTTCCAGGGCCTTTTCCAACTGGCCCAGGGGACGTGGCCCACACCCTCTCTCCCAGCTATAAAGGGACTCCTGCTGCGGTGAGGACTTGGACCATCGGCTGTGGGGAGGACTGCAGGGCCTGCTCCCTTCCAGGGCCTTTTCCAACTGGCCCAGGGGGCGTGGCCCAGGCCCTTATTTGGAACAAACTTTTTGGGAAGTGTGGGAAGTGTTCTGCCATTGCTTCCCTGTTCCAGGTGGTTAATGTTCTTTAAAATGTCCTCAAGCAGTCGGTGGCAATTTATTTTTTTATTTCTTTTCCCCTTTTTTCCTTTGTTGGGGGTGGGTGGGTGGGATGGATATTTGGTTGGGGATTAATTTTACTATAATTGTTTTGTTCCTTTTTTGTTGTTGTTGTTGTTTTATTGGTTCTGTATAGTTTGTGTTTTGTTTTTAAGGGGCGGGATCAGGGCTGCCTGGGAGTGGGGCCCCAGCCAACACGATGGCTGGGACAAGTTCCACGGGGGGGGGGGGCGGAAGCACTGGGACATCTGATCTCAGTGATCATGGGCAGGAGGCGGAGTTACGCTAAGACCAGACCATGTCATTACCAAGGAGGCAGGTTTAGTCGTTGTTTGAAGACTATCCCTGCCTCCAGGTCTGGCCTTGACCGGATGGATACTGGAATCAACAAGGGAAACCCACATGACCTGAAGGTGTTGCTGTGTAATGCCAGGCCAATGATGAATAAAACCACTGCCATCCACGACCTGATTGTGGATGAAGGATTTGACCTGGCATGTGTGACAGAGACCTGGTTGGAGGAAGCAGATGGGCCTGTCCTTGCCGCTGCTTGCCCACCAGATTTCTCTTACGCACAGCAACCCAGGTCATGTGGGCGAGGAGGGGGGGTTGCAGTGATTTTTAGGAAGTCACTAGCTTGCACCAGGCGTCCTACTGGGAAGATCCAGTTTTCTGAGTGCATGTTCTGGAAGTTGGGCAATAGGGGCAGTACAGGATTCCTTTTGGTGTACCGACCTCCCCGCTGCACCAAGGATTCCCTGTCCGAGCTGCTTCAGGTCGTGGCGGATGTTCTCCTGGAGACACCTAGTTTGGTTGTCCTAGGGGATTTTAATATCCATGCCGACACAACCTTACAAGGGGCCGCTCGGGACTTCGTGGAAAGCATGGCCTCCATGGGGCTGTCCCTGAATAAGTTTGGCCCAGCTCATAGTCATGGACATGCCTTAGACCTGGTGTTCACCTCTAGTGATGTGGGTGATCTGACATTAAGTAAAAGTGAAACAAAAGAAGTGCCATGGTCAGATCACTTCCTGGTGCAACTGGACTTCTCTGCGACCCTTCCCCTCTGCAGGGAGGTGGGACCAATTCGGATGGTCCGCACCCGCCACTTAATGGATCCAAATGGTTTCCAGAGAGTGGTAGGGGATGCTTTATCCCATGTTGATGGCCTTTCAGCTGATTCCCTGGTGGCCCGCTGGAATGCGGAGTTAACCAGGGCTATCGACTGTCTGGCTCCGAAGCGCCTTCTCCGATTGCATGGAGCCCGGACAGCCCCGTGGTTTTCTTCGGAGCTGAGGGCGATGAAACAATCGCTGAGACGGCTAGAGCGTCGGTGGCAGAAAACTCACTCTGAATCTGACCGGACACAGGTTAGAGCTCAACGTCGAGCCTACCAAGTGGCGATAGCGACGGCGAAGAAGACTTTCTTCACCGCCTCTATTGCATCTGCAGAAAATAGTAGCAGGAGACTCTTTCAGGTGGTTCGCAATTTAACGGAACCACCTTTACCACCGGGGCCTTGTAAAGACCCCAAGATATCCTGCAACGATTTTGCAAAGTTTTTTGCAGATAAAATCACTCATATTCGGAAGGAGCTAGACACCACCGTGGGAGCAGGGCTGGGGCGGGAGAGTGCTAGAGCTCTGTCTGGTCAAGTTGCATGGAATCAATTTCAATCCGTTACCCCCGAGGATGTGGACAGGCTGCTTGGACCCGTGAAACCAACCACCTGTCTCCTTGATCCTTGCCCATCCTGGCTAATAAAAGCAAGCCGGGAAGGGCTGGGCGATGGGCTCTGCGGGGTGGTGAATGCTTCCCTCTGTGAGGGAACATTCCCAGATCCGCTGAAAGAGGCGGTCATTAAACCGCTTCTTAAAAAACCATCTTTAGACCCGGCCAGTATGGCCAACTACCGCCCAGTCTTAAATCTTCCATTCTTGGGCAAGGTGATTGAGCGAGTGGTTGGTGAACAACTCCAGGCATGCCTGGAGGATGCGGACCATTTGGATCCCTTCCAATCGGGATTCAGGCCTTATCATGGGACTGAAACTGCCTTGGTCGCGCTGGTTGATGATCTCCGGCGAGCTAGGGACAAAGGTGAGAGTTGTTTCCTAGTTCTGCTGGATCTCTCAGCAGCCTTTGATACAATCGACCATAACATCCTTCTGGACCATCTAGAGGGGTTGGGAGCTGGGGGCACTGTTATACAGTGGTTTCGCTCCTTCCTCCTGGGCCGTGTTCAGAAAGTGGTGGTGGGGGATGAGTGTTCAGACACCTGGGCCCTCACTTGTGGGGTGCCTCAGGGTTCCGTCCTCTCCCCCATGCTTTTTAACACCTATATGAAGCCGCTGGGAGAGATCATCAGGGGGTTTGGACTGGGTGTCCATCAATATGCAGATGATACCCAGCTCTACCTCTCTTTCAAATCAGAACCAGTGAAGGCGGTGAAGGTCCTGTGTGAGTACGTGGAGGCGGTTGGAGGATGGATGGCGGCTAATGGATTGAAGTTGAATCCTGACAAGACAGAAGTACTGTTTTGGGGGGACAGGGGGGGCTGGTGTGGAGCACTCCCTGGTCCCGAATAGGGTAACTGTGCCCCTGAAGGACCAGGTGCGCAGCCTGGGAGTCATTTTGAACTCACAGGTGTCCATGGATGCGCAGGTCAATTCTGTATCCAGGGCAGCTGTCTACCAACTCCACCTGGTACGCAGGCTGAGACCCTACCTGCCCACGGACTGTCTCGCCAGAGTGGTGCATGCTCTAATTATCTCTTGCTTGGACTACTGCAATGCGCTCTACGTGGGGCTACCTTTGAAGGTGACTCGGAAACTACAACTAATCCAGAATGCGGCAGCTAGACTGGTGACTGGGGGCGGCCGCCAAGACCACATAACACCGGTCTTGAAAGACCTACATTGGCTCCCAGTACGTTTCCGAGCACAGTTCAAAGTACTGGTGTTGACCTTTAAAGCCCTAAACGGCCTCGGCCCAGTATACTTGAAGGAGCGTCTCCACTCCCATCGTTCTGCCCAGATGCTGAGGTCCAGCGCCGAGGGCCTTCTGGCGGTTCCCTCAATGCGGGAAGCAAAGCTACAGGGAACAAGGCAGAGGGCCTTCTCGGTAGTGGCGCCCGCCCTGTGGAATGCCCTCCTATCAGATGTCAAAGCAATAAATAACTACCTGACATTCGGAAGACATCTTAAGGCAGCCCTGTTCAGGGAGGTTTTAAATCTGTGATATTTTAGTGTATTTTTGGTTTCTATGGAAGCCGCCCAGAGTGGCTGGGGAAACCCAGCCAGATGGGCGGGGTACAAATAATAAATTATTATTATTATTATTATTGAAAAAACAAAGTGTTTTCCTTTCTTTGACTGAATATGCATGCACACCCAAAATTACGAAACGAAGTGAATTAAGCTCAAACAAAGCTTATTCGTATTCTTTCTATGCATTTTCACCCCCAAAACACATTCCTTTCTTCTTTTTTGGTTTATTTCACTTCATTTTGTGTTTTTTGAGTGAATATAATAAATAATAATAATAATAAATTTTATTTATATCCCGCCCTCCCCAGCCGAAGCCGGGCTCAGGGCGGCTAACAACACTAAAATAGTGCAACATTATAAAAACATCAAAGAATTAATTAAAATCAAAATTGATGGCAACCATAAACTAAAGTATTGTAAAGATTGCCAAAGGAGGGATTCAGGCTGCGCCCTGACCAAAGGCCTGGTGGAACAGCTCTGTCTTGCAGGCCCTGCGGAAAGATGTCAAGTCCTGGAGGGCCCTTGTCTCTTGTGACAGAGCGTTCCACCAGGTTGGAGCCGCAGCCGAAAAAGCCCTGGCTCTAGTTGAGGCCAGCCTAACCTCTCTGAGGCCTGGGACCTTCAAGATGTTTTTATTTGTGGACCGTAAGTTCCTCTGTGGGGCATACCAGGAGAGGCGGTCCCGTAGATACGAGGGTCCTAGGCCATATAGGGCTTTGAAGGTTAAAACCAGCACCTTAAACCTGATCCTGTACTCCACCGGGAGCCAGTGCAGCTGGTATAGCACCGGATGAATGTGGTCCCGCAGCGAAGACCCCGTAAGGAGTCTCGCTGCGGCATTCTGCACCCGCTGGAGTTTCTGGGTCAGTCTCAGGGGCAGCCCCACGTAGAGCGAGTTACAATAATCCAGTCTGGAGGTGACCGTCGCGTGGATCACAGTGGCTAGGTCAGGGCGAGAGAGGTAAGGAGCCAACTGCTTAGCTTGGCGGAGATGAAAAAATGCCGCCTTTGTTATAGCTGCAATCTGCGCCTCCATGGAGAGGGAGGTATCGAAGATTACACCCAAACTCTTAACGGACGGTGCTGGCACTAATTGCAACCCCGCAAGAGATGGGAGTTGCCCCCTCAATCCCATATCGTCCCGTCCCAGCCAGAGGACCTCTGTCTTCGAAGGATTTAACTTCAACCGGCTCCCACGTAACCATCCAGCCACAGCTTCCATGCACACCCCAAAAACACGATGCATGCACACCCCAAAAACACGAAACAAAGTGAAATAAGCCCAAACAAAGCTTATTTGTCGTCTTTCTATGCATATTGAAACAAAAAAGAAGTGTGTTGTATTCCTTGGGCTTATTTCACTAATTTTTGCGTTTTTATTTGAATATGTATGCTAACCCAAAAGCACGCAACACAGTGAAGTAAGCCCGAAATAAGCTTATTCGTCCTCTTTCTATGCATTTTGACACAAAAAACAAGTATTTGCTTTCTTTGGGCTTATATACCTTCGTTTTGCGTTTTTGTGTGTGAATATGTATGTACACGCCAAAAACCCGAAACGAAGTGAAATAAGCCCGAGAAAAGCTTATTCGTCCTCTTTCTATGCATATTGCCACAAAAATAAATGTTTTGCTTTCTTTCAGTGAATATGCATGCACACCCAAAATAACGAAACGAAGTGAAATAAGCCCGAACAAATCGTATTCAGATTCTTTCTATGCATTTTCACCTCCGAAACAGATGATTTTCTCTCTTTTTTTGGTTAATTTCACTTCGTTTTGCGTTTTTTTGAATGAATATGCATGCACACCCAAAATAACAAAACAAAATGAAATAAGCCCAAACAAAGCTTATTTGTCGTCTTTCTCTGCATATTGATAAAAAAGGTGTTTATTTTTCTTTGGGCTTATTTCACTTCCTTTTGCTTTTTTAATTTTTTTAATTTTTTTTAATTTTTATTAAATACAAATTAGAAAACATACATATTCAACAATAGAAAATACAAAAGAAAAAGAAAATCTAACTAACCAAGGAAAAAGAATTAGAGAATATTTTGTCTCTTTTCATATTTACAGTCATTTATACCTCTATATAAGAGGGTGAAAGAGGAGAGCACAAAATATGGTCTGAAGCTCAACATCAAAAAAAGAAGATCATGGCCACTGGTCCCATCACCTCCTGGCAAATAGAAGGGGAAGAAATGGAGGCAGTGAGAGATTTTACTTTCTTGGGCTCCATGATCACTGCAGATGGTGACAGCAGTCACGAAATTAAAAGACGCCTGCTCCTTGGGAGAAAGGCGATGGCAAACCTAGACAGCATCTTAAAAAGCAGAGACATCACCTTACCAACAAAGGTCCGTATAGTTAAAGCCATGGTTTTCCCAGTAGTGATGCATGGAAACGAGAGCTGGATAATAAAGAAGGCTGATCGCTGAAGAATTGATGCTTTTGAATTATGGTGCTGGAGGAGACTCTTGAGAGTCCCATGGACTGCAAGAAGATCAAACGTATCCATTCTGAAGGAAATCAGCCCTGAGTGCTCCCTGCAAGGGACAGATTGTGAAGCTGAGGCTCCAATACTTTGGCCACCTCATGAGAAGAGAAGACTCCCTGGAAAATACCCTGATGCTGGGAAAGATGGAGGGCACAAGGAGAAGTGGACGACAGAGGACGAGATGGTTGGACATTTTTCTCGAAGCTACAAACATGAGTCTGACCAAACTGTGGGAGGCAGTGGAAGACAGGAGTGCCTGGTGTGCTCTGGCCCAGGGGGTCACGAAGAGTCGGACACGACTAAACGACTAAACAACAACAATACCTCTATAAAACGCTATTCGCAATAAAGCAGTGAAATGAAGGATATCAGAAGAAAGAAAAAAAAGCAAAGAAAGAATAAAGAAGTAAAGGAAATGATCATAAGTGAAAATTTTTAAAAGTAGATAAGTACCCACAATACACAGCCGTTTCCCATCTATATTCATATTTGATTGTATCATTTCATCTTGTCCTTATCTACCTTAAATATTTTTTCTAAAAAAAGAAAAGAAAGAAAAAAAAAGACTTCCACTGTTTGCCTCACGCGTTTCTAATAATCCGTTCGTCAGAACCTCTGTTCTTCATATTTTCCCTTTGGATTTCCTTAATGTCACACTTTGTATCTTTTATATTACGCACAAGATTATTCTAAACACAACCAGATTTTTGTAGTTGAGTCCTGGTTTTGTAAATAATCATTTAAGCACTCCCATTGCTTCATAACCATAGTTTTGGATTTTCTCCTTATTATATCCGTCAATTTTGCTAATTCCAGGTACTCACAAAGTGTCGGATTCTTAGCCACAGTCAGAGGTAACTGGCCATTCTCCAGGCATTCGGCTTGAGATCCTAGTTGACCTTCCCGTCTGCGTCTCCTGGCAGGATACAGGCAAGGTCCTATCAGCGATCCCACTCAGCGTGAGAGGGAAACACCAACTCCTCCCTCCTCCCTGCTTCCCTCAGGGAGGGGGAAAGAGACAGACAGAAATCTATTTACATGCTTTTATTTCTGTCATTGCAGCAGTACAGAGAAACAGGTCTGCACTCTCCAGCCTCCAACAGTAGGGTAGAGAAACTCCACCCCTGTACTTCCAGTACAGGTCAGATGACACTCTGAGCTAACATCCGGTGCTCAGTACAGTGAATAGACTGCCCCTTTGTTCCAATAGTACAGTCCCAGACATCAACATCCTGTTTTGCATTCCAGACACCTGCAGCTGGCTTTCGCATTGCTGCTTTTTCCTGACATCCTCCCCCAAAAGCATCAATGGGCGTTGCGAGCAAAACACGATCCAGAGAAGAAAACAAACAGTTGTTATACATATAACAGTCTCCTGTTGTTTCAGTTCCACCCTTGGAACTCCCCGCCACTGGTTTCCCCAGTGTACCTCTCTGGTTGTCTGGCTTCCAAGGAATGAGTGCATCTGCATTACCTTGGCTTGCTACTCTCTGTTGTGTCTTTGTCTCTGACTTAGACACAGCTTCAACCTGTTTTGAGTTGTTAACATTAGCAACACATGCAACAGCTAAGTTAGCAAACTCTTTGGAATACCTCTTGGGTGGTACACCCTTTGTACTTCTCTCAGACCTGCGTATGAGGTGCTGATCCTCTCTGCTCAGTGGTTCAGCCTCTGGACTCTTAGGAGAACCAGATCCAATTGTAAACAGTGGTTCTTCCTTCATCTGTGAAGGCCTATCCATTGTGTAAGACTTCCTCTCAATGACTGTGTCAACTGAGCTCTGTGAGCTATCACTGTCATCATCACCACTGTAATCAGTAAAATCATCATCATCTGAATTGCCCTCTGTGGGAAATGTGTGAACAATTACTCTCTCCTGTTCAGGAGCACTCTCTAGAAATTTTGTGAGAATCACCTGACCAGATTCAGACAAAATTACTCTGTAGAGACCCTTTTCATATCCCACAAAAATGCCTCTGGCATTCTTCACTCCACCTGGAGCTTCTGTTCTCACATGAGACCCGAAAACCTTAAAATAGGCAACAGAAGGTTTTCTATGGAACAGCTTCTCAAAAGGAGAACTTCTCAACTATTTTGAGACCTTTCTCAACCACGTGTGAACATAGGACATTAACGACTCCGCCCAATATTCATGTGGCAAATGTGAACTAAGCAATTGCGCATTCATCCCCTTTTGCAATTCTTTGTTCACCCTTACACAGACCCCCCTGTTCCACGCTTCCGCTGAAACAGCAACCTTGTGGTCTATCCCTTTTTCATCCAGGAACTTCTGAAACTCCTGTAACAGAAAAAATGGCTTCTCATCTGTGAAGAGACAATCAATGTTAGCATCATGCACATTTTTAACCTTGTCACAAAACTCCTTAATCCTCTTTAAGGCTTCTTTTGGTTTCTCTAATGTATATACCCATACATAATGAGAGAAACAATCCACACACACAAGATAATATCTTGCATTGCCTCTAGATGGTGCTAGAGGACCAATCACATCAGCATACACCCGCTGAAATGCTTTGTCGACCCTGGCCACCTTCCGGGCGCTCTTGGTCACACCTGCAAGAGATATTTTGTTAGTATCAAATGCATTACATTTCATGTAATCACTTTGATCAAAAGTCAACAAATATAGTCCATCTTTCTCTTTGGCAGAAAGATACAGTTCTCCATCTTTGAAGATCTTGCAGCTCTTATCATCATAGGACAGTCTCAGTCCTTTCTTGGCAATCTGCGAAACACTGAGCAGATTGAACTTCAACTCAGGAACCAGGTACACATTGTCAATAGTCAAGTTCAGACTCTCAAGATACACAGTTCCAACCCCGGTCGTTTCCAGCTCCAGACCGTTGGCCTGTTTCACAGTGAAGCTTTGCTTCTTAAACGTCGAAAACAGACCTCAGTGTGGGGTCATGTGTTTAGTACAACCCGTGTCAATGACAAACGTGTTCTCCACCTCTGGTGTGGTTCCTTTTGACATCAAAGCCTTTGCAGGTTTCACCTGGGGCTTGGTACAACTTTTGCCTGACGCCTCAGGCTTTGCAGAGCTCCCCTTGGCTCCTTTCTGCTGACGTGGCTTCTTATAGTTCCGCTGAAGATGCCCAGTCTGTCCACAATTGTAACATCGGACAGCGCTCAAAGCTACAGCACGCTCCTCAGTAGCTTCAGCAGTGGGGGAGTCAGAACCCTCTGCTACTCTCCCCCTGTCCTTCACATCCAGTGCAGCAAGGCGGTCGTGTTCATTAAGGACCACCGCACACACTCTCTCCGCGGTCAGGTCGGCGGCCGGTAGGGAACCAAGCTGACTGGCAACAGTTTTGTAAGTCCGATTAAGGCTGTTGATAATCATGAAGCAAAAGACCTCCTCTTGTAGACAGAAATTTCCCTCCGCCATCTGCTGACGCAGGAACTTCATCTCAGTCAAATGCGCTTGTACATCTCCATCAGGCGCAAGCCTCAGATTGGTCAGCTTTTCAAAATACAGCAACGCTGAAGAACCAGCATCCCTCTGATGTGTTCTACGTAGCGTTTCCCAAATCTCTCGTGCGTTCAATAAATCCCGGATATGCACGAGTTGCTCATCTGAGACAGACAGAATTATAGCCGTCCTGGCTTTCACATTCTGTGAATTCCAACCTCGCGTTGGTGCTTGTGGAATGGGGTTTTCAATTACCTCAAAAAGCCTCTGATTCTGCAGCAGGGCTTTCATCTTTACAGACCAAGATGAGTCATTGTCATTTGTCATGGGAGGTGGATAAGGTAAGCCTCCCCCCTTCTTGGCATCCATTTTGAATCCAAGCTGCAGCTTTCACTCTCTTGCCTTGTAAAATCCAACAGTTGTTTACTGCCTTTTTTTCCACTTGGCAGATAAACCGCAAGCTGCATAAAATGTCCTTGCATAGAACAGGGAGATAGTCAAAACACTCTCCGTGTTCCCAGCCCCTTTTAGCCAGTAAATTTCCACTGAACTTCACTTCACTGACTTCCAGTTGCTTAGCAACAGTACATTCCAGCCTTATCTTACCTTGGTATGCGAGGTATTGAGAGCCAGTGTGGTGTAGTGGTTAAGAGCGATAGTCTCGTAATCTGGGGAACCGGGTTCGCGTCTCCGCTCCTCCACATGCAGCTGCTGGGTGATCTTGGGCCAGTCACACTTCTTTGAAGTCTCTCAGCCCCACTCACCTCACAGAGTGTTTGTTGTGGGGGAGGAAGGGAAAGGAGAATGTTAGCCGCTTTGAGACTCCTTAAAGGGAGTGAAAGGCGGGATATCAAATCCAAACTCTTCTTCTTCTTCTTCTGTTTCTCCCTCAGTGCTGGTTTCTCTAAAACGCAGACACTTTTTGTGAACCGAAGATTTTTGCTCTTTACGCGTTCACTCCACACAGCCATAAATTTTCCATACCTTGGGCTCCGTCGCGATGCCCAGCCGTCTGTGTAGCTTCCAGCTTCCAGCTGCACGCAGACTTATCTCCCTCCCTTGGTGCAGAGGATGACGAACGATCCAGCAACCTCTCATGCAGATTTACGATGGATCATAACCACCGGCGATGCTACCAGATGTAGGTTCTCGGCCTTGGTCAGAGGTAACTGGCCATTCTCCAGGCATTCGGCTTGAGATCCTAGTTGACCTTCCCGTCTGCGTCTCCCGGCAGGATACAGGCAAGGTCCTATCAGCGATCCCACTCAGCATGAGAGGGACACACCAACTCTTCCCTCCTCCCTGCTTCCCTCAGGGAGGGGGAAAGAGACAAACAGAAATCTATTTACATGCTTATATTTCTGTCATTGCAGCAGTACAGAGAAACAGGTCTGCACTCTCCAGCCTCCAACAGTAGGGTAGAGAAACTCCACCCCTGTACTTCCAGTACAGGTCAGATGACACTCTGAGCTAACATCCGGTGCTCAGTACAGTGAATAGACTGCCCCTTTGTTCCAATAGTACAGTCCCAGACATCAACATCCTGTTTTGCATTCCAGACACCTGCAGCTGGCTTTCGCATTGCTGCTTTTTCCTGACACAAAGTTTCCCCAACCATTCTCTTTTTGTTGGGATGCTGTCTTCTTTCCAATAGCTAGCAATCAAAATTCTTGCCGCTGTTGTCGCATATAAAAATAAGTTAGTTTTATCTTTTGGGATATCTTTGTCTAGAATTCCTAATAGATATGCCTCTGTCTTTTTTGTGTGCGATGTCCTTATCAATTTTTTTATTTCGTCATGGATCATGTCCCAAAAGGTTTTAATCTTTGGGCAAGTCCACCACATGTGGTATAATGTACCTGTGGTTCTGTTACATTTCCAACATTTGTTGTTGCTCCCAGATGGAGTTAGGTACCATCTGTGGTGAATTTTTCTGAAATTCTCCCTTAATAAATCACACGCAGTAAAATTTATGTTTTCCTCCCAAAAAGTTTTCCATCTTTCCAGATCTATCTCATATCCCAAATAGTGCTCCCATTTTAACATGTTTTCCCCTTTCGTCTCTTGTTCTAAGGTAGTTTTCATTCACTGGTCAACAACAAATTTGTTGTCTGCGCTTTTTCAGTTGATTTAGGACGAATCTGATGCGCTGAATCCAAAAATCACATTGGTTTTGCTCAATCAGGTCAAGTTTTTGAGCTATGGCCACATGTCTTTTTTATGTTTTTGTTCACATGTACGCTAATGTGGAGCATTTTAGAAGAAGTTGGTGGGGGTAAAATGCCATGTTGAATAATTGTTTTGATTGGAAATGATTATTTTAATGACAAGAAGTATTCAGGTCCAATAGTTCTGGGTGATTATGTCAAAAAAGGGATCAGTTTGAAGTCATAAAACCTCGAAATCTTCCATAAATTGGTGCGGCTGGGATCAACAGAAAGAACTGGAGCAGCCTCAAGTATCCTGATCTTCAATCAGCACGTCGTCCTGTAGCTCATTGTGATGAAATTCCAGTGCCTATCTTCGGAGAACTTCCTGACATTAGTGACGAAGATGCCTCCAGTGTTGAAGGACATGAAGAAGAAGTGGTTCTTGAAGATGATGCTCCACATCCATTTTCCCAAAAGGAGTTGAACGATCTAGTTCGCGACCTCAGCTTGTCAAAGGACTCTGCCAAACTGTGGCATCCAGATTGAAGGAAAAAACCTCCTCTCTGACAGTGCTCGCCTTAGCTACTTCCGCAACAGGCATCAAGAGTACCTCCGTTTTTTCTCGGAAGAGAAGGACTTGGTGTACTGTGCAGATATTGCGCAGCTTCTGCTCAAGCTTGGAGCAGAACCCAAAGTTTGGAGACTGTTCATTGACAGCAGCAAGCGATCACTAAAATGTGTTCTGCTACACAACGGCAACCAGTTTGCCTCTATACCCCTGGCTCACTCAAGTACACTGAAGGAGAACTATGAAGCGGTGAAGTATGTGCTGGAGAAAATTGGTTATGATCAGCATAAGTGGTTTATTTGTGTTGAGCTGAAGATGGTGAACTTTTTGTTGGGACAACAGTCTGGCTTCACCAAGTACCCATGTTTTCTGTGCATGTGGGATAGTAGGGACCATGCTCAGCATTACACGAAGAAGGACTGGCCTGTGCGGGAGGAACTGGTGCCTTGCAAAGAAAGGAACGTCATCAATGACCCTCTGGTGGACAGAGACAGAATACTCTTCCCACTGCTGCACATCAAGCTCGGTTTAATCAAGCAGTTCACCAAGGCTCTGGACAAGGATGGTGACTGCTTCACTTGTGCCAGACTTTTCCAGGATTGACCATGGAGAATGTTGGTATTAAAGGGTTAAGAAGCTCTAGTCAAGACGCTTTAATCACTGAGCAGCTGGAGGTCGTTAAGCTTCCTGGAATGTGAGTTTGTATAAATAGTCAACTCACTTGTGTGTTTGTCCTTCCTTTCCCCCCCTTCCCTTTTCTTTTGGGGCGTGTTTGCTGAAATGTGTGATTCTTCACCAGGGTTTTTTGTTTTTGTGTAAATAAACCTTTTATTTGAGTTCCAAACCGCTTGCTCCAAGATTCCTTTATTGAAAAGATGCTGACTCTCCAGCCCTTCTTGAGCCGCTGTGCGAAATGCTCTGCTGTAATGGGACATTGTCGCATCGGAAGCGCACTGGACATTTGATTAGCATTAAACTAATTAAAGTTTAATGGGACAGAGAATTTGAAAGCTGGCATCTTTGACGGTCCTCAGATCCGTCAGCTCATCAGAGATCCAGAGTTCGGAAACTCAATGAACAAAGTGGAACTGGAAGCATGGAAGGCATTTGTTCTGGTAGTGAAGAACTTTCTTGGCAACAATAAGGCCAGAAACTACGCAGAACTTGTCAACAACATGCTGACTGCTTTCTGAAACCTGGGCTGCAACATGAGCATCAAGATGCACTATCTATTTTCACATATGGACCGGTTTCCTGAGAACCTGGATTCAATGAGTGACGAGCAGGGGGAGAGATTCCATCAGGACATGAAAGAGATGGAGACCAGGTATCAGGGTCGCTGGGATGCAGTCATGATGGCTGACTACTGTTGGACTCTGAAGAGAGACCTCCCTGCCGCTGAGCATTCCTGGAGTTCCAAGAAACGGAAGTTCAAGCCCTGAAGTTTGAAAAATGGTGAAGCAACATGCAATTTACGTGTACTTACCGTATTTTTCGCCCCATAGGACGCATTTTCCCCCCTCCAAAAATGAAGGGGAAATGTGTGTGCGTCCTATGGGGTGAATGCAGGCTTTCCCTGAAGCCTGGAGAGTGAGAGGGGTCGGTGCGCACCGATGCCTCTAGCTCTCCAGGCTTCAGGAAGCTATCCGCAAGCCTTGCAAGCCCGGCGGGAGTTCCCGCGGGCTCACAAGGCTTGCGGGCAGCAGCCTGCAGCCCAAAGCATGGGGCGCCCTCTGGAGGGCGCCCCCTGCTTCGGGTGGGTGTCCTCAATCCTTGCGTGCCTGGCGGGACCTCCTGCCGGGCGCGCGAGGCTTGGGACGGCAGCCTGCAGCCCGAAGCACTGGGAGCCCTCCGGAGGCCTAGAGGCACATATCGCTACGCTGTCAGCAAGGCTGGAGGAGAGACGAGCTCAGGACGCGCAGGTCAGATCTACCCCAATCGGGAGGAAGGTCCCCGGGCTGGTAAATAAGTTTGGAGGGAACCCCCAAGACTACAATGCTTTCCGGACAGAAATTCAATACGCTTTAGAATTACAAGAAAGCGACTTTACTAATGACAGGGAAAGAGTGACGTACATTATTGGACACCTACAGGATGGGGCGTGGGAATGGATTAGACCACTCATGGCAACAGGGAACGATGCTTTGAAAGACCTGAAATTTTTTTATCAGGCAATGGATGCGATGTTCTCCAGCGAGGCGGAAGAAAGAGTGACGCGGAGGGAGCTGCTGGGTTGCAAACAGGGAAGTTTGTCCGTCAGAAGCTACTGGTCACGTTTTGCGATGTTAGTGCACAAGCTGGGGTGGGACCTAGATTCTGAACCCATGCAAACGCTGTTTGAGGCAGGTTTGAATCCCAAAGTTAAGGATGAATTGTCTAGAGCGCCCCGCCCACGGTCGATGGATCAGCTTACAAAGACTGTGCTTGCGACAGGAGTACGCCAAGAAGCTCGGGCTCAATAAAGGCGGGAGATAAGGGGGGAGCGTTTCCAAGGCAACCGAATTCCTGAGATGCCGAGGGAGCTTTCCCAGGCGGCAGAGCCGATGGAAATCGATGGAGCCTGCGCGCGTGAGGTTTCAAACGCCAGTGAGCTCAGGAAAAAGGAGGGAAAGGAGTGGAAAACGGCGAAGAAGTGTTTCCTCTGTCAGCTCCCTGGACATTTTGCGAGTGTCTGTCCCCAATGAAAGGCCTGGCAAGGCATGATGGGGACAGCAGGCCACAACAAGGAGGGGGAGAAGGGGCCGGTGCAGGGAAACGAGAAAGCCTGGCTGCAGACCAACAGGGGCAGCAGCCAGGCCAGCGACCAGTAGAAGAGCCCCAACCTGACCCTCCCAAGGCAGCTATAGCCATTGAAGTGGTGCTAGAACTCCCAAATGGGCACCCAGTCAAGGTGAATGGTCTGCTGGATTTGGGTTCCTCGTGTAACTTCTTCAGTAGAGACTTCGCTCTGGAGCACCAGCTGCACCAGTTGCCACTAGATTTCCTCTTGCAGGTGACCACCATTGATGGCAGGGAGCTACTGGGGGGGGAGTGACACACCAGACACCACCAATGAGGATGAGTGTTTCCAGGCACACAGAAACCATTGCCTTTTACGTGGCCACGCTGGCGGGACCCCCAATAATACTGGGAATGAGCTGGCTGGCACTACATGACCCAGTGATGTCATGGCATCAGTGGTCGTTCACCTTTGGGTCAGCTCACTGCTTAGAACACTGCCTGGGAGGGAAGGAACCAAGAATGACTGTGGCCAGGGTGGCTGGGGTGGCCCTGGAGGAAAAAGGGCGGGTGCAGATATGCAGATTTAAAGGAGGTCTTCAGCGAGAGAGAAGCTGACAGACTGCCCCCCCCACAGACCATATGACTGCCAAATCAACCTGCTTCCGGGGGCCCAGTTACCAGTGGGTAAGCTGTATGCCATGTCCGACCGGGAGATGCAGGAGTTGAGGCAGTTTATTGACAAGAACTTGAAGAGGGGTTTCATAAGGGAATCGAAGGTAGTGGGGGTGAGTCCAGTGTTCTTTGTGGACAAAAAAATCGAACAATCAGCCCAGATTGGTGGTAGATTATCGCCGTTTAAATTTGGTGTCAGAACCCATGGCCTTCCCAATGCCCAGAATTGACGATATTTTTTGGGGGCCACTAAGGGGCGCATCGGAAGATGGCTGACAATAACATCTCTCCGACCCACACGAGGTAATTTGGAGGCTATGATGGGGGTAATTAGCCTCCTTACCCCCCCCCCAGGATGGTGGGGGGGGACTGCCCTTGCCTGCTGTGCCCTACACCACCCCTGAATTTGTGGGGGTGGGGGCACTAGGCACAAAGCCCTCCTGTGGGATTCCGGCACTCCTGGATGCCATCCCTGATCCGCGCCACTAGCTGCAAGAACTTCAAAAGAAACAATTTGGATGAAGCTAATTGCACATATTTCAACGAAGAAGGGGGAGTAAAGACTGCTGACAGACGAGATCTCTGATAAAACAAGACAAGAATAAATCATGAGAGAAGATATGCCAAGATACGGTATGGCAAATGACTGATGGGGGAGGGGGGGGAAACTTTCCTTTCTTTCCTTATGTGATTAAACAAGAATCCCCTCCCCGCACGAGTCATAAATGTCGTTTTAAGGACTTAAGCTGTGGATTTAAGACTGTGTGGAGATAAACTTTTGAACCAAAGCATGTTTTAAGAAGAGCGTGGAATGTACAAGAGCTCTGGAATGACGCAGTTAAAATTGCCGTCGCCATATTGGGAAATTCTGTCGGAGGTTTTGAGTCTGGGAGGAGAAATAGAGAAATAGAGCTGCTTTTATACTGTGGGTGAAACTCCTCAGAGGGACTCGAGCGACAGTTTTGCGAGATAATGATGGAAAGAGCGATGTTATCTATGAAGGTGATGATATATGAAAACCATCTCGATTTGAGGATTGGAAGAACGGAAAAATTCACACAGGATTAATATTGGTGTTTATCAACTTAAGGAGACTATCAGAAGAGATCATAAAGAAAAAAGAGAAAATATATGAACAAGATGTGATGTGGAAACAGCAAGATAAGACTGGATAGAATTATGAACTCTGTTTGGACTGATTTGGTCTGATTTGGACATTAATGCAGTAGCAAGAAGATGATCAAAATCCCCCTTCAGATCTTGAAATATGGGTCCCCCCAACAAAATTTAAATTTCGGCTTTGTAATTCAGAACTTATGTGATGTGATTTAATTTGATTTGATTGGCCGGTTAATAAAAATTATTTAAAAAACCCCAGAATTGACGATATTTTGACACGTGTGAGGAAGGGGAACATTTTTACCAAGCTTGACCTCAGGGGGGCATACAATCTGATTAGAATGAGAGAGGGGGACGAATGGAAAACGACCATGTTCACCCCCCTGGGAGCTTTTGAGTATCTTGTCATGCCATTTGGATTGCAATCGGGATCCGCCTGCTTTCAAGCCTTTATGCACCATGTGTTGGGCCCCCTGCTGTACAAGAATTGCATGGCCTTTTTGGATGACGTTTTAATCTACTCTGAGAATGAAGCACAGCACGTCAGAGATGTCAGGGAGGTGCTACAGAGATTGAAGAGGCATCAGTTGTGGGTCAAGCTGGAAAAATGCCAATTCCACGCCCGGGAGGTCGAGTTCCTGGGGTACCGGCTGTCAGACAAGGGACTGGCCATGGACCCAGACAAGGTGAAAGCAGTGCTGGAACGGAAAAGCCCCAAAACCAGGAAGGATGTGCAGAGGTTCCTAGGTTTCAGCAACTTCTACAGGAAGCCCCTGAGAGTGGAGACGGACGCTTCTGGCCGTGCCATTGGAGCAGTACTGTTGCAACCAGGATCAAAGGGGGACTGGCAACCTTGTGCATTTTTCTCCAGGAAACTGAGCAAGTCAGAGCAAAACTACACTGTTTATGACCGAGAATTGCTCGCGATTTACGCGGCATTCTGACAGTGGAGACACCTTTTGATTGGGGCGCGACACAAGATCCAGGTCCGAACGGACCACAAGAACCTGGAATACTGGCAGACAGCGTGCGTGCTTAACCAGAGACAGGTCAGATGGTCCCAGGAGTTCGCCAAGTTTTTCTTCGAGATACAATACGTGCCTGGGGAGGAAAATGTTAGAGCGGATGCACTTTCAAGGAAACCGGAATACATGGAGGGGGAAGGGGAAACAGGAGCTAGCAGGGCTCACCAGAGACGATGGGTTTGCTCAGACTAAAATCAGGGAGCTCAGAGATGCAAAGGAGGACAATGGGGGTTTTGAGGAAAAAGGAAGGGCTACTGTACTACAAGGGGGCGCTGTATGTGCCAGGAGAGACATTGAGGGGCAAGATACCCAGACAGCTCCATGACAACCCAACAGCCGGGCATTTTAGGCAGCATAAGACCATGCTACTAGTCACCAGGCAGTTCTGGTGGCCCAAGGTAAGGGAAGATGTACGAGAATATGTCCGGGGGTGCGACAAGTGCCAGAGGGCAAAAGGGGAAAGGACCGCCCCAGTGGGGTTACTGGAACCCTTACCAACACCGGAGAGGCCCTGGGAGGTGGTGTCCATTGATTTTATGACAGATCTGCCCAAGTCAAGGGGAAAGACAGCGGTAATGGTGGTGGTCGATCTACTGACCAAAATGTGCCATTTTGTGGCTTGCTCGCATGCGGTGTCAGCAGAGGAGACAGCCAGGCTGTTTGTGGACCACATTTTTAGGCTGCATGGGACTCCATTGAGGGTGAACTCTGATCGCGGAAGACAATTTACCTCCCGGTTCTGGCGGAAACTCAGAACGCGGAAACGCAGGTTGAGGTGAGCTTCTCGACGGCGAGGCACCCAGAAACCAACGGTCAGGCCGAAAGAGCGAACGGAATACTCCAGCAGTACCTACGCTGCTATGTCAGTGAGAGGCAGAACAATTGGGTAGAGAAATTGGCGCTGGCTGAATTTGCGTACAATAACGCTGAACACGTGTCCATGGGAATGAGCCCCTTCATGGCCAATTATGGGTGTCACCCCAGGGCCTTCCCAGGGCGTGGGGAGGAGGGATGGACTGTACCTGCGGCGGAGCAATTTGCAGAAGAAATGGAGGCTTTACACCAACAACTCAGGCTAAACTTGGAAAGGGCCAAGGAAGTTTACAAAAGGCAGGCAGACAGGCACCGCCGACAAGGGGAGCTCATACGGGTGGGAGACAGGGTGTAGTTGTCGTCCCAGGGGTTGCCCCTAAAGGGAGGGTGCAAAAAGTTGCAGCCTAGGCGACTGGGGCCCTTTGAGGTAATACAGCAGGTTAACCCAGTGGCGTTCAAACTCAAGTTGCCGGACAGCATGAAGATACATCCGGTGTTCCATAGGTCCCTACTTTCACATCACAGGGAGGGGCGGGAATTCCCGGGAAGGGAGGGAGGGGTCACCACCCATCCGCAGGCAGAGGAGAGGGAACATTGTAATGAAGCTACGGAAAAACTCGATTCGAGGTGGCGAGGTCACCAGGTAGAGTACTTAGAATAGAATAGAATAGAATAGAATAGAATAGAATCATAGAGTTGGAGGAGACCACAAGGGCCATCGAGTCCAACCCCCTGCCAAGCAGGAAACACCATCAGAGCACTCCTGACATATGGTTGTCAAGCCTCTGCTTAAAGACCTCCAAAGTAGGAGACTCCACCACACTCCTTGGCAGCAAATTCCACTGTCGAACAGCTCTTACTGTCAGGAAGTTCTTCCTAATGTTTAGGTGGAATCTTCTTTCTTGTAGCTTGGATCCATTGCTCCGTGTCCGCTTCTCTGGAGCAGCAGAAAACAACCTTTCTCCCTCCTCTATGTGACATCCTTTTATATATTTGAACATGGCTATCATATCACCCCTTAACCTCCTCTTCTCCAGGCTAAACATGCCCAGCTCCCTTAGCCGTTCCTCATAAGGCATCGTTTCCAGGCCTTTGACCATTTTGGTTGCCCTCCTCTGGACACATTCCAGTTTGTCAGTGTCCTTCTTGAACTGTGGTGCCCAGAACTGGACACAGTACTCCAGGTGTGGTCTGACCAGAGCAGAATACAGTGGCACTATTACTTCCCTTGATCTAGATGCTATACTCCTATTGATGCAGCCCAGAATTGCATTGGCTTTTTTAGCTGCCGCGTCACACTGTTGGCTCATGTCAAGTTTGTGGTCAACCAAGACTCCTAGATCCTTTTCACATGTACTGCTCTCAAGCCAGGTGTCACCCATCTTGTATTTGTGCCTCTCATTTTTTTTGCCCAAGTGCAATACTTTACATTTCTCCCTGTTAAAATTCATCTTGTTTGTTTTGGCCCAGTTCTCTAATCTGTCAAGGTCGTTTTGAAGTGTGATCCTGTCCTCTGGGGTGTTAGCCACCCCTCCCAGTTTGGTGTCATCTGCAAATTTGATCAGGATGCCCTTGAGTCCATCATCCAAGTCCTTGATAAAGATGTTGAATAAGACCGGGCCCAAGACAGAACCCTGTGGCACCCCACTAGTCACTCTTCTCCAGGATGAAGAGGAACCATTGATGAGCACCCTTTGGGTTCGGTCAGTCAGCCAGTTACAAATCCACTGAGTGGTAGCATAGTCAAGACCGCATTTTACCAGCTTCTTTACAAGAATATCATGGGGCACCTTGTCAAATGCCTTGCTGAAATCAAGGTAGGCTACATCCACTGCGTTCCCTTCATCTACCAGGCTTGTAATTCTGTCAAAAAACAAGATCAGGTTAGTCTGACATGACTTATTTTTCAGAAATCCATGCTGACTATTGGTGATCACAGCATTCCTTTCTAGGTGCTCACAGAATGTTTGCTTAATGATCTGCTCCAGAATCTTCCCTGGTATTGATGTCAGACTGACTGGGCGGTAATTATTTGGGTCCTCTCTTTTCCCCTTTTTGAAAATAGGGACAACATTTGCCCTCCTCCAGTCTGCCGGGACTTCGCCTGTTCTCCAGGAATTCTCAAAGATGACTGCCAGTGGTTCTGAGATCACATCTGCCAGTTCTTTTAATACTCTTGGATGCAGTTCGTCTGGCCCTGGAGACTTGAATACATCTAAACTAGCCAAATATTCTTGTACTATCTCCTTAGTTATTCTGGGCTGTGTTTCCTTTGCTGAATCATTTGCTCCAAATTCTTCAGGTCGGGCATTCTTTTCTTTATCGGAGAAGACTGAGGCAAAGAAGGCATTGAGGCGTTCAGCCCTTTCTGTGTCCCCTGTTTGCATTTCACCATCTTCTCCTCTGAGTGACCCCACTGTTTCTTTGTTCTTCCTTTTGCTACGAACATACCCATAAAAGCCTTTTTTGTTGCTTTTAACCTCTCTAGCAAGCCTGAGTTCATTCTGTGCTTTAGCTTTTCTGACTTTGTGTCTACACGTGCTGGCTATTTGTTTGAATTCCTCTTTGGTGGTTTCCCCCCTTTTCCATTTTTTGTACACATCCTTTTTAAATCTTAATTCAGTTAAAAGTTCTTTAGATAGCCACCCTGGCTTCTTTAGGCACCTTCCATGTTTCCGTCTCATTGGTATTGCCTAACGTTGTGCTTTTACTATCTCCCTCTTACCAAACTCCCAGCCATCATGAACTCCCTTTCCTTTTAGTATTGCTGTCCATGGGATCTCACCCAGCACTTCCCTAAGTTTTATGAAGTCGGCTTTCTTAAAGTCAAGAAATTGAGTCCTAGTATGCTTGGCTGCTCCTTTCCGCTGTATAGTAAACTTCAGAAGAGCATGATCACTCACGCCTAATGATCCTTCCACTTCTACCCCACTAACCAGGTCATCAACATTGGTTAGGACCAGATCTAAAATGGCTGTTCCTCTTGTTGCTTCTCCCACTTTCTGGACAATGAAGTTGTCTGCAAGGCCAGTGAGGAATCTGTTTGACCTTATGCTCTTGGCTGAGTTTGACATCCAACAAATATCTGGGTAATTGAAGTCCCCCATTACTACTATCTCCCTTCCTTTTGCATGCTTGGCCATCTGTTCCAGGAAGGCATCATCTATGTCCTCCGTTTGGCTTGGGGATCTATAGTAAACTCCCGCAATGAGGTCTCTGTTATTCTTCTCTCCCTTAATTTTGACCCAAATGCTCTCACTTTGGCTTTGAGGTTCTAAATCTTGGATCTCTTCACAGGTATACACATCCCTGACATATAACGCCACTCCTCCTCCTTTCTTGTCTGGTCTGTTTCTCTGAAATAGATTGTATCCCCCCATTATTACATTCCAATCGTGGGACTTATCCCACCAGGTTTCAGTGATAAGTGACAAGTACCACTTCAGTGGTACTTGTAGTCCAGCTTAGCCAAGGGACATCCAGTGCGGTGGTGCTCCAAGGACAGCCAGACCTTATCCCCGACCTGAAACGGGGACCCCTGCTGGCGCCGATCTGCTTGTGCCTTATAATCTGCCTTGGCTCTCTCTAGGTGCCATACCAGGTCAGCTTGTGTCTCCTGGATGTGGAAGACCTGATAATTGGCAGGAGGCATGAGAGATGCTGCCAGTGTGCAGGGATGGTTACGTGGGTGGTACACGAAGTCGGCATAGAAAGGGCTCTGTCCCATGGAGGAATGGCAGGCATTGTTATAGGCAAACTCAGCCAGTGGCAGCAGGTCCAACCTATCGTCCTCATGGTAGCTCAGGAAGCAGCAGAGATATTGCTCCAGGACTTGATTAACCCTCACGGTCTGTTTGAGGGTGGTACGCGGAAGAGAGGCGCCTCTCAATACCCAGTCCCTTGAGGAAGGCTGCCCAGAACTGGGATGTGCACTGGGGACCCCTATTGGAGATCACAACATCTGGGAGCCCACGTGGCTGGAACACGTGTTCAAGAAACAAGTGGGCTGCCTGTTGCGCTGTGGGGAGGCTTTGAGTTAGGATGAAGTGTGCCATCTTGGTGAGTGAATCCACCACCAGAATGACTGACTGTCCTTTGGACACAGGGAGGTCCACAATGAAGTCCATAGAAAGCGTTGACCATGGCCGGTATAGGGTGGGTAACGGCTGGAGGAGCCCCAGGGATCTCTGCCGCAGCACCTTGGTCCGAGCACAAGTCTCACAGGACCGCATGTACTTCTTAATGTCCCCCCGAACCCCTGGCCACCAGAAAGCTCGGGCCAGTAACTGCAGTGTCATTGTGTATCCTCCATGTCCAGCGGTTGACGCGTCATGACACTGCTCAAGGACCTGGCTCCGGAGCAGCCCCTCCAGAATGTAGAGTACACACACCCATCCTGGACATCAAGAGGCGCACCGGGCTGGTATCCAACCAGTCCTTGGTGAACGGATCCTGTCGCACAGCCAGGCGAACTTGTGCCTAAAAGTCCTGCTCCCTGGAGAAAATTGGTGGAGGTCAACATGGGCGCTGGCTCCGAACAGTCATCCCCAGAGTCCGAGTCCCTCCGGGAAAGAGCGTCGGCCTTTCCATTCTGGGTGCCAGGGCGATAGGCAATCTGGAAATTAAAACGTGTGAAGAACAAAGCCCACCGTGCTTGGCGTGGCTTAAGGCATTTCATGGCTTGGAAATGTTCGAGGTTCCTATGATCCGTGAGGACCTGAACTGGGTGCTGGGCCCCTTCCAGCTGGTGGCACCATTCCTCAAACACCACTTTAATGGCGAGGAGTTCACGATCCCAAATATGATAATTCCGCTCCGCAGAAGTAAGATGGTGAGAAAAGGCACAGGGGTGAAGCAACTGCTGTGGCCCCCGTCTTTGAGACAGCACAACCCCAATCGCCCGGTCTGAGGTGTCTGCCTCAAGTATGAAAGGGAGCGGTGAGTCCGGATGGGCCAGGATGGGGGCAGAGGTAAACGCCTCCTTCAGGAACTCAAACTCCTCTTGCACTGCCAGTGTCCACTGAAACGCGGCATCCTTCCAGACCAAGGCACAAATAGGGGCAACCACATGCGAAAATCCCCGAATGAAGCGGCGGTAAAAGTTGGCAAACCCAATGAAACATTGTATCCCCTTTACATCTCGGGGGGGGGGGGCCTCCAATCCAGCACCACCTGCACCTTTCGGTGGTCCATCTGGAGACCTGCAGGGGAGATGATGTATCCCAGGAACTCCATGCGCTCCTGGTGAAACGCACACTTTTCCAGCTTGGCGTACAGCCGGTGCTGCCGAAGACAGTGCAGGACCAGGTGGACATGCTGGCGATGCTCCTCTGGGGACATGGAAAATATCAAGATGTCATCCAAATACGTGACCACGAACCAGTCCAGTAAGTCACGCAGGACATCGTTCATGAAGTGCTGGAATGTGGCTGGTGCGTTACACAGTCCAAAAGGCATGACCCGGTACTCAAAATGGCTGTACCGGGTCTGGAAAGCTGTTTTCCATTCATCCCCCTTTTGGATCTGAACCAGGTTGTACGCCCCACGTAAGTCCAATTAAGTAAAGACCTTCACACCCTGCAGCCTCTCAAACAATTCTGGAATTAGCTCTTGGAGGGCCCCAAGTTCAGGGGCTGACAAGGCATAAATGCGGCCAAAAGGAATCTCTGTTCCTGGCTGTAAGTCAGTAGGACAATTGTAAGTCCTATGGGGAGGCAAAGTCTCAGCCCCCTTTTTCTCAAATACGTCCGCTAAATCCCGGTAGGGCTCCAGGATGAGGCTGACATCCGGAGACCCTGCCCCATCTGGGGCTGTTCCCTGCAAAGTGGAAGAACTGAGGGCCAGCTGGTGGGGCATCACAGGTGCCGGCGGCAACACAGGTGGTTGAGCACAGACGTCACGGCAGAAAGATGATGAGAAAGACAGTGCATCCAAGAAATGGCGGGGTCATGTCGGACCAACCAGAGGCTACCGAGGACCACAGGGAAATGTGGCGTCTGGACCAGTTCAAAGGTTAACAGTTCCTGGTGCTGGGGTGCCACTAGCATGGCCAGTGGACAGGTCTCATGGGTAATGGGTCCTGATGTGAGGGGGGTCCCATCCAAACCCACCACTGGCACAAACGAGGCTTTCACCACCAATGGTACCTGGTACTTTACGGAAAACTGATGTCCATGAAGATGCCAGAGGCCCCAGAGTCAATCATTGCCTCCAGGGTCAGCATGCCCCCCTGGAGAAGGAAAATACGTATGGGGAGCAGGAAATGGGGTGCACAGTGATTGGGCCCCGACTGAGCCCCTCCTAGTGCACCTGGGGCTTGGCGTTTCCAGACGAGAGCCACTTCGCCCGACACTCTGCTGCGAAATGGCCCCCCTCTCCGCAATACAAGCACAGTCCCAGGGCCCGCCTCCGACTCTTCTCTTGGCTAGAGAGGGAGCAGCGGGCCACACCTACTTGCATGGGCTCCTTTTCCAACCCCACTGCAGCACTGGACCCCAGGGACTCCCTCGATCTGCGCCGAGAATCTCTCTCAGACAGGTGCATGTCAGTGTTAACACACGTGATAAAGTCCATCAGGGCTGCGGGGTGGGTCACCTCCGCCAGTTCATCCTTAATGCGGGGCTGAAGTCCCTGAAAGAAGTGGAACCGGCAGGCGGCTTCATTCCACAGGGTGTCCGCAGCCCACCAACGGAACTCTGAGGCGTACTCGGTAACCAGGCGAGCCCCCTGCCGGAGGTTCTGCAGGGCCATCTTAGCCGTCTGGGCGTGATTCAGCTCCCCGAACATGCCCTCCAGGGCAGCAGTGAAGTCGTCCAAATTCCCCAGCAGAGGGTCGTCTGCCTCAAGGTACGGAGTGACTCAAGAAAGTGCCAGGCCCGCGAGTAGGCTGACCATAAAGCACACCCGGCTCCGTGGGGTGGGAAAGTCTGCTGCACAAGTGGCAGACATCAGCAGACACTGACTTACAAAGCCTCAAAGGGCCCCACGCTCCCCCCTGAACCTCTCTGATGATGGGATGAGCACATCGGGCCGGGGCTGCAGCAGGGGCCGCTTGAAGCGCTTGAACCCTTGAACCTCCCCCTGGAGTGTAGCTACCTGTGTGTGGAGGTTCTGCAGCACCGTGACGAGATCAACAGGCCGGTCTCCATTCATCTTGCACCCTGGCTGGGACGTAGGTTGGCCACAGCAAACTGTCACAGTCTGGTTCATGGGCGATCAAAGTTCCGGCTGGGGACGTCAGGACCGGGGGCAAGATGGCGGGGTGGGAGCAGGAACGGGGGTCCAGAAGCCAGGAGTCAGAAAGCCAAGAGTCCGAGGATCAGAGAGCCGGGAGTCAAGAAGCCGAGGTTCAAGGACCAGGAAGCAAGCAGCCAAAGGCAGGGAGCGTGTTGCTGTGGCAAAGAAAATGCTGACCTTATATCCCTTCCCAGCTCTTCCCACCAGGTGCTGTGAGTTACCAATCGACCTCATCTGTGAGGCCGCACCTTGCCTCTTCAGAACAAACTTAGGAAGGCCCCAGTCCTGCAAAGTCCTATTGGTCACAGGCTGTGGTGGGCAAAAGTGCAAAAGTAGTGAGACCCGAGGGAGGAGGAAGCTGAGAGAGAAAGGACAGGGCCTCTGTTGAGGTGTCCGGTGAGGGGTCACTGAAGGGATGGATGTATATGCAGAGGGGGAAGGGAGATGTTGGAAGGTGGGCAATTTTAAGTGTGTTGAGGGTCCAGGTTGTGTCCTGATTTGCCTCACCCAGATGTTGGAGGGTATGCAATATTAGAACAGATTGGGGAGTATTTGAATCTGAGCTAAGGCTGCACACAATATTCCCACCACTTACAGTTCTCTGTTCACAACAGTGGCTGACGGGATACTTCCAGGAAAGGCAAAAAAATCCCACCAACATTGCCACACATGCTCTTGTTTCTCCCCAGCAAAGCTTTCTGCTTCAGAATGGTCCTAAAAGAAGGGAGATTAACAATTGTGCTTGTCCAAAATCTGTGTTATTTTGGGTTGACAATTCTTCCCATTTTAGACATGGCTGTCTCTGATCACTAAGACAGATGGGAGGAAGGGCATCCCTCCAACAATGCTCTTGAAGGGAAGTACCTCCTGGAAACTTCTGCTATTTAGAGATGGGATGCAAAAACAGGAAGAGGACCTCAAGTTCAGCCATAATCTATTGCCTTTTTAAGCAAGAGTCCAACCTTGAGTTCCCCTAACATGAAATAGTTATGCCTTCACCATTGTGAGAGCCTGAGCATTTGTTCTTGCTTGGTAAATTCAGATCACAACAGCACTGGTGCTCTGCTGTGTTGATCTTGGTGGGTGGGTTTCTTGGTGGGTCGGTTGACCGTGTGTTCTGTGTCAAACTGTGGAGTGGGTTTGACATGGGACTCTTGCTTGTTTTCAAACAAATGAACCCATTTGCACAACTTGCCAGGGAGAGATGTCTCTTTGCAGCAGACCCAGGTGAGAAGGAAATCTGGTTTCTTTCAGCATCATCCAGTTCATAAATTTTAATTGTTTTTTTCCATTAAGGTTGATTGTTAAAACAGCAGCAGCAGCAGCAGCAGCAGCAGAGGAATGGAAGATGGACAAATCTGATGGTACTCAGTAATGAAATTATGAAATCCTAGGCAACTGCAGACAACACGGGCCATCTCTGCTATCAGTATGTAATGGCGGCTGATACCATTATCATTCCTTCTAATAGTGAACTCAAGCGGTGGGTGCCAACAGGATTGTAGCCAAAATGGGGCAAGTGAGAAACAAAAGGAAGCTATCAGCCTGCTCAGATTTGTTAGCTGAATGGATTGAATAAAGCAGAGTCCAGATTGAAAATAAACTGATAATACTTTAAACTGCACAAAAACAGTATACCTGTATAATATGAGGAGAAATGATAGGGTTTTCTCTTTCGTAGTAGTCGAGGCCTTGTCCATAAAACATACAAGCGGAAATTCTCTCAGAACTACACACCCTATCAAAGCATAAGTTACTTCAGCAAGGATCATGCCATTCTGACTGGTTACTAGGCAACACCCCACTCTTGGTTCGCTGACTAAATGCAAATTAACCCTTAGGGTATTAAATGAATGATCCTTGCTGTGCTTCCAAAAAGAGGAATCTTAAGGTAGGTGCTTACAGAAGTATTTAAAAACAACAACAACAACAAAAACCCCTAAAGAGTCACACACCCATACCTAGGGTTTTCATATTTCAAAAAGTGAAAATCTGGACACAAAAGTTGTTGAGTTTTGGAGCTATTTTTAAGGAAATCACCAAAATCTACACTTCTGACACAGGTTGCCATTTCCCCGAACATTTATGAAATTTCTGCCCAGAAATTCCAGACATATGGCAACCCATACCCCCCAAAACCCTGCTCAGTAAAGGTTGGGCATGCTCAGTAGCCATAATAATAATAATAATAATAAATTTTATTTATATCCCGCCCTCCCCAGCCGAAGCCGGGCTCAGGGCGGCTAACAACAATAAAACAGTATAAAAGTATAACATAAACAACACTCTAAAATCATTCATTGTAAAATTAATTAGTCCAGGCCACTGGCAACCATTGGGCCAGAGCTCCGCGAAGATTGCCAAGGGAGGGAGTCAGGCTGTGCCCTGGCCAAAGGCCTGGTGGAACAGCTCTGTCTTGCAGGCCCTGCGGAAAGATGTCAAGTCCCGCAGGGCCCTGGTCTCTTGTGACAGAGTGTTCCACCAGATCGGAGCCACAGCCGAAAAAGCCCTGGCTCTAGTTGAGGCCAGCCTAACTTCTCTGTGGCCTGGGACCTTAAAGATGTTTTTATTTGAAGACCGTAAGTTTCTCTGTGGGGCATACCAGGAGAGGCGGTCCCGTAGGTACGAGGGTCCTAGGCCGTATAGGGCTTTAAAGGTTAAAACCAGCACCTTAAATCTGATCCTGTACTCCACCGGGAGCCAGTGCAGCTGGTGTAGCACCGGGTAAATGTGATCTCGCAGCGAAGACCTCGTAAGGAGTCTCGCTGCAGCATTCTGCACCCGCTGGAGTTTCTGGGTCAGTCTCAAGGGCAGCCCCACGTAGAGCGAGTTACAATAATCCAATCTGGAGGTGACCGTCGCGTGGATCACAGTGGCTAGGTCAGGGCGAGAGAGGTAAGGAGCCAACTGCTTAGCTTGGCGGAGATGGAAAAATGCCGCCTTTGTTACAGCTGCAATCTGCGCCTCCATGGAAAGGGAGGCGTCGAAGATTACACCCAAACTCTTAACAGACGGTGCTGGCACTAATTGCGCCCCTGCAAGAGATGGGAGTTGCCCCCCCCAATCCCATATCGCCCCGTCCCAGCCACAGGACCTCTGTCTTTGAAGGATTTAGCTTCAACCGGCTCCCACGTAACCATTCAGCCACAGCTTCCAAACATCTGGTCAGTGTGTCTGGGGCCGAGTCAGGATGGCCATCCATCAACAGATAGAGTTGGGTGTCATCGGCATACTGATGGCAACCCAGCCCAAAACTCCGAACAAGCTGGGCGAGGGGGCGCATAAAGATGTTGAAAAGCATCGGGGAGAGTATCGCACCCTGAGGTACTCCACACACCAAGGAGTGGCGCGATGACAATTCCCCCCCAAACGCCACTCTCTGTCCCCGACCAGAGAGAAACGAGCGCAGCCATTGAAGGACTGTGCCCTGGATCCCCACGTCGGCAAGGCGGTGGTCCAGAAGTTCGTGATCGACCATGTCGAAAGCTGCTGATAGATCTAGAAGAATCAGCAGCCCCGACCCGCCTCGATCCAGCTGTCTACGAAGATCATCTGTTAGGGCGACCAGAGCCGTCTCGGTCCCATGACCAGCGCGGAAGCCGGACTGGAATGGATCCAAAGCCGATGTTTCATCCAGAAACCCACCAAGCTGTTCGGCAACCGCTCTCTCAATCACCTTACCCAGGAACGGAAGATTCGAAACCGGGCGGTAATTGGATAGATCTAAAGGATCTAATGATGTTTTCTTTAAGAGCGGGCGCACCACTGCCTCCTTCAGTTCCCCTGGGAATGTCCCCGTGCCAAGGGACAAATTGATGATATCCCCCAGGAGGGCCCGCACCTCGTCTGGACACGCTCTAATCAGCCAAGACGGGCATGGGTCGAGAGGACAGGTGGTGGGCTTTACAGCTTGGAGGAGTCTGTCCACATCGGCTAGGGATATCCGGTCGAAGTGGTCCAATACTGGACCCGAGGACAGTCGAGGGGCCTCCAGTTCCTTTATTGTATCCAAATTGGCAGGGAGGTCATGGCGGAGCAACAAGACCTTCTCCGCAAAAAAGCTCGCAAATGCCTCACAGCTAAGTGTCAAATTGTTATTTAAATTTGGCTGTCCCACAAGGGACGTTAAAGACCTGATTATACTAAATAATTGCGCTGGGCGAGAGCTAGCGGATGCAATGGAGGCCAAGAAGTATGACTTCTTAGCAGCCTTCACCGCCATCTCGTAGGTTTTCATAAAAGCCCTATAAGATGTTCTTGAGGCTCCGTCACGGGCACCCCGCCATAGTCGCTCTAGCCGTCTGAGGTCCCGCTTCATTTTCCGGAGCTCCTCGGTAAACCAGGGAGCCCGGTTTCTGCGGGGTCGCAGAGGGCGCTTAGGTGCGATCTCATCGATGGCTGCCAGGAGTTGGGTATTCCAGCCCTCAACAAGCTCAGTCAATGAGTCGCCAGGGGGAGCAAGGTCCCGCAAGGCTTGGCGGAATCTATCAGGGTCCATCAGCCTCTGCGGGCGAGCCCAAATTGGCTTGCCACCTAAGCAGGGTGGGGGCGGAAAGTCAATCCTGGCTTTCAGAGCGTAGTGATCAGACCATGGCACCTTCATCGAAGGAGACATGATCACATCTATACCTACGCCAAAGATCAAATCCAGCGTGTGGCCTGCTTGATGCGTGGGGCCCGAAACAAACTGGGAGAGCCTTAGTGTCGCCATGGAAGACACCAGGTCCAGAGCCTGTGAGGAGGGAGTGGCATCAGCATGGATGTTAAAGTCCCCCAATACCAATAGGTTAGGGAACTCCAAGGCCCAGCCGGCCACCGCCTCCAATAGGCCTGACAGGGTGGCTGCTGGTGCGCTAGGTGGCCGGTACACCAGCCAGACAGCCAAGCTCTCCTCGGAGCCCCACACTAGGCCAACACATTCAATGCTGGGGATCGATGGCGATGGTAGAGCCCTGAAAGGACAATCTTCCCGGATTAATAATGCCACCCCTCCCCCCCGGCCCACAGTCCGCGACTGGTGGAGGACGGAGAAACCCGGGGGCGCCATCTCTCGTAAGGTAACTGTTGCCCCTTCGCGCACCCAGGTCTCTGTCACACAAGCCAGGTCAACCCCCTGCGAGATAAAGAAATCTCGCAGGCTGGCGGTTTTATTGCCTATAGACCTGGCATTGCACAGCACCAGTGACGGAGGTGAGTAATCCTTGCTCACCCTACCCTCGTCCCTCGGGATGGGGCGCAGATTGGAAGGGGTACGAGCGTATCCATATCTCGATCTCCTTCGCCTATAACATCTGCCCCCACCGCCATACCTCCCTCGCCCCTCCACGGTAGCAATCCCAGGCCTCATAGTGGCCTCCATTGATGGCAATTAATGTTATTCTTTCGCAGCCTAAAGCAATAAAACTTTAAAACAATAAAACAAAAACAAAAACAACCCAGAAAGCAATAAAACAATACAAATAAAACTGCAAAAATTACAAATTCATCAAAATCTAACAAATTCCCAAGCCCATCCAAACATCCATCCCACCTCCATATATAAAAATCTAAAGGGAAGAAAAATATTTTTAAAAAAATGTTAAAAAGAACTCTGCCCCCCTACGGGTCCTCCTGGGCAGTAGCAGCATCAGTGGCGACAACCCTCCTTGTGAGGCCCCACCCTGGGCCAGATAGTAGGTGGCAGGAGCAGTCCTTGTGAGGCCTGTCAGGCCCTCCCTGGGCCAGGTGGTAAGTGGCAAGAGTCTTCCTGGGCAGCAGGCAGCAAGCAGCAAGCAGTCCTTGTGAGGCCCCAGGCCCCGCCCCAGGCCAGATGGTAAGTGGCAAGAGCAGGGCCCTTAGGCACTCACCACAGGGGAGTCTTCCTGGGCAGCAGGCCGCAAGCAGCACACAGTCCTTATGAGGCCCCAGGCCCCGCCCCAGGCCAGATGGTAAGTGGCAAGAGCAGGGCCCTCAGGCACTCACTCAGGGAGTCTTCCATGGAATGCAGGGTAATCATAGAAAAAGAAAGCAGAATTGGGGGGACAAGTGGAATGTTCTGCTTAGAGAGAATGGCTGACTGGAATCCTAGAGGTGAAATATATAATCACAGGTCCCACTTGTTACTATTTCTAAAGCATGACCTATTTTCTAGGGATGTGGATCCTGTGGCCTTCCAGATGTTTTTTGACTACATCTTCCATCACCCCTGACAGCTGGCTATGCTGAATGGGGCTGGTGCTCACCTTGCATATTCCTGCTTCTGCTGAGCCTGGAAGGGCTCTGAGACCTAGCTGGCCAGGTGGCAGCACCAGACCTCAATGCCTGGTGAGTATGCTTGGGGGATCGGGGCCTGGAGCCACTGCCATTACAGACTGTTTATTTACCCAGCACAGAGTTTCATACATTGATGATTCTGTTCATAGTTCTGCATGTTTGCCTCAGAAAAAAAGTCTAGGAAGACCTCAGGCAGCCAGCCACTGATTTTCCAAATGGATGCATTGCAATCGCCTGCTCCCATTAATTAGAACAATGCTAATTGTAATCATGAGGAGGATAACAGTTATATACTCTAATGCATATTTATAGAGCCTGGATATATTTAAAATAACAGTTGCAACTGGAGATGGGATAGAGGAAGTAGAAAAATAAATGTTTTTGAGATACATAGTTCATCTACTGTGTAAGTAGATCTGTGAAACTCTCCTTACACATAGGAAATAGGCATTTGGTCCATAATGACGGCTGAAGAATTACACACACACACACACACACACACACACACACACACACACAGAGAGAGAGAGAGAGAGAGAGAGAGAGAGAGAGAGAGAGAGAGAGGCTGCTTTATTGGAGAGAAAGTTCAATAAATGTAAACCAGAAAAATGGAAAGTTATTGGGACAGGCATTAATGCAGAGCTGAAATATCCACCCAGATTTAACCAATCTGTTGTTTGTTGAAATTTCCATTAATATTTTATCCAATCTGGGCAGGCAAGAGCATTGCCCTCACTCTGATTACTTAATGGTGACATCATGTGGCTTCCTTGCAAAGCCAAATCAGAGTGAGGGCAAGTAATCCCCACTCTCACTCAGAAGCTCGCAGCTGGGGCAAATGGTGCCTGCTAGCAACAGGGAGGACACCCCAGGGGCATGATGACTGCCTGGACCACAGGTGGGGAAACACTGGAGCAGAGAGAAAAGAAGTACGTGGAATTGTTTTGTGAAATCTCCACCCACAACCAGACCCCCTGCTTTTGAGCACTACAGTGTGCTGATATCCAAAGCTACCCCCAGCTTCTCTCTGCCCTATGTAAAGTTTTGTCCTGAATGGATAAGTTGATCAATCTGGACTTCTCAGATGGCTTCTCCTTTGATCCCTGTGACCTTCACAGTATATTCCAGGAGATGAAGCCTATATTATTGATGGTGTATAAGATCAGGTATTCACAGACGAGAACTTAGTTTATTAATCCATGGGGAGACTTTATGAAAAAACAACTCCGGGTAAGCAACATATATTTCCTGAGCCTTTCTCCCCCCCCCCCCCATCTGCATCTCAGACTCCGAAACCCTGGATCTTGTTCTTTGAATTTCACGTTGATGTATTTCCAGTGCCATATAATATTATCCTCTTCCCAAAACAGAAATTGCTTTAAAAAACAGAGAGGCACAACCCCCAAAATAAAAAAAATTTACAAAACCTATCCTCACACATCTTCCCAAAAAGAGAGAGAGAAATCTAATTAAATTTTCTACCCATATATGCAGAAACTCATCTACTCACATGTTATGGATGTTCCCGGAAAGTTACTAAAACATATTGTCAGGGGTACAGGGACAGAGGCACAGGGAAGGCAGGAAATGGAGAGCGATGGAGAGGAATCCCAGGACAGCGAGGAAGTGGATAGCGATGACGCAAGGGATTCCATGAGTCTCTCCAGCGAATCAGAGGATTCCCAGAAGGGGGCGTCTGTGGTGAGGGCAAGGGGAGCCCCGGGGGAAAGTGTCAGGAGCTGGGGGCCAGCAGGGGACCCCAAAGCGGCAGCTGGGAATCAGGGCCAGCCTCCCCACCAGAGAGCAGCGAAGGGGGGGGGAGGTTCCAGTGTGTCAGAGGAAACATGTGCTGGTCCCGGGGGTAAGGTACCTTGGGTGTAGCAGAGTCCACACGAAGAGGGGCAAGGTCCGAGGCAGAGAGCCGGGCGGGGAACAGGAACGCTGGAACAGGAGGCTGTGCAGGGAACAGGAACACCGGATGTTCGGGAACAGGAGGCCGAGCAGGGAACAGGAGTACCGGATAGTCAGGAACAGGAGGCCGGGCAGGGATCAGGAACACAGGAAGGTCTGAAGCCAACAACGACGTTGCTCCCGCAACCTGGGGCCGGGATGAGTGGGCTTTTATCCTCTTCTAAGGTCAGGGGCGGTCCCGACCCCCAGGAGCCCCGCCTACCTTGGCCTTAAGGCGAGCACTCCTCCTGGGGGCAACTAGTTCCCTTCGCCTCTCTGCCCTAAGCCTCTGCAGATCAGGAGAGGCCGAAGGGTTACTGGGCCCTGGAGGAGGCTCACCTGTGGCCACTGAGTCATCAGGCTCCTCTGGGGCCAGGAGGACTTCACCTGGGGCCAGCTCCTGCTGCACTGCCACAGGTGCAAGCTCTTCAGCCTCTAGGCCTTGCCCCAGTTCAGCCGGCCCTGGGGGCGGGGACTCCTGTGCAGGCTGGGATTCCTCTGTTTCATCCTCCGAATCGGAATCCCAGGCCATCACACCATCCCCCCTCCCAGGCCCCCCCCTCAACTGAGGGTCCGGACCCGGCTTGCCGGGGTACGTCGCATGGAACTCTCGGAGGCAGGCAGGTGCGTGGACATTGGCCGCTGGTTCCCAGGAACGGTCCTCCGGTCCGTACCCCTTCCAGTCAATGAGATACTGTAGCTTTCCCCTGCGGTATCGGGAGTCCAGGATGCGTTCCACCTCGTACTCAGGCTCTCCCCGAACCAACACTGGCTGCGGTTGGGGACGGTTCGGGTGGAACTCGTCGGGTGGGGCCACAGGACTCAAAAGGGACCTGTGGAAGACCGGGTGAACCTTCAGGGTTGCGGGTAACCGGAGACGGAATGCCACAGGAGAGACTTGGTCCACGATAGGGAACGGGCCGGTGAAGCGGGCGTCCAACTTCCGCGAAGGTCGAGAGGGGTGGAGATGGCGAGTAGAGAGCCAAACCAGGTCACCGACGCGAAGTTCCGGCCCCACCTGGCGGTGGCGGTCGGCCTGGGCTTTGTACGCTTCCTTGGCCTGGTGCAGTTGCTCCACCAAAAGCTGTTGCTGGGACTGGAGCTCTTGAAGCCACTCCGTCACTGCCGGGACCGCGGATGCCGGCAGCACCTCTGGAAACAGCCGTGGATGATAACCATAGCTGGCCTGGAACGGGGTCTGCTGGGTGGACGCATTCACCGCGTTGTTATAGGCGAACTCCGCCAATGCCAGGTGGTCAACCCAGTCATCCTGCTGGTAGCTGCAGTAACACCGGAGGTACTGCTCTAGCACAGCGTTCGCCCGTTCCTTCTGGCCATCGGTCTGTGGGTGGTAGGCTGACGAGAGGCAGACCTCTGCCCCGAGGGTCTGGTGTAATGTTCGCCAGAACCGGGATGTGAACTGAACGCCCCGGTCGGACACCACGCGCTCAGGTAGTCCATGCAGGCGGAAGACATGCTGAAGGTACAGCTGCGCAGTTTCCTTGGCTGTGGGTACAGATGGACAGGGAGCGCAGTGTACCATCTTGGTGAAATGGTCGGAGAAAACCAGAAGGCAGGTACAGCCACGAGACGAGGGTAATTCCACTATAAAGTCCAACGAAACCGTGTGCCAAGGGCGCGGTGGAACTGGCAATGGCTGAAGTAGGCCGGGGGGTCGCCCGGTAGGACCCTTGGCGCGACGGCAGACATCACAACCAGCAACGTAGCGAGCCACGTCAGCCTTCAGGCGGGGCCACCAAAACTCCCGACTGACCAAATGGGTGGTCCGATACCGTCCAAAGTGCCCTGCTGCTGGGGCATCATGGGCCATCCGGAGAACCTCCAGCCGTAGTGGCCCTGGCGGGACGTACAGACGACCGTGGTGCAGCAGCAGGCCCTGATGCAGGACCAGCCCCGGATATTGTGGACTGGACCCTTCAGCCAGCTCCCGGAGACGATCCTGGGCCCAAGCGTCGACCCGCTGCTGTTCCCGCACCCGAACCTGCAGTGGCTGCGCCTCCTGGGTGGCCAGGAATGCAGCCGGAGGTAGAATCGTGGTGGGTTCTGCTTGCTGTACCGTGTCTGCGTTGTCTTCAGGTTTCCGGGACAGAGCATCCGCCTTCTGATTCTGAGAGCTAGGGATGTAGCGGATCCGAAACTGGAACCGGGAAAAGAACAACGCCCACCGGATCTGTCTTTGGTTCAGCTTGCGGGTGGTCTGGAGGTACTCCAGGTTCCGGTGGTCGGTTCTCACCTCCACCGGATGTCGTGCCCCCTCAAGATGGTGGCGCCAGACCTCGAAGGCTACCTTGATAGCCAGTAGTTCCCGCTCCCACACAGTATAGTTACGCTCCGCTGGGAGGAGCTGGCGGGAATAGAAGGCGCAGGGTAAAAGTGGCGCTTCCGGTCCGTGCTGCTGAGACAAGACGGCACCGAGAGCCGTACTGGAGGCGTCAGTCTCTACCACAAAGGGTCGAGAAGGATCCGGATGCTGCAAGATTGGCGCTCTCTGGAAACAGGCCTTCAACCCTTGAAACGCCTCCTCCGCCTCCTTGTCCCAGGAAAACGGCGTCTTGGGGCGCAGTAGTCGGGTCAACGGGGTGGTGCGGTGAGCATAGTCCGCAATGAAGGTTCGGTAATAGTTGGCGAACCCCAGGAAACGCTGTAGGTCCTTGCGGTTCCGAGGTGCCGCCCATTCTCGAACCGCTGCCACCTTCCCAGGATCCATCTGCACCCCACCTGGTGAGAGTCGGTGACCCAGGAAGTCCACTGACCGCTGATGAAACTCGCACTTGCTGAGCTTTGCATACAGACGATGCTCGCGCAAGCGCTGCAGCACGGTCCGGACATGGCCTTCGTGGCACACCGGGTCACGGGAGTAAACCAGAATGTCATCCAAGTACACCACCACATACTTGTCTAGCAAGTCCTGGAACACGTGGTTGATGTACCGTTGGAACACAGCAGGCGCGTTGCACAAACCAAAGGGCATAACCAGGTATTCGAACTGTCCGTACCGGGTCCCAAATGCGGTCTTCCACTCATCCCCGGCGCGGATCCGAATCAAATTGTAGGCACCCCGGAGGTCTAGCTTGGTGAACACCTGCGCCCCTTGCACCCGCTCCAGTAACTCCGAAATAAGGGGCAAAGGGTACCGGTCCGGGATGGTGATTTTGTTCAGGGCCCGGTAATCATGGCAAAGGCGGAGCTCCCCACATTTCTTTTTAACAAAGAGCACTGGCGCAGCAGTGGGCGAGGTAGAAGGCCTAATGAACCCACGCTCCAGGTTCTTGCGCAAGAAGTCCTGTAAAGCCTCGCGCTCTGGCTCGGTTAACGAGTATAAGCGACTCACCGGTAGAGGCGCTCCGGGCTGGAGGTCTATGCCACAGTCAAAGGACCGATGCGGCGGTAGCTGGTCTGCCCCCCGTTCCTCAAACACGTCGTGATAGTCCCGGTATTCAGCAGGGAGCGTTGCAGCAACCTCCTCAGTGGGCGCAGCTGCTAGCATCTCAGTCTCAGCCGGAGAACTGGGGTCTGGGAAGTGTACAGTCCGTTTGACCCAGTCAATCCGCACATTGTGAGCCTCCAGCCAGTCCATCCCAAGCACCAGGGGGAACCGGGGCATGGAGGCAATATCCAGAGTTCGCATCTCACGGTGCTGCTGGAGGCACAGGACCAGGGGCTGGGTCTCCTGAGTGACGGCACCCGAACGCAGGGGCCGTCCGTCGATTGCCTCCACCTGCACCGGTTCTGGCTTGTTCCGCAGTGGCACCCGATGCTGGGCAGCAAAAGCAGCGTCCATATAAGAGCGGGTTGCGCCCGAATCCACCAGCGCATGGGTAAGAATCCATGGCCCTCCTGGAGGGTATAGATGTACCGGAACCATAAGGTGTTGTAATTCAATTGGTGCGGCCCCATTCTGTGCTGTTTGGGACCCCCGGTAGCCAGGGCCATCAGCTACTGGGGTTTGGTGGTTTCCCTGCGGCTGGTGTTTCTCAGGACAGGACCTTGCATAGTGTCCGCTTCCGCCACAATAGAGACAAAGATTCCCCTCCCGACGCCGCGACTTCTCTGCGGGGGAGAGGCGTGGCCGCACTGCCCCAAGCTGCATAGGTTCCTCCAATGACTTAGCTGGGCCCGTGGGGCTGCTGGTCGACACTGGGGCCAAGAACTGGAGGTGCCGGCGGTCCCGAGCCTGACGCCGGTCCTCTAGCCGATCGTCAATCTGTAGACTCCATTGGATAAGGGTGTCTAGCGTGGTGGGGCGTTCCATCGTGGCCAGCTGGTCCAGTATCTCATCTGAAAGCCCCTCGAGATACTGGTCCCGGAGAGCCGAGTCGTTCCAGGTCAAGTCCTGTGCCAGCAGCCGGAATTCTGTGGTGTATGCGGCCACCGTGGACTTGCCCTGTCTCAACCGCCGAATCGCCCGGTTGGCTTGACTCCCTTTCTGGGGGTTGCCGAACGCGGCCTCCAAACGATTGCAAAACCCCGTATAGTCTGCCAGCAAGGGGGAGTCTTGCCTGAGTAGCGGCAACGCCCACTTGGCCGCCTGGTCCTTTAACAAACTAATCAAAAAGTGCACCTTGGTGCGGTCGTCAGGAAAGTTCCGGGCTCGCCCCTGAATATATAGCTTGGCCTGGGCCAGGAACATAGGAAAGCTGGCCGGGGCTCCATCAAATTTCTCAGGCAAAGCCACTGGGTACTTGCCAGGAGTCAGGGCGTCGGCCCCAGGAGCCGGTAGGGCTTCTAAGCGTTGCTGAAGTGCCACGACCGCGTCACTGAGCTGCTGCACGGTGTGAGTTAAGGCCTGGTTCTCCTGGGCCAAAGTCACCAGTGCAGCCGCCTGGTCCTCCATGGCCTCTGGCTCTTCCCGAACGCACCCCTACGAAGGGGGAGTGCGGGTGTGGCGGGAGCAAACTGTGCTGGTCCCGGGGGTAAGGTACCTTGGGTGTAGCAGAGTCCACACGAAGAGGGGCAAGGTCCGAGGCAGAGAGCCGGGCGGGGAACCGGAACGCTGGAACAGGAGGCTGTGCAGGGAACAGGAACACCGGATGTTCGGGAACAGGAGGCCGAGCAGGGAACAGGAGTACCGGATAGTCAGGAACAGGAGGCCGGGCAGGGATCAGGAACACAGGAAGGTCTGAAGCCAACAACGACGTTGCTCCCGCAACCTGGGGCCGGGATGAGTGGGCTTTTATCCTCTTCTAAGGTCAGGGGCGGTCCCGACCCCCAGGAGCCCCGCCTACCTTGGCCTTAAGGCGAGCACTCCTCCTGGGGGCAACTAGTTCCCTTCGCCTCTCTGCCCTAAGCCTCTGCAGATCAGGAGAGGCCGAAGGGTTACTGGGCCCTGGAGGAGGCTCACCTGTGGCCACTGAGTCATCAGGCTCCTCTGGGGCCAGGAGGACTTCACCTGGGGCCAGCTCCTGCTGCACTGCCACAGGTGCAAGCTCTTCAGCCTCTAGGCCTTGCCCCAGTTCAGCCGGCCCTGGGGGCGGGGACTCCTGTGCAGGCTGGGATTCCTCTGTTTCATCCTCCGAATCGGAATCCCAGGCCATCACAAAACAGCTCCGGCCACAGAGAAAGAGGGGGGGTCAGAGCAAGCCATTCTCCCGGAAGGGGAGGAGGGCAGTGAGGGGAGTAGCATAACTGTCAAAAGGAAGGTTAGAGGTTGGGCGCGCGGGCCAAGTTCAAATGAGGAGGCGCGCGGAAGAACAGGGAGCCCGGAGGAGGAGGAGCCAGGTCCCAAAGCCCGCAGGAGGGGGGAAGAGCAGTCTGGAGATTCCGCTTCAGGAGAATCCAGGAGGGGAGGAACCCCGGCGGGCAGAAAGACCCTGCGGAAACGGAAAGAGAGAAAGAGGTGGAGCAACGTTAGCTTATTAAACTGGTGTAGGGGAGGGACCGATTCAGAGGGGACTTCTAACGTCTAAGGCTAAGAGACGCGGGGCTGCACGCCTCGGTTGTGGAACCAATAAGGAACTGCAATAAACATCCTTGTATATAAGAAGAACTTGGCGTTGGTCTTCTGTGAGCTGGGACCTGAGGCAGCTCTGACAGTAAGTCCCCTCCCTAAAGAACGCAGAATTTTTTTTGCAAAGCTCACGAAGTTGGGCGGCCATGAGTATGGAGGAGCAGATAACAGCCCTGCACAACGCAGTCTCCGAGCTTACCACTGCGCTAGTGGTCTCCCAGAAGAAGGGGGAAGAGGCGGAAAAGCGATGCCAGGATCTGCAAGCCAGGTGGGATCATGCATGCCAAGTGGGGTTCCCGGGGTCCAGATCTGCAGGAATAGGACTGGGCCGAAGGGGGGGCAGTTTGGTAGCCCACTTCGATGGGAACCTGAAGCAGTACTCCAGTTTTAGAGCAGACGTCGTATATGCGTTGCATTTGCTTCGCGAGGACTTTAAAGATGAGGAGAAAAAAGTGGGTTTCATTGTGTCCCACTTGCATGGGGAAGCGAGGGCTTGGCTGCGCAATTTGTGGCGCGAAGATGGTCCTGCTCGAAGGGACTTCGATGAATTTATCAAAGCTATGGATGCTTGCTTCCAATCTACCGTGGATGTGGATGTAGCACGCAAAGAGATGCATGGTTTACGGCAGGGCAAGGCTACAGTACGTCAGTACCATGCTCGCTTTTTCGCCTTGCTGAATGTGCTGAGGTGGGAGAAAGACTCCCTGGCAATAAGAGACTTGTTTTGGGAGGGGCTGTCTGGCTCTGTAAAAGATGAATTGGCTAGGGGGGACAGACCTCAAACCCTAGCAGAAGTTGTGCAGCGGGCGCTCGCAATTGGAGTGCGCCACGAAGAACGCCCTTGGCGCAATGAGGAGGGTCGCCAGATCCACGCACCGTCTAGAGCGCCTCCTTTTCTTCCCAGGGATCTGGGACGTACGCGTCCCTCACCTCAGCTGCAGGCAGGGGAGGAACCAATGGAGCTTGGTGGTGCAAAGGCTCATACAGCTGCCGGAGCCCCAGCGTCCGGAGCAGTCAAGGCGAAGCCTCCTAGAGGGAACAGGAAGTGTTACATCTGTGACAGTGCGATGCACATGGCCAAAGAGTGTCCCCAGAGGCTCCAGAAGCACACTGCAGCCTTAGCAACAGTAACTGCAGCAGCACACCATGGAGAGCAGTTTCAGGGAAACGACAATGCCTGGCTGGAAGCAGAAATGCTGGGGCACAGTCAGGCAAGTCAGTAGAGCAGTCCCCAGCGCTTTTGCAGCCTACAGACCCACTACCACCCAAGCCAGTGGTGCAGCTCACTGCAACTCTCCAGCTACCTAATGGACGCACCCTGGAAGTCCCCATCACAATTGACTCTGGCAGCAACGCAGACTTCGTGGGGGTGCAGTTCATCAAGCAGCATCGCATAGAGCTTCTACCAGCCACGCTGCCCTTAAACGTCGTCACAGTGGATGGCAGGAAGCTGCTGGGTGGGCAGGTGGTACAACAAACGCCACCCATGGTGATGCAGATTGGGAATCACCGAGAGGTCATCAGTTTCAACGTCACCCGCCTGTCAGACACACCTATAGTGTTAGGCATGAGTTGGCTGGATAGGCACAGCCCGGCCATGGCGTGGTACCAGCGGCAGCTCACCTTTTGCTCGTCCTACTGCGCGCAGCATTGCATCCAGACCAGTCAGGAGGAGGAGGGCCAAGAGGAGGGGCAGCAGCTACATCTCAGCATGGCGCAAGCAGTACCCCTCAAGTACAAGGGGTTTTTGGAGGTCTTCTGCGAAAAGGAGGCTGACCAGTTGCCACCCCACCGGCCCTACGACTGCGCAATTGACCTCTTGCCAGGGACAACGCTGCCGACTGCGAAGCTGTATTCCATGTCCGAGGATGACATGCAGGAGCTCAGGGAGTTCATAGATCACAACCTGCAGCGGGGATTCATCCGGGAATCCAAGGCTGTAGGGGGCAGTCCTGTGTTTTTCGTGAAGAAGAAGGACACGCCCCAAAAAAGATTGATCGTAGACTATAGGTTCATAAATTCGAAGACAAAGCCCACGGCCTTTCCCATGCCCAAGATTGACGACCTGCTCGCGACGGTGAGGAAGGGGAGGATCTTCACCAAGTTGGATCTGCGCGGAGCATACAATCTCATACGCATGCGAGAGGGTGATGAGTGGAAGACGGCCATGTTCACGCCGTTGGGCACCTATGAATACAGAGTTATGCCGTTTGGTCTCCAAAATGGCTCCCACTGTTTCCAAGCATTCATGCACCACGTGCTAGCGGGACTCCTCTACAAGAAGTGCGTATGCTTCCTCGACGACATCCTGATCTTCTCGGAATCGCAGGAGGCTCACGAGAGTGACGTTAAGGAAGTCCTGAAGAGGCTACGGGAGCACAGGCTCTATGCCAAGCTGGAGAAGTGCCAATTCGACGTGACGGAGGTGGATTTTCTGGGCTATAGGCTGTCCGACAAGGGACTAGCCATGGACAGCGCCAAGGTCCGCGTGGTGTTGGACTGGAAGAGCCCGCGAAATCGGAAGGAGGTCCAGAGGTTCGTCGGCCTCGCCAACTTTTACCGCAAGTTCATCAGGGGTTTCGCCAAGGAGACGGCAGCTATCACGGACACCCTCAGTTCCAAGAAGAAGAAGTTCACCTGGACAGACCAGGCGGAGCAGTCCTTCAGGAGGCTTAAGAACATCTTCGCGTCCGAAGAACAGCTGCTACACGTGAATCCCGGCAGGCCCATGAGGGTTGAGACTGACGCATCTGACAGAGCGGTGGGGGCCGTCCTCTTACAGGAAGACCCGCAGGGGAACTGGAGGCCCTGTGCTTTCTACTCTCGGAAGCTCAGCAAGTCGGAACAGAACTACACCATCTGGGACAGGGAGTTGCTGGCCATCCACGCAGCTTTCAAGGCGTGGAGGCACTTACTCATCGGAGCCAAGCACACCGTGCAGGTCCGCACGGACCACAAGAACCTAGAGTATTGGCGCACGGCGAAGCTACAAAGCCAGAGGCACATACGCTGGGCAGAGTTCTTTGCGGATTTCAATTTCAGGATAGAGTATATCCCAGGCGACAACAATGTCATAGCAGATGCACTCTCCAGGAAACCGCAGTATCTCGAGGAAGCGGCACCTGTGGCAGCCAAGCACATTTTCGCACCGCAGGCGTGGGCGTGCGCTTCAGCCGCCGTGGACCTGGAGGCGGTGCGTCGCGCGCTGCAGACGGATCCGTTCGCACAGTCCAAGATGGAAGAGGTGTGGAGAGGCACAGCGAAGGACGACGAGTTCCAGATACACGACTGCCTGCTAACCCGTAAAGGTGCTCTCTACGTTCCGGGGGACGATCTCCGCGCGAAGGTTTTGCAGCAGTTGCACAACGCACCCAGCGCGGGCCACTTCGGCAAGGAAAAGACGGCGGAATTAGTAGCCAGAGACTTTTGGTGGCCCCAGATGCGAGGGGAGGTCACGGATTACGTCGCCAGGTGTGACACTTGCCAAAGGTCCAAGCCAGTGCACCAGAAGCCAGCGGGACTGCTGGAACCATTGGAGACGCCACTACAACCGTGGGAGAGGGTGGCGCTGGACTTTGTTACTGATCTGCCCAGTTCGCGAGGCAAGACGGCGGTGCTTGTGGTTGTAGACCTGTTCACCAAGATGGCGCATTTCATTCCTTGCGCAAAGGTGGCGACAGCGGAGCAGACCACCTGTGCTGGTCCCGGGGGTAAGGTACCGTGAGTGTAGCAGAGTCCACACGAAGAGGGGCGAGGTCCGATGCAGAGAGCCGGGCGGGGAACAGGAACGCTGGAACAGGAGGCTGAGCAGGTAACAGGAACGCCGGACGGACGGGAACAGGAGGCCGAGCAGGGAACAGGAGTACTGGATAGTCAGGAACAGGAAGCCGAGCAGGGAACAGGAACACAGGAAGGTCCATAGCCAACAACGACGTTGCTCCCGCAACCTGGGGCCGGCCTGACTGGGCTTTTATCCTCTTCTAAGGTCAGGGGCGGTCCCGACCCCCAGGAGCCCCGCCTCCTCTGGCCTTAAGGCGAGCACTCCTCCTGGGGGCAACCAGTTCCCTTCGCCTCTCTGCCCTAAGCCTCTGCAGATCAGGAGAGGCCGAAGGGTTACTGGGCCCTGGAGGAGGCTCACCTGTGGCCACTGAGTCATCAAGCCCCTCTGGGGCCAGAAGGGCTTCACCTGGGGCCAGCTCCTGATGCACTGCCACAGGTGCAGGCTCCTCAGCATCTAGGCCTTGCCCCAGTTCAGCCGGCCCTGGAGGCGGGGACTCCTGTGCAGGCTGGGATTCCTCTGTTTCATCCTCCGAATCGGAATCCCAGGCCATCACACCATCCCCCCTCCCAGGCCCCCCCCTCAACCGAGGGTCTGGACCCGGCTTGCCGGGGTACGTCGCATGGAACTCTCGGAGGCAGGCAGGTGCGTGGACGTTGGCTGCTGGTTCCCAGGAACGGTCCTCCGGTCCGTACCCCTTCCAGTCAATGAGATACTGCAGCTTTCCCCTGCGGTATCGGGAGTCCAGGATGCGTTCCACCTCGTACTCAGGCTCTCCCCGAACCAACACTGGCTGCGGTCGGGGACGGTTCGGGTGGAACTCGTCGGGTGGGGCCACCGGACTCAAAAGGGACCTGTGGAAGACCGGGTGAACCTTCAGGGTTGCGGGTAACCGGAGACGGAATGCCACAGGAGAGACTTGGCCTACGATAGGGAACGGGCCGGTGAAGCGGGCGTCCAACTTCCGCGAAGGTCGAGAGGGGTGGAGATGGCGAGTGGAGAGCCAAACCAGGTCACCGACGCGAAGTTCCGGCCCCACCTGGCGGTGGCGGTCGGCCTGGGCTTTGTACGCTTCCTTGGCCTGGTGTAGTTGCTCCACCAAGAGCTGTTGCTGGGACTGGAGCTCTTGAAGCCACTCCGTCACCGCCGGGACCGCGGATGCCGGCAGCACCTCTGGAAACAGCCGTGGATGATAACCATAACTGGCCTGGAACGGGGTCTGCTGGGTGGACGCATTCACCGCGTTGTTATAGGCGAACTCCGCCAATGCCAGGTGGTCGACCCAGTCATCCTGCTGGTAGCTGCAGTAACACCGGAGGTACTGCTCCAGCACCGCGTTCGCCCGTTCCGTCTGGCCATCGGTCTGTGGGTGGTAGGCTGACGAGAGGCAGACCTCTGTCCCGAGGGCCTGGTGTAATGCTCGCCAGAACCGGGATGTGAACTGAACTCCCCGGTCGGACACCACGCGCTCAGGTAGTCCATGCAGGCGGAAGACATGCTGAAGGTACAGCTGAGCAGTTTCCTTGGCTGTGGGTACAGATGGACAGGGAGCGCAGTGTACCATCTTGGTGAAATGGTCGGAGAAAACCAGAAGGCAGGTACAGCCACGAGACGAGGGTAAGTCCACTACAAAGTCCAACGAAACCGTGTGCCAAGGGCGCGGTGGAACTGGCAGTGGCTGAAGTAGGCCGGGGGGTCGCCCGGTAGGACCCTTGGCGCGACGGCAGACATCACAACCAGCAACGTAGCGAGCCACGTCAGCCTTCAGGCGGGGCCACCAAAACTCACGACTGACCAGATGGGTGGTCCGATACCGTCCAAAGTGCCCCGCAGCTGGGGCATCATGGGCCATCCGGAGAACCTCCAGCCGTAGTGGCCCTGGCGGGACGTACAGACGACCGTGGTGCAGCAGAAGGCCCTGATGCAGGACCAGCCCCGGATACTGTGGGCTGGACCCTTCAGCCAGTTCCCGGAGACGATCCTGGGCCCAAGCGTCGACCCGCTGCTGTTCCCGCACCCGAACCTGCAGTGGCTGCGCCTCCTGGGTGGCCAGGAATGCAGCCGGGGGTAGGATCGTGGTGGGTTCTGCTTGCTGTACCGTGTCTGCGTTGTCTTCAGGTTTCCGGGACAGGGCATCCGCCTTCTGATTCTGAGAGCTAGGGATGTAGCGGATCCGAAACTGGAACCGGGAAAAGAACAACGCCCACCGGATCTGTCTTTGGTTCAGCTTGCGGGTGGTCTGGAGGTACTCCAGGTTCCGGTGGTCGGTTCTCACCTCCACCGGATGTCGTGCCCCCTCAAGATGATGGCGCCAGACCTCAAAGGCTACCTTGATGGCCAGAAGTTCCCGCTCCCACACAGTATAGTTACGCTCCGCTGGTAGGAGCTGGCGGGAATAGAAGGCACAGGGTAAGAGTGGCGCTTCAGGACCAATCTGTTGAGACAAGACGGCACCGAGAGCCGTACTGGAGGCGTCGGTCTCCACCACAAAGGGTCGAGAGGGGTCAGGATGTTGTAAGATTGGTGCCCTCTGGAAACAGGCCTTCAACCCCTGAAACGCCTCCTCTGCCTCCTTGTCCCAGGAAAACGGTGTCTTTGGGCGCAGTAGCCGGGTCAAGGGGGTGGTGCGATGAGCATAATCAGCGATGAAGGTCCGGTAGTAATTGGCGAACCCCAGGAAACGTTGTAGGTCCTTGCGGTTCCGGGGTGCCGCCCATTCTTGAACCGCTGTCACCTTCCCCGGGTCCATTTGCACCCCATCCGGCGAGAGCCGGTGACCAAGGAAGTCCACAGTCCGCTGATGGAACTCGCACTTGCTGAGCTTTGCGTACAAACGGTGCTCACGCAAGCGTTGCAGCACGGTCCGGACATGTCCCTCATGGCGAGCCGGGTCACAGGAGTAAATCAGTATGTCATCCAAATACACCACCACGTACTTGTCTAACAAGTCCTGAAACACGTGGTTGATGTAGCGTTGGAACACAGCAGGCGCGTTGCACAAACCGAACGGCATAACCAAATATTCGAACTGCCCGTACCGGGTCCCAAATGCTGTCTTCCACTCATCCCCGGCTCGGATCCGGATCAAGTTGTAGGCCCCCCGGAGGTCCAGCTTGGTGAACACCTGTGCCCCTTGCACCCGCTCCAGCAGCTCCGAGATAAGGGGCAAGGGGTACCGGTCTGGGACGGTAATTTTGTTCAGGGCTCGGTAATCATGGCAAGGGCGGAGTTCCCCACATTTCTTCTTAACGAAAAGCACTGGTGCCGCGGTAGGCGAGGTGGAAGGCCTAATGAACCCACGCTCCAGGTTCTTGCGCAAGAAGTCCTGCAAAGCCTCGCGCTCTGGCTCTGTTAGAGAATATAAGCGACTCACTGGTAAAGGCGCTCCGGGTTGGAGGTCGATGCCGCAGTCAAAAGGCCGATGCGGCGGCAGCTGGTCTGCCCCCCGTTCCTCGAACACGTCCTGGTAGTCCTGATACACGGCTGGGAGCGTGGGTGCTGCCTCCTCTGAGGGCGCGGCCGCCAGCGTCCCAGATTGAGCATGGGAACATGGGTCTGGGAAGTGCACGGTCCGTTTGACCCAGTCAATCTGAACGTTGTGGGCTTCCAGCCAGTCCATCCCGAGCACCAGGGGGAAGCGGGGCATAGAGGCAATGTCCAAAGTTCGCAACTCCCGGTGCTGCTGGAAACACAGGACCAGGGGCTGGGTCTCCTGAGTAACGGCACCTGAACACAGAAGTCGTCCGTCAATCGCTTCCACCTGGACCGGTACTGGCTTGTTCCGAAGTGGCACCTGATGATGGGCGGCAAAAGCAGCGTCCATATAGGAGCGGGTTGCCCCTGAATCTACCAAAGCATGGGTGTGGATCCAGGGCCCACCTGGAGGGTATAAACGTACCGAAACCATAAGATGTTGCAAGTCCATTGGTGCAGGCCCATTCTGCGCGGTTTGGGACCCCCGGTAGCTAGGGCCATCAGCTACTGGGGTTGGCGGTTTTCCCTGCGGCTGGCGTTTCTCAGGGCAAGACCGAGCGAAGTGTCCACTTCCACCACAGTAAAGACAGAGATTTCCCTCCCGACGCCGTGCCTTCTCTGCGGGGGAAAGGCGTTGCCGCACTGCCCCGAGCTGCATAGGCTCCTCCGTTAAATCAGTTGTGACCGTGGGGCTGCCGGAAAGAGCTGGTGCCGTGAACTGGAAGTGTCGGCGACCCCGGGCCTGACGACGATCCTCCAACCGGTCGTCTATTTGTAGACTCCGTTGAATGAGAGTGTCTAGCGTGGTGGGGCGTTCCATTGTGGCCAACTGATCCAGTACCTCGTCCGAAAGCCCTTCGAGATACTGGTCCCGCAGTGCCGAATCATTCCAGGTCAAGTCCTGTGCCAACAGCCGAAACTCCGTGGTATATGCGGCCACCGTGGACTTGCCCTGTTTCAAACGCCGAATCGCCCGGTTGGCTTGACTCCCTTTCTGGGGGTTGCCGAACGCGGCCTCCAAACGATTACAAAACCCCGTATAGTCTGCCAGCAAGGGGGAGTCTTGCCTGAGTAGCGGCAACGCCCACTTGGCCGCCTGGTCCTTTAACAAACTAATCAAAAAGTGCACCTTGGTGCGGTCGTCAGGAAAGTTCCGGGCTCGCCCCTGAATATACAGCTTGGCCTGGGCCAGGAACATGGGAAAGCTGGCCGGGGCTCCATCAAATTTCTCAGGCAAAGCCACTGGGTACTTGCCAGGAGCCGGGGCGTCGGCCCCAGGAGCCGGTAGGGCTTCCAAGCGTTGCTGAAGTGCCACAACCGCATCACTGAGCTGCTGCACGGTGTGAGTCAAGGCCTGGTTCTCCTGGGCCAAAGTCACCAGTGCAGCCGCCTGGTCAGCCATGGCCTCTGGCTCTTCCCGAACGCACCCCTACGAAGGGGGAGTGCGGGTGTGGCGGGAGCAAACTGTGCTGGTCCCGGGGGTAAGGTACCGTGAGTGTAGCAGAGTCCACACGAAGAGGGGCGAGGTCCGATGCAGAGAGCCGGGCGGGGAACAGGAACGCTGGAACAGGAGGCTGAGCAGGTAACAGGAACGCCGGACGGACGGGAACAGGAGGCCGAGCAGGGAACAGGAGTACTGGATAGTCAGGAACAGGAAGCCGAGCAGGGAACAGGAACACAGGAAGGTCCATAGCCAACAACGACGTTGCTCCCGCAACCTGGGGCCGGCCTGACTGGGCTTTTATCCTCTTCTAAGGTCAGGGGCGGTCCCGACCCCCAGGAGCCCCGCCTCCTCTGGCCTTAAGGCGAGCACTCCTCCTGGGGGCAACCAGTTCCCTTCGCCTCTCTGCCCTAAGCCTCTGCAGATCAGGAGAGGCCGAAGGGTTACTGGGCCCTGGAGGAGGCTCACCTGTGGCCACTGAGTCATCAAGCCCCTCTGGGGCCAGAAGGGCTTCACCTGGGGCCAGCTCCTGATGCACTGCCACAGGTGCAGGCTCCTCAGCATCTAGGCCTTGCCCCAGTTCAGCCGGCCCTGGAGGCGGGGACTCCTGTGCAGGCTGGGATTCCTCTGTTTCATCCTCCGAATCGGAATCCCAGGCCATCACACCACCAAGCTGTTCATAGACCACGTGTTCAGAGTGCACGGCTTGCCGCGGTCCATCCTGTCCGACCGCGGTCGCCAGTTCGTTTCCAGTTTCTGGCAGAAGCTCCTGGGTATCCTGAACATCAAGATCAACTTAGCGTCGGCGAGACACCCGCAGACCAACGGCCAAGCGAAGAGGGTCAACGCCATCATGCAGCAGTACCTGCGATGTTACGCCAATCAACAGCCTGCGACTTGGGTGGACTACTTGCCGATGGCCGAGTTTGCCTACAACAACACGAAGCACGCGTCCACGGGGGTGACGCCGTTCTTCGCCAACAATGGGCGGCATCCCAGAACCTTTCCGGGATTGGAGACGACGGCGCAGGGAGAGACGCAGGGAGCTGAGCATTTGGCGGCAGAATTGCAGGAGGTCCACGAGGAACTCCGACGGCACTTAGAGCTAGCTAAACACGCTTACAAAGTGCAGGCAGACAGGCACAGGAGGGCAGGAGAAGACATACAGGTGGGGGACTGGGTATGGTTAGCAGCCCAGGCGATGCCAGCAAAGTCATTAGCTAAGAAGAAGCTAGGCCACAAACAGCTGGGGCCATACCAAGTTGAGGCCAGGATCAACCCCGTAGCTTATCGGTTGACCCTCCCAGAAGGTTCCCGAATGCACCCGGTCTTTCATAGGTTGGTGCTTACGCCCTACAAAGCCCCACACAGGTTTCAGGAGCCAGGGACGGCACCGGACCCACACAGGAAGTCACCGGGGGGGGGGAGTCACCGAGGGCCGAGACACTCAACGAGGTCACGGAAATTCTGGACTCGAGATGGGGGGAGGAGGGAGTGGAATACCTCCTCGCCAGAGAGGGTACCCCGGCCAGTGCCAATAGTTGGGTGCCGGACTATGCTCTGGAGGAACCTCTTCTTAAGGACGAGTTCCATGCACTCTTCCCACACAGGCCCATGCCAGCGGAGTATTTCGACGACTGGCTTTTTACGCCCACACTTTCAGGCAGCACTTTCCGGGGGTTCTCCTCCGCAGAGGAGACCACGCCAGAATCGAGCCCTCCAAGGGGATCGTGCTCGGGGGTGGACAGGGATCGCTCTTACTGGTGGGACGACCAACCAGAGGAGGAGTGGCGCAGGAGATGGCTGAGAGGGCCCTGGCAAACAGCATCGTCCGAAGTAACAGGGGGAGGGGAGGACATGGATGTGTTGGGAGAGGACCTTGGTTTCGAGCACACATACAATGAACTAGAAGCAGAGGAGATCGACGTCGACGAACTGTATCCAAGATCCACCCCGGCAACTGCGGAGCTTCCGGAACCTGCACCCGAGCAGCGGGAGGGGGGAAGGGGGGTCTTCGAGGGGGGGATGGATGTCAGGGGTACAGGGACAGAGGCACAGGGAAGGCAGGAAATGGAGAGCGATGGAGAGGAATCCCAGGACAGCGAGGAAGAGGATAGCGATGACGCAAGGGATTCCATGAGTCTCTCCAGCGAATCAGAGGATTCCCAGAAGGGGGCGCCTGTTGTGAGGGCAAGGGGAGCCCCAGGGGGAAAGTGTCAGGAGCGGGGGCCAGCAGGGGACCCCAAAGCGGCAGCTGGGAATCAGGGCCAGCCTCCCCACCAGAGAGCAGCGAAGGGGGGGGGGAGGTTCCAGTGTGTCAGAGGAAACAGCTCCGGCCACAGAGAAAGAGGGGGGGTCAGAGCAAGCCATTCTCCCGGAAGGGGAGGAGGGCAGTGAGGGGAGTAGCATAACTGTCAAAAGGAAGGTTAGAGGTTGGGCGCGCGGGCCAAGTTCAAATGAGGAGGCGCGCGGAAGAACAGGGAGCCCGGAGGAGGAGCCAGGTCCCAAAGCCCGCAGGAGGGGGGAAGAGCAGTCTGGAGATTCCGCTTCAGGAGAATCCAGGAGGGGAGGAACCCCGGCGGGCAGAAAGACCCTGCGGAAAAGGAAAGAGAGAAAAAGGTGGAGCAGCGTTAGCTTATTAAACTGGTGTAGGGGAGGGACCGATTCAGAGGGGACTTCTAACGTCTAAGGCTAAGAGACGCGGGGCTGCACGCCTCGGTTGTGGAACCAATAAGGAACTGCAATAAACATCCTTGTATATAAGAAGAACTTGGCGTTGGTCTTCTGTGAGCTGGGACCTGAGGCAGCTCTGACACATATGCTTGAATGTGTTGCAAAGGAAATTTCCATTTGAAAAAGAAAATGAAGAAAGTAAAATGTTACAAACCCCACATATATCACCACATACATAAAAAAGACTTAATTAATTAGTTAAACTTCAATTTCATAAACATATTACTTGACTTCCTCTAACCTCTTCCAGCTGAATTTCCTTGTAATAGAATGTAGCAGTTTCCAATATCATTATTCCTTATAACAATATTCCAGTTATAATCAAATTTCCTAACTTTTCTTATCCTACTATTTCTTATTTATTTATTTATTCCTAATTTAATCCTAGGCGTAATTAGTTCTTTCAAGTAATTACAAATCTTTAATATTACAATATTTATTCAAATAGTCTTTAAATTTCTTCCAGTCTTCTTGATATTCTTCTTCTTTCTGGTCGCGGATTCTCCCAGTGAGATCAGCCAGCTCCATAAAGTCCATCATCTTCATCTGCCATTCTTCTACCGTTGGTAATTCTTGTGTTTTCCAATTTTTTGGCTATTAAAATCCGTGCAGCAGTTGTGGCATACAGAAATACTTTTACATCTTTTTGGGCAATTCAGAACCTGTTATTCCAAGGAGAAAGGCCTCTGGTTTCTTCATAAATGTCTATTTCATCATTTTTTAAAAATTCATTATAATTTTTTCCCCAGAAGTCTTTTACCTTGGAACAAGTCCACCACATATGATAAAAAGTACCTTCCTTTTCTTTACATTTCCAACATATATTATCACAGTTATGATAAATCTTAGCCAGTTTAACAGGGGTCAAGTACCACCTATACATCATTTTCATAATATTTTTCTTTAACATTGTACATGCAGTAAACCTAACCCCTTTCTTCCAAAGTCTCTCCCAATCTTCCATCATTATGTTATGTCCCAAATCTTGTGCCCAATCAATCATAACTGATTTTACTTGTTCATCTTTTGTGTGCCACTCCAATAACAAACTGTACATTTTAGACATGTTCTTAACATTTGTATCTAACAACTCCGTTTCTAATTTGGTTTCTTCAGTTGCAAAACCTTTTTTCTTATCAATCTTAAATAATTCATTAATCTGATAATATTGAAGCTAATTCACTTTCTCCTTTATTTGTTTGAATGGTTTTAATTTGAATCCCTCACTGTCTTCTAGTAATATCTGAATATCTTAACCACTTATTTTCCATATTTAACTTTTTGTGTGCCTGTGCTTCCATTGGTGAAATCCATTTGGGTGTTTTTCTTACCAGAAGATTCTGATATCTACTCCATACGTTATAAAGCGCTTTCCTAATTATATGATTCTTAAAACCACTATGGGCCTTTATTTTGTCATACCAGAGATATGCATGACAACCAAACCTACTAGGAAAGGCCTCAAGTCTTTATTTAGGGCTGTTTAGCAGGAGTATGAAGCAGAACAGAAACCCAACAGCCCTCTTCCGGTTGGCTCGCCCGATTATGGCGGACAGGAGTTCTTTCACGGAAAGGGCACCGGTGTTTGAAGGCAGGGGAGAACCGCTAGAGCGCTGTGGTACCCCGAAAAACCCTCAGATCGAGCGCTCTGAGGACCTGGAGTTCCTGCGGATGCTGGGAACGACTCCGCCGCTCCCCGGTAAGCTCTAAAAAAAGAGCGCCAAGTGTGAGCGGGGTTGGAAACGGTGGCACTTGGGAATCAATTCGCTTCCTTCAGCCACTGCGCAAAGAGACAGCTCAGGCTTTATTGAAGACCCTGCTGGCCACATCAATCAAATTACCACCCCTTCGATACCTTCGGCTGTATCACGCCTGCCGCTGTCTCAGACCCTTGGCAATGCTTCTCCCACCAGCAACCAGAGTAACTGACTAGCACATAGTCCCTCCTCAAACTGCTTCAATGTGCTATCCTGGAACGTGGCGGGATGGACGTCCAAACAGGATGGCGGGGATATGAAAGAGTTTTTAGCGAAATTCCAGATTATGGGTATACAAGAGACCTGGTGCTTAGAATCGTCACCCCCCCCCTTCCCTACTGGGCTATGACGCCTTTGTGATTCCTGCGACCAAAACACATTTGTTTGGGCGCCCTAGTGGAGGCCTGGTACATTTGTTTTGCAGGAGCTTCAACTTAATATCTCTCCTCTCTTTTGGTTAGAGAGTAATTGCATTCAAAGTTTACATATCACTAACAGCCCGGTTGGGGACTTCATATGTGTAAACTTGTACAATCCATCTACCTACTCCTCTTCTCATTCAAATCAGCTTTGGGAGGATTTAAGATTTATCCTCGATAAATCTGTGGCTGAATTTCCAAAGTCAGAGATCCTTATAATGGGGGATTTTAATGCCAGAATCGGAGCAGATATAAGCTCATTCACCGATAAGTCACAATTATTCATAGAAGAGGAGTGGTTTCCTACGTGGAATTCACATGATAAGACCATTAATAGGACTGGCATCATACTGCTGGAGTTTACCATAAACTGCGGGCTACACAGCTTGCATGGCACACCCAAAGACTGGTCCGGGGGATTCTATACTTTTCTAGGATCTAGAGGGGCAAGCGTTATAGACTACATCTGGTCCTCCTCGGCATTTAATGATAAGGCATATTGTTTCAATGTGTTCAACAGAACCGAAAGTGACCACCTGCCAATCGCATCTCCTTCCTCCACACACAGCTGGGGCTTCCCAGCTCACTCCACCCCCAGGATCCACTGATCTTAGCTCCTGGACGTAAGAAGTGGGATTTCTATCTGGAGCAAGACATAAAAGTCCTCCTAAATTCCCCTGAGATCCTAGCCCTGAAAGCTCAGCTGTTAACAATGAATGTGAATCATTTCTCAACTTTCCAGCAAATTCTAGCCTTCTTGCTTCCTTCACTTACGAAACCTTCCCGTGCGATTCTAACCTGGAAGAATCAAACTTGGTTCGACCAAGAATGCAAACAGTGCAGAAGTAGGCTTAGATTTCTTCAGTCTGATATGAAATCATACAGCACCCAGAGCAAAATCAGGGAGTTAGCCCAATTCCGTTCATACTACAAGAAGCTGCTCCACCATAAGAAATTGCTCTTTGCGAAAGAACGCTGGACGGCACTGTCAGTGGCCATTAAAACCCGTGACGACAAGAAATTCTGGAATTTAATTAATGCAGGTTTAAGACCCCCCTCATTCATCGCTAATAACATCACAGCAGCCAGTTGGCACTCTCACTTTGCTCAGCTGTATTCCGCCCCAAATCCCGAAATAAATGTTGTCTCCACTCTTCCAGCATCTGCCTTGCCCACCTGGGAGCCAGTCTCCCCAGAGAGATGTATACAACTAATCAGCACGCTTTCAGGGGATAAATCCCCGGGGGAGGATATGATACCACCTGAGGTATTCTTGTCGAACCAGACGTGGTGGGCCCCTATTTTAGCATCTCTCTTTACCACTATTAATGCTACTCTTAAGATTCCACCTAATTGGAAACAGAGCATAGTCATCCCAATACATAAAAAGGGGGACCCACAAGATCCGCGTAACTATCGACCTATCAGCCTGCTGGATATATCATACAAGGTCTACTCTAGATTCTTGCTAGAGAAATTAATCGAGTGGGCAGAAGAAACAAAGCTATTCCACCCGGAACAGGCTGGCTTCCGTAAAGGTCACAGCACATCTGGCCAATGTCTTGTTCTATTTACCCTGATTGATAAATACCTAAACAGGTTCAACTGCAAACTACACGCGGCTTTTGTGGACCTGACCTCCGCTTTTGACTCCATCCCCAGAGATAGGCTATGGCAGAAGCTTAGTTACACTAACATAGATAAGAGACTCCTCCACCTTCTTATGGAAATTCATAATGACATATCGGCCAGAGTAAAATTCGGCCCTCTGGGAGCTCTATCTGATCCTTTCCCTCTGAATAAAGGGGTCAAACAGGGCTGCCTCTTGGCCCCTTTTCTATTCAATTTCTACATCAATGACATCGTTACAACCATGAAGGCCCTAAATCAATCTGCCCCCTCTTTACAACAGCTCAAGATCCCCATATTACTCTATGCGGACGACATGGTGATACTGTCTTTAACCAAGCAGGGCTTAAACAACATGCTCAGAGGGCTCATGACATATTGTGATATCAACTCCCTCAAAATCAATTTCGCCAAAACCAAAATTCTTACTTTTGGCACGAAAACTCGGAAGCCTTTCTGGAATTTTGAGGGCCACTCTATTGAATATTGTTCAGCATTCAAGTATTTGGGTATCACTTTTCAGCATGGGCTTAGCTGGTCAGCTCACCTAAATATGACCATCCTGGCTGCCCGTAGAACCATCAAAGCCTTGGAGAAATTCTTCTATGCAAAAGGCGGCCAGTTGGTTCCACCAATCAGAAAAGCATTTATCAGCAAAGTCCTCCCGATGTTACTGTATGGGGTTGAAATCTGGGGGTGGAATTTAAAAACACTACAACGGCTGGAGATTCTGCAAAACTCTTTTGCACGAAAGATACTGGGCCTCCCCAAGGGCTCAGTTTCTGCACAGTTAAGAACAGAACTGGGCCTCCCCTCCATTGTTGCGAGAGCCCACATTAGAATCATTAGTTTTTACTGTAAATTAATCAATGCCCCAGGTTCCCTACTAGCTAGGCAAGCCTTTTTAACTTGTTCTCATACCAACAAATGGTCCAAGGCCATGGAGACTATTACTGCACGCTACTCCCTCCCAGATCTCGACACGCTGTCATCTTGGGACCAACATAAAATCCGGGCCTGGATTCTTACAAGAGATGAGGCCATGGACCGGGCACAGTCCATTACAGCTCGCCTCTCCATGTGGCTCCCTAAAGTGAAAGTGGTAAGATCACTTGCCAACTACTTGATAGACCTGACGGAGCCCAATTTGAGAAGAGCGTTTACTATGGCCCGTTTCCATTCTATACCCACGGCCTTCCTGCAGGGGATTTACTCTAAGACCCCTATTACTCAGCGTTTATGTCCATGCACAATGAATGAAGTAGAGGACTTCATACATTTCTTTTTCTACTGCCCTATTTATGAGCCAATAAGACCTAAGCTCCTCCTCTTGATCCCGTCCACCATTACATCTAAGGAAGACTGTTTGAAATCGCTTCTTGTGGACGCAAATCCCCAAATTTCACGTGGGGTGGCAATCTTTATAGTGCAGGCTCTGAAACTCAGGGCTACTCTGACTGGGTAGTGTGTCCTAGACCTGGACCTGTTTTAATTCTTTTTATTACTTTGTCAACCCAATGTGCCGAGCCTATTTTGGGGCCATTTTATGTTTTATATACATCCGCATTTTGGATTCTTGGCGCTGGCAACTAAATCTTTACATTATTGTCTTAGGGTAATTTAAATGTCATTACGCCAGTAATATCGCTTTGAATTTTGTTTGGTTGCTTGTCTCTAGTATTTTTGTCTTATTTTGCTATGGCTGTATGCTAATGCAATAAAGGTTTTGACAATTCGCTTCCTTCAAAGCATGAAGCTCTGAGTCCGGCGATTGTGAGCGGCCAATTCCTCCAAAGAAAATTGAACTTGAATCTCTTGAACTTCGTGAGTAAAGGGATATAAAATTGATTTTTAAATTGGGAAGGAAAGGGATTTAAAAATGGAGGTTGATCCCTTCCGCTGAAGTAAAAGTGAAAGCAGATAACGCAACCAAAAGCCGCAACTTTATTATTTTTTTATAAAATTTTTTATTAAGTTTTAACAATGCACAATATAAAAGAAAAAATACAAAGACAAGGACAAGAGAAATATAAAAACAGAGCATACATACTGCAAAATACAACAATACAAACATTAAGCACAAAAATACAAAAATGCATACATTAAAAAACTAATAGTAAAAAAGAAAAAACACATATAGGAAAAACACAAAAATTCCCTCTTAATTTTGTATCTTAAATTCACATATTTTCCTGACTTCCTCACATCCCCCGTTCTTGTATCCCTTTTAAAAGTTGGTTCAGCAAGTTCATAGCCCTTAGTTTGTCTATTGTTAGTTTAATCTTAAATTTTGTTGCTAGAGTCCCCACAGTTCATTTCAATGTCATCAACATTCAAAAATTTTACAATGTTTCTGCAAATAGATTTTAAATTTCCCCCAATCTTCTTCCACTTGCTCTTCTCCCTGGTCTCGAATTCTGCCAGTCATCTCCGCCATCTCCATGTAGTCAATTAGTTGCATCTGCCAATCTTCCACGGTGGGTAGATCTTCTGTCTTCCAATGTTTTGCTATAAGAATTCTTGCTGCTGCTGTAGCGCACATAAAGAAAGTTCTATCCTTCTTTAACACCGATTGGTCAACTATGCCCAGGAGGAAGGCCTCTGGTTTCTTCAGGAAGGTATATTTAAATACCCTTTTCAGTTCATTATAAATCATTTCCCAGAAAGCCTTAATCCTTGGGCATGTCCACCAAAGGTGAAAGAAAGTACCTTCAATTTCTTTACACTTCCAACATTTATTATCGGGCAAATGATATATCTTTGCAAGCTTGACTGGGGTCATGTACCACCTATACATCATTTTCATAATATTCTCTCTTAAGGCATTACATGCCGTGAATTTAATTCCGGTGGTCCACAACTTCTCCCAGTCAGCGAACATAATGTTATGGCCTATGTCTTGTGCCCATTTTATCATTGCCGATTTTACTGTTTCTTCCTCAGTATTCCATTTCAACAGCAAATTATACATTCTTGAAAGTGTCTTTACATTGGGTTCTAACTGTTGGGAAAAAGCACCAAGGCAAGGGCCAGCTCCAGATGGCTGGAATGCAGGGCAGGGTGTTGTGGTTTGCAGATGTGCTGTTGGGGAGGAGGTGGAGCCTATTCTCTGTACTGAGCACCGGATGTTAGCTCAGTGTGTCATCTGACCTGTGCTGGAAGTACAGGGGAGGAGTTGTGACTCTTCTGATGGAGACTGAAGGGTGCAGTCACATTTCTATGTACTGTTGAGTGACAGGAATAAAACATGTAGAAAGGACTCCTGTCTGTCTCATTTCTCCTCCCTGGGAGAATGCAGGGAGGGAGAGAGAAGCAGAGGGTGTGTTCTATCTCACATCTAATGAGAAGAATCGCCGGGTTTGTTTACCTAGCCTGCCGGAGGTCGCAGACGGACGGTAAACACAGTATCTCGCTCAATTGCCTCGGGGGAGGCCAGGTACCTCTGCCTGTGAGCTAAAGATACTAACATATGGCAGCATTCGGATGGTTGCGATTCATCGGACATCTGCATGAGAGGCTGGTGGAATGTCCTCCTCTGCTCCAAGGGAGAAGGTAAGCGTCTGAGAGAAGCCAGAGGCTCAACAGACGGCTGGTGGAAAGAAGAGGTGTTTTCCAAGCAACGGAGCTCAAGGTATGCTGCTGCATTTCGGGCTAAAAGTGTGAACGCAGTTTGATTAATTCACTGGTTCACGGAGCTGCATTCCAAAGAAAACAAAAGCTCCGGGAGGAAGAGGCCTGCAGCTCAGAGGCTGAAGCCTGCATTCCACAAATTCTTGTGGTTGATAAACTGTCCTATTGGAATGCATTGTTGCTAAGTAACGGAAAGTTGGAAAGTTACTGGCAAAGGGGCTGGACTGTGAGTGTGAGCCTGGGAAAGCGAAACAAAGCCATAGATTGTTTTGGCTACACGTTTAAGAGCCCTTGGAAGGGACTTTCCATAGCAGCCAGCGTCAAGCTGCCAGGTGCTAAAAGCATAAACAGCTTGCAGTTTGCCTGCCTGAAAAAAGGAAAAAACAACTGTTGGATTTTACAGTTTGTTTGACAGTGTGAGCTGGAGGCTTGGCTTCAAGATGGATGCCAAGAAAGGAGGTTTGCCTTACCCACCTCCCTTAACCAATGACAATTATTCATCTTGGTCTGTAAAGATGAAGGCCCTGCTGCAGAATCAGAGGCTTTTTGATGTGATTGAAAACCCCATCCCTGCAGCACCAACCAGAGGTTGGGAGTCACAGAACGTGAGGGCCAGGACTGCTATAATTCTGTGTGTCTCAGATGAGCAGTTGGTGCATATTCAGAGTTTAGAACACGCGAAAGAGGTTTGGGACACGCTGCGTACAACGCATCAGAGAGATGCTGGTTCTTCAGCGTTGCTGTATTTTGAGAAGTTGACCAATCTGAGACTAGCGCCTGATGGAGATGTTCAAGCGCACCTGACAGAGATGAAGTTTCTGCGTCAACAGATGGTGGAACGCAATTTCCGTCTTCAGGAGGAAATATTTTGCTTCATGATGATAAACAGCCTTAATCGCACCTACAAGGTTGTTGCCAGTCAGCTTGGTTCCCTACCTGCTCAAGACCTAACCGCGGAGAGAGTTTGTGCGGTGGTCCTGAATGAACACGACAGACTTGCTGCACTGGAAGTGAAGGACAGGGGGAGGGAAGAACAGAGTTCTAATTCCCCCACTGCTGATGCTACTAGGGAGCATGGTGTAGCATTGAGTGCTGTCCGATGCTACAATTGTGGACAGACTGGGCATCTACAGCGGAACTGTAGGAAGCCGCGCCAGTCAAAAGGAGCGAAGAGCAGCTCTACGAAGCCTGAGGCGTCAGGCAAAAGCCGTACCAAGTGCCAGGTGAAACCTGCAAAGGCTATGATGGCGAAAGGAACCACGCCAAATGTTGGGAACTCGTTCATAATTGACACGGGTGCGACGGTTCATATGTGCCTGCACAGACAACTGTTTTCGACGTTGAAGAAGCAAAGCTTCGCTGTGAAACAGGCCAACGGTCAAGAGCTGGAAGCAACTGGGATTGGGACTGTGTATCTTGAGAGTCTGAACTTGACTATAAGTCATGTCTACCTGGTTCCAGAACTGAGATTTAATCTGCTGAGTGTGTCGCAGATTGCAAAGAAAGGACTGAAACTGACCTATGATGCTAAAAGCTGCAAGATCTACAAAGATGGAGAACTGTTTCTTACTGCCAAAGAGAAAGATGGACTGTATTTGTTGACTTTTGATCAAAGTGATTACATGAAATGTAATTCTTCTGTTTCTAATGAAATCTCTCTTGCAGGTGTGACCAGTGTGAGCACCAGGAAGGTGACCAAGAAGGTCGACAGAGCATTTCAGCGGGTGTATGCTGATGTGATTGGTCCTCTAGAACCATCTAGAGGCAGTGCAAAATATTACCTTTTGTGTGTGGATTGTTTCACTAATTATTCTTGGGTTTATATGATGGAGAAACCGCAAGAAACTTTAGAAAAGTTTCAGGAGTTTTGTGACAAGGTTAAAAATGTGCATGATGTTAACATTGATTGTCTTTTCACAGATGACAAGCAAGTTTTTCTGTTACAGAAGTTTCAGAAGTTCCTGGATGGAAAAGGGATAGACCACAAAGTTGCTGTTTCGACCGAAGCGTGGAACAGGGGGGTCTGTGTGAGGGTGAACAAAGAATTGTAAAAGGGGATGCATGCGCAATTGCTGAGTTCACATTTGCCACATGAATATTGGGCCGAATCGCTAGCGTCCTATCTTCATGTGTGGCTGAGAAAGGTCTCAACAGAGTTGGGATGTTCTCCTTTTGAGAAGCTGTTCAAAAGAAAACCTTCTGTTGCCTATTTTAAGGTTTTCGGGTCTCATGTGAGAACAGAAGCTCCAGGTGGAGTAAAGAATGCCAGAGGCATTTTTGTGGGATATGAAAAGGGTCTCTACAGAGTAATGTTGTCTGAATCTGGTCAGGTGATTCTCACAAAGTTTCTAGAGAGTGCTCCGGAACAAGAGCGGGTTGTAGAACAAACATTTCCCACAGGTGACAATTCAGATGATGATGATGATTTTTCTGATGTCACAGATTACAGTACTGATGATGACACTTGTCAGGGGTTTAGGAGCAGAGGCACGGGCAAGGGAGGAAACAGAGAGCGAAGGGGAGGAGGCAGAAGAAAAGATGAGTGATGACGACGACCCGAGATCTCCTAGTCTTTCCAGTGAATCAGAGGATTCACAGAAAGGAGCACCAGTGGCCAGGGCAAGGGGGGAGTCTAGGGGGGCACCCCAGGAAGATAGAGCCAGAGGGGACTCAGGGGGGAGCAGCTGGAAATCGGGACCAGCGTCACCGCCAGGAAGCAGGGAAGAGGAAGGGAGCCAGGGGGGAAGCGCTGGCAGCTCACCACAGGAGGGAGGGCATGAGTCAGGAGTGGCCACACCTCCATCGGGGAGCGAAGAAACGGTTAAGAGGAAAGTGGAAGGTTGGGCGCGCGCGCCAAGTTCAAATGCAGAGGAAGGCGGCGCAGTAAGCAGCCCCGAAAGGGAGCCGGGTCCTAAAGCCCGGCGCAAGGAGGCAGGAGGGTCCGGGTCAGCGTCAGAAGAATCCCGGAAGGAAGAAGCCCCGGGGGGTAGAGGGACCCAGAGGAGGACAGTCAGGCGGAAAAGGTGGAGCAAGGCTAGGATATTAAGTTGGTGCACACGGGGCGGAGACTCAGACGGAGCTTCGCCGATCTAGCTACTAGACGTAGAGTTGCGCGCAGCAGCGTGAGAATGGAAACTGTAATTCAATAAAGACTTTTACTTAATGATCGCTGGCTAGCGTGATCCTCTGTGAGCTAGGATCTTCAAGCAGCTCTGACAGTAAGCTCCGTCTCTCGATTGTGGGCATCTACAGCCTCGAGGAGGGGAGAGAAACAGGTGCCTACTAGCGAGCTCACGAACGGCAGACGACATGACGGCTGAGCAGCAGATAGAGGAACTCAGAAAAGCAGTGGCACAACTGAATGCCGAGGCTCTCGCATCCAGGAAGAGAGAGGAGGAGGCAGCTGCCGCCTGCAGGGATCTCCAGGTCAGGTTAGACGTGCTGACAAAGCAGACACCCCGGCAGGAGGGAATTGGGTTGGCGAGACGAACAGGCGGGCTGGTCTCTCACTTCGATGGGAACCTGCAACAGTATCCCAACTTTAGAGCAGACGTACTGTGCGCACTGCAACTGCTGCATAAAGACTTTAGAGATGAGCAAGAGAGAGTGGGATTCATCATGTCCCATTTGCATGGGGATGCTAAAGCATGGCTACGCAATTTATGGAGAGATAAGGATCCGGCGCTCCAGAATGCAGATGCCTTTATTAAAGCGATGGATGGGTGTTTTTTATCAAGTATTGACGTGGATCTTGCACGGAAGGAGGTGCATGGGCTGAGACAAGGGAGGGCCAGCGTCAGGCAGTATCATGCCCGCTTTTTCGCCTTGGTCAGTGCCCTGGAATGGGACAGAGATTCGGCTCCTGTAAGAGACCTCTTTTGGGAGGGGCTGCACAACTCGATTAAAGATGAGATCGCGAGGGGGGAGAGACCCCGAACCACCCAGGAGGTCGTTCAGAGGGCACTGGCAGTGGGGGTGAGGCTGGAAGAACGTCCGTGGAGCAGGGACGAAGGGCGTGGAGGACGCGAACCAGCCAGGGCCCCCTCCTTCCTTCCTAGAGAAGCAGCGCGGGCGCAATCCACGCCTCCGCCAGGAGGAGGAGCCGAACCTATGGAGGTTGGAGGTGCAAGGGCTCAGTCAGCAACCAGAGCCCTAGCACTGGCAGCAGTGAAAGCGAAGCCTCCTAGAGGGAACAGGAAGTGTTACGTCTGTGAGGAGCCAGGGCATATGGCAAAAGAGTGTCCCCAGAGGCTCCACAAGCTTACTGCAGCCTCGGCAATGGTGACTGCAGCAACGCAGCAAGGGGGACCACAGCAGGGAAACGACGCAGTCTGGCTGGAGGAAGAGGCCCTGGGGCCCAGCCAGACGTGTTAGTGACGCAGTCCCCAGAGGTTTTACAGCCCGTGAACCCCCTCCCGCCCAAACCAGTGGTGAGGCTCACCGCATCTCTCCAGCTGCCCAATGGAATCACCACTGACGTGCCCATCACAGTCGACTCGGGCAGCAACGCGGACTTTATAGGGCAGGACTTTGTCGACAAGCACGCTATACAGTTGCTGCCGGCCACACTGCCCCTGCAGGTTGTCACGGTGGATGGCAGGGAGTTGCTAGGGGGGCAAGTGGTGAAGCAGACGCCGCCCATGGCGATGCGACTTGGAAATCACAAAGAAATCATCAGCTTCAATGTCACTCAACTATCGGATACGCCCATTGTATTGGGAATGAGTTGGCTGGACAAGCACAGCCCAACGCTGGCTTGGTACCAGAGGCAGCTGATCTTCGGCTCTTCCTTTTGTGCTGAACACTGCATCGTGCCCCGGCAGGAAGGAGAGGAAGAGGAGTTACAGCTGCTGCTAGGCACGCTGCAAGCGATTCCCCACAAGTACGCAGAATTTTTGGAAGTTTTCTGCGAGAAGGAGGCGGACAGGCTGCCCCCTCACAGACCATATGACTGCAAAATTGACCTGCTGCCGGGGGTGGCGCTGCCTAAGGGGAAACTGTATTCCATGTCAGAGGACGAGCTGCAGGAACTCAAACAGTTCATAGATCATAATTTGGAGCGCGGTTTCATCCGAGAGTCCAAGGCAGCGGGGGGCAGTCCAGTATTCTTTGTTAAAAAGCGAGACACGCCCCAAAAAAGACTGGTCGTGGACTATCGCATTTTAAACAATGGGACCAAGCCGTCGGACTTCCCCATGCCCCGAATCGACGACCTCCTGGCGAAGGTGCGGAAGGGGAAAGTGTTCACCAAGTTAGACCTGCGAGGGGCGTACAACCTCATTCGTATGCGGGAGGGAGATGAGTGGAAGACGGCCATGTTCACGCCACTGGGTACCTACGAATACAGAGTTATGCCCTTTGGATTGCAAAATGGCTCCCACGTTTTTCAAGCTTTCATGCATCACGTGTTGGCGGGACTTCTCTACAAGACGTGCGTCTGTTTCTTAGATGACATCCTGATCTTTTCGGAATCGCAGCAGGAGCATGACAGACACGTCAAGGAAGTGCTGACCAGACTAAAGCAACATAGGCTCTACGCCAAGCTGGAGAAGTGCCAATTTGACGTGACGGAGGTGGATTTTCTGGGCTACAAGTTGTCTGACAAGGGGCTCGCCATGGACAGCGCCAAGGTTCGCGCGGTATTGGATTGGAAGAGTCCACGCAACCGGAAGGAGGTCCACAGGTTTGTCGGCTTTGCGAACTTCTATCGCAAGTTTATCAAGGGCTTCGCTATGCAGACAGCGGCCATCACAGACACGCTTAGCTCCAAGAAAAAGAAGTTCGTTTGGACAGAGGAGGCGGAGCAGTCCTTTCAGGCACTCAAGCGTCTCTTCGCGTCGGAAGAGCAGCTGCTTCACGTCAACCCCAGCAGGCCGATGAGGGTGGAGACAGACGCCTCGGACAGAGCCGTGGGGGCGGTCCTGCTGCAAAAGGACCAGCAGGGGGTGTGGCGACCGGCAGCGTTTTACTCCAGGAAGCTCAGCAAGTCCGAGCAGAACTACACCATCTGGGACAGGGAGTTGCTGGCCATTCATGCAGCGTTCAAAGCGTGGAGGCACTTCCTGATCGGCGCCAAGCACACGGTGCAGGTTTGCACGGACCACAAGAATCTGGAGCACTGGCGCACGGCACAGTTCCTAAACCAGAGGCAGATACGTTGGGCTGAGTTTTTTGCGAACTTCGACTTCCGCATAGAGTATGTCCCGGGGGACACTAACATCATGGCGGACGCCCTCTCCCGTAAGCCACAGTATCTGGAGGACGCAACGCCAGCGGCCGCCATGCACATCTTCGCACCAACAGTATGGGCGTGCGCCGCGGCCACCGTGGACCTGGAGGCGGTGCGACGAGCGTTGCAGGATGACTCCTTCGCGCAAGCAAAGATGGCAGAGGTGCAAAGGGGCACGGCTGCGGCCGACGGTTTCCAGCTACGAGATGGATTGCTCATCCGTAAAGGGGCCATCTACGTGCCGGGAGACGACCTTCGCGCCAAGGTGCTGCAGCAGCTGCACGACGCGCCCACGGCCGGGCACTTTGGCAAGGAGAAGACGGTGGAATTAGTAGCCAGGGATTTCTGGTGGCCTGGAATGAGAGGGGAGGTCGCAGACTACGTGGCGAGGTGTGACACCTGCCAGAGGGCCAAACCAGTGCACAAACCGCCGGCCGGACTGTTGGAACCGCTGCAAACTCCGGTCGAACCTTGGGAAAGGGTGGCCCTGGACTTTGTCACGGATCTGCCCAGCTCGAGGGGCAAGACGGCAGTGCTGGTGGTGGTGGACCTGTTTTCCAAGATGGCGCATTTCATTCCGTGTGCTAAGGTGGCCACGGCGGAGCAAACCGCCAAACTGTTCATAGACCACGTGTTCAAGGTTCACGGTCTGCCACGGTCTATTCTGTCCGACCGGGGGCGGCAGTTCATCTCGAATTTCTGGCAGAAGCTGATGGGCTTCCTGAACGTCAAGATCAACCTGGCGTCGGCGAGACACCCGCAGACCAACGGGCAAGCGGAGCGGGTCAATGCCATCATGCAGCAGTACCTGAGATGTTATGCAAATCAACAGCCTGCGACGTGGGTGGATTACCTGCCGCTTGCCGAGTTCGCCTACAACAACACGAAGCACGTGTCCACGGGGGTCACGCCGTTCTTCGCCAACAACGGGAGGCACCCCAGAACCTTCCCGGGACTGGAAAGAATGGGGGAGGGGGAGCCGCAGACAGCAGATGCGTTCGCGTCGGAGCTGCAGGAAGTCCACGATCAGCTGAGGCGCCACCTGGAGCTGGCCAAGCACGCATACAAGGTACAAGCGGACAAGCACAGAAGGGTTGGCGAAGAGCTCCACGTGGGAGACTGGGTTTGGTTAGCAGCCCACGCAGTGCCGGCCAGGTCGTTGGCCAAGAAGAAACTAGGGCATAAACAACTGGGGCCCTACCAAGTCGAAGAGCAGGTCAACCCGGTAGCTTTCAGACTGGCACTTCCGGAGGGTTCCAGAATGCATCCGGTATTCCACAGATCGGTGCTCACTCCCTACAAGGCACCGCACAGGTTCCAGGAACCCGGAACGGCGCCGAGTCCGGTCAGAGACAGAACAGGGCACGCGGGAGTGGCACAGAAGGAGCGCATCAACGAAGTCACGGAGATTTTGGACTCCAGATGGGGGGAAGAGGGGGTAGAATACTTTCTCGCCAAGGAGGGCACCCCGGCCAGTGCGAACAGCTGGGTGCCGGGCTACGCCTTGGACGAACCTCTCCTCAAAGACGAGTTTCATGCCCTCTTCCCCCATAGACCTATGCCAGCAGACTTTTTCGACGACTGGCTTTTCACGCCCACGCTTTCGGCCAGCACTTTCCGGGGGTTCGACTCGGACGAGGACCCGACACAAGACGTCCGTTCCCCGGAGGGGTCACCCTCGGGATCTGCATCAGAACCCTCGTATTGGTGGGACGATAGACCAGAGGAGCAGTTCCGCAGACGGTGGCTGGAAGGCCCAGGACGAGCAACACCGCCAGGAGGAAGTGAGGGAGAGACGGACATGGACGTTTTCGGGGACGACCCTGGTTTCGAGCACGGCGGCACAGAGATGGAAGCGGAGGTGACCGTTGTCGACGAGAGCAGGGAGGAAGACCCGCGAGACTTCAGATGGAGGCCCGCCACGGGAAGCGACCGATATCCGACGTTCGTCCCTTTGCAACAGCAGCCCCCAGCTCCAGCACCGGAAGGAGGGGAGGGGGGAATGGGGGGCTTTGAGGGGGGGATGGATGTCAGGGGTTTAGGAGCAGAGGCACGGGCAAGGGAGGAAACAGAGAGCGAAGGGGAGGAGGCAGAAGAAAAGATGAGTGATGACGACGACCCGAGATCTCCTAGTCTTTCCAGTGAATCAGAGGATTCACAGAAAGGAGCACCAGTGGCCAGGGCAAGGGGGGAGTCTAGGGGGGCACCCCAGGAAGATAGAGCCAGAGGGGACTCAGGGGGGAGCAGCTGGAAATCGGGACCAGCGTCACCGCCAGGAAGCAGGGAAGAGGAAGGGAGCCAGGGGGGAAGCGCTGGCAGCTCACCACAGGAGGGAGGGCATGAGTCAGGAGTGGCCACACCTCCATCGGGGAGCGAAGAAACGGTTAAGAGGAAAGTGGAAGGTTGGGCGCGCGCGCCAAGTTCAAATGCAGAGGAAGGCGGCGCAGTAAGCAGCCCCGAAAGGGAGCCGGGTCCTAAAGCCCGGCGCAAGGAGGCAGGAGGGTCCGGGTCAGCGTCAGAAGAATCCCGGAAGGAAGAAGCCCCGGGGGGTAGAGGGACCCAGAGGAGGACAGTCAGGCGGAAAAGGTGGAGCAAGGCTAGGATATTAAGTTGGTGCACACGGGGCGGAGACTCAGACGGAGCTTCGCCGATCTAGCTACTAGACGTAGAGTTGCGCGCAGCAGCGTGAGAATGGAAACTGTAATTCAATAAAGACTTTTACTTAATGATCGCTGGCTAGCGTGATCCTCTGTGAGCTAGGATCTTCAAGCAGCTCTGACAACACTGATAGCTCAGAGAGTTCAGTCGTAACAGTCATTGAGAGAAAGTCTCACACAATGGATAGACCTTCACAGGTGAAGGAAGAACCACAGTTTGCCATTGCTACTGGTTCTCAACAAAGTCCAGAGGTTGAACCAGTGAGCACAGAGGATCAGAACCTCATACGCAGGTCTGAGAGAGCTACAAAGGGTGTACCACCAAAGAGGTACTCAAAAGAGTATGCTAACTTAGCTGTTGCATGTGTTGCTATTGTTAACAACTCAAAGCAGGTTAAAGCAGTGTCTAAGTCAGAGACAAAGACACAACAGAGAGTAGCTAGCCAAGGTAATGCAGAAGCACTCATTCCTTGGAAGCCAGACAACCAGAGAGGTACACTGGTGAAACCAGTGGTGGGGAGTTCCAAGGGTGGAACTGAAACAACAGGGGACTGTTATATGTATAACAACTGTTTGTTCTCTTCTCTGGATCATGTTTTGCCTATTGATGCTTTTGGGGGAGGATGTTGGGAAAAAGCACCAAGGCAAGGGCCAGCTCCAGATGGCTGGAATGCAGGGCAGGGTATTGTGGTTTGCAGATGTGGTGTTGGGGAGGAGGTGGAGCCTATTCTCTGTACTGAGCACCGGATGTTAGCTCAGTGTGTCATCTGACCTGTGCTGGAAGTACAGGGGAGGAGTTGTGACTCTTCTGATGGAGACTGAAGGGTGCAGTCACATTTCTATGTACTGTTGAGTGACAGGAATAAAACATGTAGAAAGGACTCCTGTCTGTCTCATTTCTCCTCCCTGGGAGAATGCAGGGAGGGAGAGAGAAGCAGAGAAGCAGAGGGTGTGTTCTATCTCACATCTAATGAGAAGAATCGCCGGGTTTGTTTACCTAGCCTGCCGGAGGTCGCAGACGGACGGTAAACACAGTATCTCGCTCAATTGCCTCGGGGGAGGCCAGGTACCTCTGCCTGTGAGCTGAAGATACTAACACTAACAATTCTGTTTCTAACTTTGATTTTTCCACCTGGAAACCAATTTTTTTGTCCAAGTTATAAACCTCTCTTATTTGAAAATAATGTAGCCAGTCTCGCACCTTCTCCTTAAGCTTGTCATAACTCTGCAATTTCAGTTTGTCACCTTCCTGTTCTAGAATTTCCCAGTATTTTGGCCATTTAGCCTCCATGTTCAGTTTTTTCAAAGCTTTCGCTTCCATAGGTGATAGCCACCTTGGTGTTTTACTCTCTAGAAAATCTTTATACCTTGTCCAGACATTAAACAATGATTTCCTGACAATATGGTTTCTAAATGCCTTATGTGCTTTAACCTTGCCATACCAAAGATATGCATGCCACCCAAATACATTGTCATACCCTTCAAGGTCCAACACATCTGTGTTCTCAAGAAGCAGCCATTCCTTCAGCCAGCAAAAAGCTGCTGACTCATAATAAAGTTTTAAGTCTGTCTTTAGCATCTGTTAGAATTTTAAATTTTATTCTGGGCTTTTTGCCCTGCCAGACAAATCTGGATATGTCTCTTTGCCACTTCTTGAAACAATCCATCTTATCAATGATTTGCAGTGATTGGAATAAAAATAACATCCTCGGCAATACATTCATCTTAATGACAGCAATTCGACCCAGCAAGGAAAGCTTCAAATTTGTCCAAATTTCGAAATCCTTTTTCACCTCTGAACAACATTTCTCATAATTGTCTTTAAATAAATTCACGTTCTTAGATGTCATATTCACCCCCAAATATTTAACCTTCTTTAATAGTGTTAATTCTGTCTCCTTCTGAAACCTCTCTCTCTCTATCGGTGTCAATTTTTTCTCCAAAACCTTAGTTTTCGTTTTGTTCAACTTAAAACCTGCCACTTGACCAAAGTCCTGGATTACTTCTAAAGCCCTCTTGGTGCTAGATATCGGCTCCTGTAATGTCATCACTAGATCATCTGCAAAGGCTTTGAGCTTATATTGTTTAACTCCGACTTGAATACCTTGAATCATTTGGTCCCTTCTAATCATATTTAGCAAAACCTCCAGGACCGAAATAAAAAGCAATGGGGAAATTGGGCAACCTTGTCGTGTCCCTTTCTCAATTTTAAACTCTTCTGTAACCATATTATTTACTATCAGTTTAGCTTTTTGTTCAGAGTATATCGCACCTATACCATTTTCAAAGTTCTGAACAACCCCCATCCCATGAAGATTTTTCTTCATAAAACTCCAGGAAATGTTGTCAAAGGCTTTCTCCGCGTCTACAAAAATCAAAACTGCTTTTGTATTAATGTTCACCTGCAGTTTTTCTAGAATGTCAATTACATTCCTCATATTGTCCGATAAGTGTCTTCCAGGAAGAAAGCCGGCCTGGTCTTTATGTATCACTTCTGCCAAAACTTTTTTCAGCCTTCTAGCCAAAATATCTGCAAATATTTTGTAATCCACATTAAGTAGGGATATGGGGCGGTAGTTCTTTAGTTGTGTCTTTTCCATCTCAGTTTTCGGTATAAGTGTGATGTAAGCTTCTTTCCACGTCTCCGGTGCCTTTTTCCCTTCCATAATTTCATTACAAACCTCCTTCAAATGTTGGATTAAATAGTCTTTTAAGGTTCTGTAGTACTTGGAGGTTAATCCTTCAGGCCCTGGAGATTTGCCCAGTTGCATATTCTGAATCGCGCCTTCCACCTCTTGTTCAGATATTTTGGAGTTCAATAAAACTTTATTTTCTTGAGAATTTTTTTGTAATCCATTTGAGTTCAGAAATTGATCAATTTTCGACTAAATCTGCGACCCTTGTGTGTAGAGTTGTTTTAAATATCTCTGGAAGCAGCTTCTAATCTCCTGTGGTTTCTGTATATTCTTTCCATCAACTTCAAGATTAGTGACCGTATTTAGTTTTTGTCTCTTCTTCAACTGCCATGCTAATAACTTTCCACATTTATTGGCTGATTCCAAAGTCTTTTGTCTCATCTGTTTAACTTTCCATTCAATGTCCTGATTTATCATTTTCATATATTGTACTTGATATAACTTAATTTCTCTCAAAATCTCTTGAGATTTTGGTTTAAGTCTCAATTTTTTCTCTCCTTCCCTTATTTTCTCCAGGATCTTCTCCTTTTTCTCAATTTGAGTTTTCCTTTTTATTGCATTTTGTTGTATCAAAAACCCTCTCATTACGGCTTTGCTTGCGTCCCAGATTGTTCTTTTTTCTACTGTGGTCTTCAAATTTATCTCGAAATAGTCTTTTATAGTTTTTGGGGCCTTCTTGGTAATTTTTTAATCTCTAAACAAGGCGTCGTTCATCCTCCATCTGAAGGAACCAGTCAATGTTGGTTTCATTTCCATCTTCACAGGGTTATGGTCGGAGCAAGTTTTTGGGCAGATTTCCACTTTTCGAATCTTGGGAGCCATTCCTGTAGTTATCCAGATTTGGTCAATCCTTGTCCAGGTCTTTTGGGCTTCAGAAAAGAATGTCCCCTCTTTACTTAGGGGATTCTTAGTTCTCCAAATGTCAATTAAGTCCATATTGTCTGTCAATTCAAAAAAGGTTTTCGGTAGTCTTCCATCTTTTGTCACCACTTGTCTTTCTGATTTATCCATATTTGTCGATACCACTCCATTCATATCGCCCAACATGATGATGTTAAAGTCCATAAAGTCCAACGATGTCTCATGCAATTTCTTATAAAATTCTGACTTCCCCTCATTTGGTGCATATATTCCTACTATCAAAAATTTCTCACCTTGATATTGTATTTCAATAGCCACATATCTTCTTTGATCATCCTTAAAGATAAATTTAGGTGATAGATTTTCTTTTGCATAGATCACCACTCCTCTCTTTTTAACTTTGTCTGATGAGATAAATTCTTGTCCTAGTCTTTTGTTAATTAAAACTTTCCTATGTGTTCTGATCACGTGGGTTTCTTGCAGACATATCAAGTCCAATTTTTCCTTTTTCAATAGATGAAAGATTTTTTTCCTCTTATCAGGGGAGTTCAAACCTCTAATATTCCAACTTAGCACCTGCAGAGACATTGTGGGATTGTTATGCGTCTCCTCCATCTGCACCCAATTCTTGTTCTTGGTCTGTTGGTGGTAACACTTCTCGTTTGTCCAATTCCAATGGTAGCTTTGTCAAATCCAAAACTCCTGGTTTTGGTTTTGGTTCTCTTCCCTCTGCCTCTTTTTGTAAGTTCTCCTCGTGGTCCTTCAGGAATCTCTCTTTATCCTCCTCAGATCTTATCTTCACCTTTTTCCCTCTATACGTGAACGACAGCCCCTGGGGAAATTCCCACCTGAAGATGATGCTGTTTCTTCTTAGTAGGTCCACCAGGTCTCTGTAGTTAGATCTGAGGTCCAATAGGTGTTTTGGGATGTCTTTAAAAATTTCTATTCTTGAGTCTTGAATTTCCAGCGATTTCTGGTAATGTAGGCCTAATATTCTGTCTCTCTCCTCCTTTGATCTAAGTGTAATCAGACAATCCCTTACCTTATTCTTCCTGCCCTCTTTATTTCCTTTGCCAAGTCTGAAGGCAGTCAATATCTTAAAATCCTTTTCTGGGTCCAGGCCCCAAAATTCTTCAAATTCCTGGGTGAGGAATTCACACAGTTTGCCTTCTTCGAGTTCCGGTACCGCCCTGATTCTTAAATTTGCCTGTTTGTCCCTCAATTCAAATAAGGACAGTTGTGCCTTATGATCTTCTAGTTGTCTATTTATCGGTTGTAATTTTCTTTCTACCACCAGCACCTTTTCTTTAGCCTCATCGGCAATTTTCCTTGTCAATTTAGATTCCTGCAATAGGCGGTCGATCGCTTGAGTATTGGAGCTAATAGTTGTAGTGTTTAAGTCAATTTTTGTCGACAATTTTTCCAAAGCTCCAAATATTTTATCTAAAGATGCATTCAGTGTCTCTTCAGGGCCTATATTTTTTGCACCAGGCTGCCCAGTATCTTCCTTTTCAGGGGGTGCCACTACAGAATGTCTTCGTTGCTGATATCTGGGTTTTGGCCTTGTGGGCTGGGGTTTTTCCTGTTCCATTACTTTGTTTTTAAAACCTCAAGGTCATTCACACAGTTCAAGCCTCTTTTCTGATGGGAAGATTTTCCAACCAGCTGTAATGGAAAAACCCCAGCTATGTCCCAGTCCTCCTCTAGGGGAGCACCTTAGCAACAATGTTACTTTCAAGCAAAAATGTTACTTTTCCAGGCAATTTTTCCAAAGACAGTCTTGCTTTTATAGCTTTGACTTTCCAGTAAAGGCAACAGTTCAGTATAGGGCAACAGTTTCCAGCTCACATACAGAGTATTCACAAGTAGTAACAAATGTTCATAAACGGTGCAACACTTTCTTATTATCTCTGGCAGACCGATGGCAGGGATTAGGCAGTGGTCTTTCCCTCAGTTCTTCCTTAAGCCAGAAATTCCTCCCCCCCCTCACTTCAAGAGGGGTTTCTTATGTCTGACAGTGAAATTTAAAGTCCTTTCCACTTCTCCAGCTCTAGCTTCAAACGTCTTTGCTTTGATCTTATCTACAACAGCGGGAGACGGACTTCCTTTTTACATCTCCCCGCTAGGCAGCAGAATGAGTCAGACTGAAAGAAGGAAATAAAACTCTTCTGCAGGCTGAGGGGAGGGGGACGCTGTTTTTTGTTTTTTAAATGTAATTAATTAATTAATTAAATTTATATATTTAAATTATTACAATGTAATTAATGTTACTCTAAAGCCGCTATCAATTTACACTAGCTATTGCTACTGGTTAATTAGCACCCTATTGTGTCAAATAAACTGGTCAAATTCAGACTTTATTCAAGCATCTCAAATCAGTTAAAATAATATAAAATTAATGTAATCCCCAGTTAGTAAAATCTCAAGCCTCTTAAATTAGACTCTAATCAATTACTGAATATGTTGGTGCAAATCAAATGGCTTGATCAAATTACCTGATTGATATTTTAAAATAGATGTAAATAATATGTTGCAGATATTAATTAGCAAATTGAGACCACCGCTGACCACTAGATATCAGATATTAAGGAACCTGCCTCCACCAGGGGGGCCTGCTTCAATTAATCTGCAATATATCTGGCAAACTGAATTTCAACAACTACTGATACTATCAGCAATTATATTGAGGTGACTCAATCGCTGTGAGCAATGGGCGGAGACGACTGCAGGTAAAGCAGCCCCGTCCGGAGACAAAGGGGACGCAAGGGGGTGGCAGTAAAGGTGTTACTAGAACAACAAAAGAGAACTGGTTCTGCAGCTAAGGCTTAAGCTGCCTTCTGTAAGACCAGGAGGCTGTTAATTGCCCAGCTATTCGGTGCTTAAGGGAAAACAAAGCAACCCTGGCTGGTGATCAAAGGACAATGCGAGGGGAAGGGGAGTGGGGGGGGGGTAGTGGAAGGTGAAGAATAATGGGGGGATCATCTTTGTGGCTGCACAGAATCATAGAATTGTAGAGTTTGAATGGGCCACAAGGGCCATCTAGTCCAACCCCCTGCAATGCACAAATATTTTGCCCAATGTGGGGCTCGAACCCACATCCCTGAGGTTAAGAGTCTCATGCTCTACCAACTGTGCTATCCAACTGCAGGGGGGGGGGGATTGCGAGTCTGGTGCACAGGAAAAGTTTTAAAACTAAAGGGGATAAAGAAACACCCAGCGATAGCTATTATTACTATGGGGCAACAGCGGGAGAGAAACACCAGGCAGACCCAGAAATACTATCCGCTTTTAAACCAAGTGGGGGGGGGGGTGGAGTGAGGGAGCTCCAGGAAGGGTTTAAGGTAAAGCAATAAGCAGCAAAATGGGACAATAGCAAAATTGGGGCAATGCAGTTGTCTGAAAGAAGTTTTTAAATGGAGCTGCCGCCCCCTGAAATCGCGGAGGCGTGGGGGAGCAACACCAAAGGGAGAAGGCAGCACGTGGGGAGAGGGGGGAGAAGGGCTCCAAGCCAAACCACGGAGCCTACTAGTGAAGGCTCAGATTTCCCCCCTTCCAAGCACGCTGAGATGCTGCCCGCAAAGACACAGAGAGTGTCTGTTTTGAAGCCTGAAGAGCAGCACACACACACAGAGTGACTGATTTAAAGTCGGAGAAGCACACACACACACAGAGTAAAGGCTTCGGGATCAGAGATGAAATTAGGAACAATTAGGAGGTATTTGGAAAAAAGTAAAGAGGGAATTAAAGGTGCAGAGTTGGGTGGGGGGATTAAAGTAAAGGTAAAAGGCAAAGTAAAGGGGGTAAAGTAAAGGAGGAATTAAAGGCTTCCCTTTCTCAGAAGTCCTCTTCCAAGTTAGCACCACGCTTCTCGCTGCAGGAACACTGAAGAGAGAGTATCCTCCTGACTCGCTCAGGACGACAAATAGAAATGAGGCCGGGGAGAGGCTGGCACTGCAGCATAAAGGCTGCTGGACACGCCCCCCCCCATGGCACCTGGTTGGGCGGCCACCGGGGGGGGGCGTGAGTGCCAGCCAGGTGAGCTGGAGGCAGGGGGCAACGCCCCCTGCTAGGAGCGGTGTTCGGGCTCCCGCCCACAACCACTCCCCTCTCTTTCAGGGAGGAGAGTCTTTTCAAAGGAAAAAGGTCAGCGTTCTCCGGCAACAGCTGCGCGGCTTCACCCCTCGGAAGTAGCGATTGACTCTCAGCACCGCACCACCCCGTTCCGCTCCGGAACCCTTTACAGGGTCCTTTTGCAGATTAGAGAGGCGCTTTTGGTGCCCGCCGAGTCCCACAGCCGCAGGCTTCCCCCGCCTGCGGTTTTTTACAGGGTCCCTGCTTCGCCGTAGCGGCAAAACCCAGTTTCCAAGGAGCTTCTCCCTCCGAGCTAAAGGGAGACCGCCATTGCCGTTGGCGCCGCCTCTGGAAGTCCCCAAAAGCCGCAACTTTAAATGTATTCTCTTTAAAAAACCTTTCAAGTATATGGTCCCCCCCCCCTTTTAGCAGGGGGAAGGGGCTAAAAAGACTATAAATTAATTTCCCTGCAGAAGAATTTAAGAACTGTTTGAACTGTTGTATCTTCTTTGTGGAAGCAGACCTCCCAGGAGAGGGAAGGCTAGACTCCATTGTGACATCATAAAGGAATCAGATACTTTCAACTTTCGTTTTCCACTTTGGGAAATACAAAGTAACTACAGCTGCCAGAACTCTAAAAAATATTTTTAACAGTATCTACACCCTTTGGATATAAAGTATAATGCTGGAATTAAACTTTTGGGAATCCAGTTAGAGGAGTAAAAAAAAAGATTTGTACAGACTAAAAGACTGTGGGAAGGAAAGACTCTTCTTTTGTGGTGGGGACCTTCGAAAGCTGGGAACAAAGCTTGCTTGCTTCACTATCTCCCCCTTGTGACTGTAGCTGACCTTGAAGGGGGGGGAAGAAAAATGTATGGATGGGGGAGACAAAGGAGACAAGACAGAGAAACCAGAGAGACCAGAGAAAGCAAAAATTAAGGCAAGAAGGGACTCTAGATCACCAACATTTGAAGAGTCTGTAATGCAACTTCTTCAGGAAATTAAAACAGAAGTAAGAGGTAATCAAAAGTCTATACAAGATCTGAGAAATTACTTTGTTGAACTCAAGCAAGACCTGAAAGCAGTGAAATCAGATGTAACTACACATGAAGCAAGAATTGTACAATTGGAAACTGTACAGGATTTAGAGACAATTCAGCAGGAAATGCAAAATTCAATTGTGTTTCTGCAAATGAAAGAGCGGGAAACCCATTTGAGATTGAGAGTAGTAGTCCAGAAGGAGCAGGATAATTTAAGGGGTTGGCTTATTGAAGAATTTTCAACTTATTGGGAGATTTCAAAAGAAGAATTAAATCTGTGGATTGACAAAGCATATAGATTCGGTCCTAAAAAGGATTCTAAGATCGATCACACATGATTGTATGGTGATTTTTAAAACAAAAGAGCAAAGAGATACCATATTAGGGCATCACTATAAAAAAAAAGCTTAAAAATAGACGGAAAGGCTGTGATTCTGTTTAAAGAAGTCCCAAAACACTTCCTAGCCCTGATAAATAATTATACAGATTTGGCAACTGCTCTAAGGAAAAAAACACATTTTTTTCAGGTGGGAATGCCCAGAGGGCCTCTCCTTCAAATTTCAAGGAGGAAAACAAAGAATTAGAACTGTGGGAGAGGAGGTTTGACATTGCTACAATAACAACTGGGCTAGGGGAATTTTCCATTCCAAAACAAATTCTAGCCGTGGGATCGACCTTGGACTCCCATGAGAGTGTTATGGCAGATGGAAGAGGAAAGTTAGAATTGACTCAGGAAAAAACTACTAGGTCTGGCAGACCCTATCGGACAGATATTACGTCGTAGCGAAGAGCTTCAACATCTGGTCCTTCTGGACCATCTGGATTACCAGGGGCTGCACCTCCACAAGTTAAATTAAAAGTAATGTCGTCCGAAGACGTTTTGGCTCAGGCACTAGGGAAAATTAATGAATTTTTTGGAAAATTTAACTAAACAAGTAGCTGAAACAAATAAACAAGTAATAATAATAATAATAATAATTTATTATTTATTATTTATACCCCTCCCATCTGGCTGGGTGTCCCCAGCCACTCTGGGCGGCTTCCATAAAAACCAAAAATACAGTAAAATATCACACGTTAAAAACTTCCCTGAACAGGGCTGCCTTAAGATGTCTTCTGAATGTCTGCTGGAAGGGCGTTCCACAGGGCGGGCGCCACTACCGAGAAGGCCCTCTGCCTGGTTCCCTGTAGCTTTGCTTCTCGCAATGAGGGAACCGCCAGAAGGCCCTCGGCGCTGGACCTCAGCGTCCGGGCAGAATGATGGGGGTGGAGACGCTCCTTCAGGTATACTGGACCGAGGCCGTTTAGGGCTTTAAAGGTCAGCACCAACACTTTGAATTGTGCTCAGAAACGTACTGGGAGCCAATGTAGGTCTTTCAAGACCGGTGTTATATGGTCTCAGCGGCCGCCCCCAGTCACCAGTCTAGCTGCCGCATTCTGGATTAGTTGTAGTTTCCAAGTCACCTTCAAAGGTAGCCCCACGTAGGCAGGAATAGTCCTCAGACAACGACTAAACCTGCCTCCTCTGTAATGACATGGTCTGGTCTTAGCGTAACTCCTCCTCCTACCCGTGATCACTGAGATCAGTTGTCCCAGTGCATCCCCCCCTGTGGAACATGCCCCAGCCATTTTGTGGGCTGGGGCCCACTCCCCGGCAGCCCTGACCCCTCCCCCTAAGAACAAAATAACACCTTAAACAAACAAACAAACAAAAAATAATGTAAAAAATACAAAAACATCAAAATAAAAAAATAATAATTCCCCAAGCCCAACCAAACATCCATCCCACCCCCACCCCCCACATACAAAAAATCCAAAGAAAATTTTTAAAAACATTTTAAAAACACTCTGTGCCTCTCCGGCAGTAACAACTGTCCTAGTGAGGCCTGTCAGGCCCCGCCCTGGGCCAGGTGGTAAGTGGCAGGAAGGAGCAGGGCCCTCAGGCACTCACTCAGGGGAGTCTTCCTGGGCAGCAGGCCGCAAGCAGCACGCAGTCCTTATGAGGCTTCAGGCCCCGCCCCAGGCCAGATAGTAAGTGGCAAGAGCAGGGCCCTCAAGCACTCACTCAGGGGAGTCCTCCTGGGCAGCAGGCCGCAAGCAGCACGCAGTCCTTATGATGCTTCAGGCCCCGCCCCAGGCCAGATGGTAAGTGGCAAGAGCAGGGCCCTCAAGCACTCACTCAGGGGAGTCCTCCTGGGCAGCAGGCCGCAAGCAGCACGCAGTCCTTATGAGGCTTCAGGCCCCGCCCCAGGCCAGATGGTAAGTGGCAAGAGCAGGGCCCTCAAGCACTCACTCAGGGGAGTCCTCCTGGGCAGCAGGCCGCAAGCAGCACGCAGTCCTTATGATGCTTCAGGCCCCGCCCCAGGCCAGATGGTAAGTGGCAAGAGCAGGGCCCTCAAGTACTCACTCAGGGGAGTCCTCCTGGGCAGCAGGCCGCAAGCAGCACGCAGTCCTTATGAGGCTTCAGGCCCCGCCCCAGGCCAGATGGTAAGTGGCAAGAGCAGGGCCCTCAAGCACTCACTCAGGGGAGTCCTCCTGGGCAGCAGGCCGCAAGCAGCACGCAGTCCTTATGAGGCTTCAGGCCCCGCCCCAGGCCAGATGGTAAGTGGCAAGAGCAGGGCCCTCAAGCACTCACTCAGGGGAGTCCTCCTGGGCAGCAGGCCGCAAGCAGCACGCAGTCCTTATGAGGCTTCAGGCCCCGCCCCAGGCCAGATAGTAAGTGGCAAGAGCAGGGTCCTCAAGTACTCACTCAGGGGAGTCCTCCTGGGCAGCAGGCCGCAAGCAGCACGCAGTCCTTATGAGGCTTCAGGCCCCGCCCCAGGCCAGATGGTAAGTGGCAAGAGCAGGGCCCTCAAGCACTCACTCAGGGGAGTCCTCCTGGGCAGCAGGCAGCAAGCAGCATGCAGTCCTTACCACAAATTATGCAGTCAAGTTTCCCGCATTTGGGGAAATCGCAGGGGTCAGCACACCCGCAGTGCAATGGATGAGCCTCACCCTGGGAAAACCTCCTTCATGATCAAGGTGTCTCCCCTGCCAGGTAAGTAGCTGAAGCATCAGTTAAAATTGACCAAAACACTACAAGTATCAACAATTTGGGACAGAAGGTGAATACCAACACAGAATCTATTGAAAAATTGTTACAGGAATCTGCTTTGACCCGAAAGACAGCCGAAGAAGCAAAAGATATAGCAACTGCCACTCAAGAGAAGATACCACCGATTTATAGGCAACTCGAGGACCACGGTCTGACACTGTCTATGATTGAATTGAAGGAGAAACAAAGAAATTTAAGAATCAGGGCTGTACCAGAACTTGAGAAAGATAACTTGACTGAATTTCTTACGCAGGAGTTTGCAGATTTTTGGGAACAGGATTTGGGGAAGGAAGAATTTAAGATAGTGCATTTAGACTTGGAAGAGGGGGAAGGAAGAACAAGGTGAGAGACTGTTTGATTACCCTTCGAACAAAAGAGGAGAGAGACAAAATATTGAATCTGCATTACCAAAAGACTTTAGAAATTTACGACTCAGGTGTGGAGATATTTAAGGACATCCCAAAACATCTCTTGGACTTAAGGCTTAACTACGGAGATCTGGTTGCCCTGTTGAGAAGTAATAGAATCATCTTTAGGTGGGAATTCCCTCAAGGCCTGTCCTTTAAATATAAAGGAAGAAAGATAAAAATAAGATCAGTCAATGACAAAGATAAGTTTTTGAAGGACCACGGAGAAGATCTACAGAAAGAAGCGGAATCCGGAGAAGAGCCAAAGGCACTGGAAAAAGGAATACTAGATATAGCAAACTTATCTTTTGGATTGCATGGTTCAGAGAAAGTGACACCACCGACAGAACAAGAACAAACACTTGGCGCAGTTGGAGGTAAAGCGAAGTAACCCCATCATGGCTCTGCAACTGTTAAGTTGGAATTGTAATGGTCTCAACTCTCCACAGAAGAGAAAAAGTGTTTTTCATTTATTAAAAAAGGAACAATTGGACTTGATTTACTTACAGGAAACACACGTGATAAGGCTACAGAGGAAAGTATTTATTAACAAGAGATTAGGACAGGAGTTTATTTCATCTGATAAAGTTAAAAAAAGAGGAGTTGTGATTTATGCAAAGGAGAGACTATCACCGAAATTTATTTTTAAAGACTCTCCTGTGTGGGTGTCTGGGGGCCCTGCTCCTTCCTGCCACTCACCATCTGGCCCAGGGCAGGGCCTGACAGGCCTCACAGGGACTGCTGCGTTCTGCTGCCCAGGAGGACTCTCCTGTGTGGGTGTCTGAGGGCCCTGCTCCTTCCTGCCACTCACCATCTGGCCCAGGGCGGGGCCTGAAGGACTCACAGGGACTGCTGCGTTCTGCTGACCAGGAGGACTCTCCTGTGTGGGTGTCTGAGGGCCCTGCTCCTTCCTGCCACTCACCATCTGGCCCAGGGCGGGGCCTGAAGGACTCACAGGGACTGCTGCGCTCTGCTGCCCAGGAGGACTCTCCTGTCTGGGTGTCTGAGGGCCCTGCTCCTTCCTGCCACTCACCACCTGGCCCAGGGCGGGGCCTGAAGGACTCACAGGGACTGCTGCGCTCTGCTGCCCAGGAGGACTCTCCTGTCTGGGTGTCTGAGGGCCCTGCTCCTTCCTGCCACTCACCATCTGGCCCAGGGCGGGGCCTGAAGGACTCACAGGGACTGCTGCGTTCTGCTGCCCAGGAGGACTCTCCTGTGTGGGTGTCTGAGGGCCCTGCTCCTTCCTGCCACTCACCATCTGGTCCAGGGCGGGGCCTGAAGGACTCACAGGGACTGCTGCGCTCTGCTGCCCAGGAGGACTCTCCTGTCTGGGTGTCTGAGGGCCCTGCTCCTTCCTGCCACTCACCACCTGGCCCAGGGCGGGGCCTGAGGCCTCATAAGGACTGCTGCGTTCTGCTGCCCAGGAGGACTCTCCTGTGTGGGTGTCTGAGGGCCCTGCTCCTTCCTGCCACTCACCACCTGGCCCAGGGCAGGGCCTGACAGGCCTCACAGGGACGGTTGCTGTCACTGCTGCTGCGGCCCAGGGGGATCCGGAGGGCTGCAGAGTTCTTTTAAAAATGTTTTAAAATGTTCCTTTTCCTTTTCCTTTTATTTTTTGTATATGCGGGGATGGGGATGGGGGTGGGATGGAGGTTTAGTTGGGAATTTGTTTGATTTTAATGGATTTGTAATTTTTATAGTTTTTCATTTGTATTGTTTTTTGTTTTCTGGGGTTATTTTGTTCTTAAGGGGAGGGTCAGGGCTGCCGGGGAGTGGGTCCCAGCCAACAAAATGGCTGGGGTATATTCCACAGGGGGGGATGCACTGGGACAACCGATCTCAGTGATCACGGGTAGGAGGAGGAGTTACGCTAAGACCAGACCATGTCATTACAGAGGAGGCAGGTTTAGTCGTTGTCTGAGGACTATCCCTGCCTCCGGGTCTGGTCCTGTCTGGACGGATACTAGAATCAGCAAGGGATACCCACATAGCCTGAAGGTGCTGCTGTGCAATGCCAGGTCAATGATTCATAAGACCACTGCCATCCATGACTTGATCATGGATGGAGGATTTGACCTGGCTTGTGTAACAGAGACTTGGTTGCTGCATCGTGAGTGTCGGAGAAGGCCTCTCCCTCCTCAGGCTAATTCCATCCGGCCTAGGGGGCGGGGCCCAGGCTCACCTTCGCCACAGCTTTAAGAGGCCTCATTGAGACCTGGGACATCGCTGCTGCTGCATCGTGAGTGTTGGAGAAGGCCTCTCCCTCCTCAGGATAATTCCATCCGGCCTAGGGGGCGGGGCCCAGGCTCACCTTCGACACAGCTTTAAGAGCCTCATTGAGGCCTGGGACATCGCTGCTGCTGCATCGTGAGTGTTGGAGAAGGCCTCTCCCTCCTCAGGCTAATTCCATCCGGCCTAGGGGGCGGGGCCCAGCCTCACCTTCGCCACAGTTTAAGAGAGGCCTCATTGGGGTCTGGGACATCACTGCTGCTGCATCATGAGTGTTGGAGAAGGCCTCTCCCTCCTCAGGCTAATTCCATCCGGCCTAGGGGGCGGGGCCCAGGCTCACCTTCGCCACAGCTTTAAGAGAGGCCTCATTGAGGCCTGGGACATCGCTGCTGCTGCATCGTGAGTGTTGGAGAAGGCCTCTCCCTCCTCAGGCTAATTCCATCCGGCCTAGGGGGCGGGGCCCAGGCTCACCTTCGCCACAGCTTTAAGAGGCCTCATTGGGGTCTGGGACATCACTGCTGCTGCATCGTGAGTGTTGGAGAAGGCCTCTCCCTCCTCAGGCTAATTCCATCCGGCCTAGGGGGCGGGGCCCAGCCTCACCTTCGCCACAGCTTTAAGAGCCTCATTGAGGCCTGGGACATCGCTGCTGCTGCATCGTGAGTGTCGGAGAAGGCCTCTCCCTCCTCAGGCTAATTCCATCCGGCCTAGGGGCCCAGGCTCACCTCCGTAATAGCTTTAAGGACACTGGTGCTGCTGCAGCAAATGTTGAAGATGTTTATATATATATTAAGGTGTTTTAAATGTGTTTTTATTGTTTACTTTGTTGTACCACCGTGAATGGTGGTTTTTATCTATGTATTTTTGTTTGTTCCGTCTTGTTTTGTTTTTGGGGTTGGACATCGAGTGGGGTGGGGATTGGTTTTGTTTGGGCATAATTGTTTTGGTTGTTTTGTTTTCTAATTTGTAAATGGAGGTTAGTATGAGGCTTGGGATTGCTACCGTGGAGGGGCGAGGGAGATATGGCGGTGGGGGCAGATGTTATAGGCGAAGGGGATCGAGATACGGATAAGCTCGTACCCCTTCCAATCTGCGCCCCATCCCGAGAGACGAGGGTAGGGTGAGCAAAGATTACTCACCTCCTTCACTGGTGTTGTGCAATGCCAGTTCTATAGGCAACAAAACCGCTACCCTGCGAGATTTCTTTACCTCGCAGGGGGTTGACCTGGCTTGTGTGACGGAGACCTGGGTGCGCGAAGGGGTAACTGTTACCTTACGAGAGATGGCGCCCCCGGGTTTCTCCGTCCTCCACCAGTCACGGACTGTGGGCCGGGGGGAGGGGTGGCAGTATTAATCCGGGAAGATTGTTCTTTCAGGGCTCTACCATCGCCATCGATCCCCGGCATTGAATGTGTTGGCCTAGTGTGGGGCTCCGAGGAGAGCTTGGCTGTCTGGCTGGTGTACCGGCCACCTAGCGCACCAGCAGCCACCCTGTCAGGCCTGCTGGAGGCGCTGGCCGGCTGGGCCTTGGAGTTCCCTAACCTATTGGTATTGGGAGACTTCAACTTCCACGCTGATGCCACTCCCTCCTCACAGGCTCTGGACCTGGTGTCTTCCATGGCGACACTAGGGCTCTCCCAGTTTGTTTCGGGCCCCACACATCAAGCAGGCCACACGCTGGATTTGATCTTTGGCGCCGGTATAGATGTGATCATGTCTCCTTCGATGAAGGTGCCATGGTCTGATCACTACGCTCTGAAAGCCAGGATTGACTTTCCACCCCCACCCTGCTTAGGTGGCGAGCCGATTTGGGCTCGCCCGCAGAGGCTGATGGACCCTGATAGATTCCATCAAGCCTTGCGGGACCTTGCTCCCCCTGGCGACTCATTGACTGAGCTTGTTGAGGGCTGGAATACCCAGCTCCTGGCAGCCATCGATGTTATCGCACCTAAGCGCTCTCTGCGACCCCGCAGAAACCGGGCTCCCTGGTTTACCGAGGAGCTTCGGAAAATGAAGCGGGACCTCAGACGGCTAGAGCGAGTATGGCGGGGTGCCCGTGATGGAGCCTCAAGAACATCTTATAGGGTTTTTATGAAAACCTATGAGATGGCAGTGAAGGCCGCTAAGAAGTCTTACTTCTCGGCCTCCATTGCATCCGCTAGCTCTCGCCCGGCGCAATTATTTAGTATAATTCGGTCTTTAACGTCCCTTGAAGGACAGCCAAATTTAAATAACAATCTGACACACAGCTGTGAGGCATTTGCGAGCTTTTTTGCGGAGAAGGTCCTGTTGCTCCGCCATGACCTCCCTGCCAATTTGGATACAATAAAGGAACTGGAGGCCCCTCGACTGTCCTCGGGTCCAGTATTGGACCACTTTGACCGGATATCTCCAGCCGATGTGGACAGATTCCTCCAAGCTGGAAAGCCCACCACCTGTCCTCTTGACCCGTGCCCGTCATGGCTGATTAGAGCGTGTCCAGACGAGGTGCGTGCCCCCCTGGGGGATATCATCAATTTGTCCCTTGGCACCGGGATATTCCCAGGGGAACTGAAGGAGGCGGTGGTGCGTCCGCTCTTAAAGAAAACATCATTAGATCCCTCAGATCTATCCAATTACCGCCCGGTCTCGAATCTTCCATTCCTGGGTAAGGTGATTGAGAGAGCGGTTGCTGAACAGCTTGGTAGGTTTCTGGATGAAACATCTGCTTTGGATCCATTCCAGTCCGGCTTCCGCGCTGGTCATGGAACCGAGACGGCTCTGGTCGCCCTAACAGATGATCTCCGTAGGCAGCTGGATCGAGGCGGGTCGGGGCTGCTGATTCTTCTAGATCTGTCAGCAGCCTTTGACATGGTCAATCACGAACTCCTGGACCACCGCCTTGCCGACGTGGGGATCCAGGGCACAGTCCTTCAATGGCTGCCCTCGTTTCTCTCTGGTCGGGGACAGAGGGTGGCGCTTGGGGGGGGGGAATTGTCATCCCGCCACTCCTTGGTGTGTGGAGTGCCTCAGGGTGCGATTCTCTCCCCGATGCTTTTTAACATCTTTATGCGCCCCCTCGCCCAGCTTGTCCGGAGTTTTGGGTTGGGTTGCCATCAGTATGCTGATGACACCCAACTCTATCTGTTGATGGATGGCCATCCTGACTCGGCCCCAGATACACTGACCAGATGTCTGGAAGCTGTGGCTGGATGGTTACGTGGGAGCCGGTTGAAGTTAAATCCTTCGAAGACAGAGGTCCTCTGGCTGGGGCGGGACGATATGGGATTGAGGGGGCAACTCCCATCTCTTGTGGGGGTGCAATTAGTGCCAGCACCGTCCGTTAAGAGTTTGGGTGTAATCTTCGATACCTCCCTCTCTATGGAGGCGCAGATTACAGCTATAACAAAGGCGGCATTTTTTCATCTCCGCCAAGCTAAGCAGTTGGCCCCTTATCTCTCTCACCCTGACCTAGCCACTGTGATCCATGCGACGGTCACCTCCAGACTGGATTATTGTAACTCGCTCTACGTGGGGCTGCCCTTGAGACTGACCCAGAAACTCCAGCGGGTGCAGAATGCCGTGGCGAGACTCCTTATGGGGTCTTCGCTGCGAGATCACATTCACCCGGTACTATACCAGCTGCACTGGCTCCCGGTGGAGTACAGGATCAGGTTTAAGGTGCTGGTTTTAACCTTTAAAGCCCTATACGGCCTAGGACCCTCGTACCTACGGGACCGCCTCTCCTGGTATGCCCCACAGAGAAACCTACGGTCTGCAAATAATAACATCCTCAAGGTCCCAGGCCTCAGAGAGGTTAGGCTGGCCTCAACTAGAGCCAGGGCCTTCTCGGCTGCGGCTCCAATCTGGTGGAATGCTCTGTCACAAGAGACTAGGGCCCTGCGGGACCGGACATCTTTCCGCAGGGCCTGCAAGACACAGTTGTTCCGCCAGGCCTTTGGTCAGGGCGCAGCCTGACTCCCTCCTCTGGCAACCTGCCCAGAATTTTGCTTAATTGGTTGCCTTCAATTTGATTAATTTTTATAATGAAATATTTTTAGATTGTGTAACTATTTTACTGTTTGATTATTTGATTGTTGTTAGCCGCCCTGAGCCCGGCTTCGGCTGGGGAGGGCGGGATATAAATAAATTTTATTATTATTATTATTATTGGTTGGGTGAAGCAGATGGGCCTGTTCTTGCCGCTGCTTGTCCACCAGGTTTCTCTCACACACAGCAACCCAGGCTTTGTGGGCGGGGAGGGGGGGTTGCAGTGATTTTTAGGAAGTCATTAGTTTGCACCAGGCGTCCTATTGGGAAGACCCAGTTCTCTGAGTGCATGTTCTGAAAGTTGGGAAATAGGGGCAGTACAGGATTCCTTTTGGTGTACCGACCTCCCCGCTGCACGAAGGATTCCCTGTCCGAGCTGCTTCAGGTCGTGGCGGATGTTCTCCTGGAGACACCTAGTTTGGTTGTCCTAGGGGATTTTAATATCCATGCCGACACGACCTTACAAGGGGCCGCTCGGGACTTCGTGGAAAGCATGGCCTCCATGGGGCTGTCCCTGAATAAGTTTGGCCCAACCCATAGCCACGGACATGCCTTGGACCTGGTGTTTACCTCCATGGATGTTGGTGTTCTGACACTAAGTAAAAGTGAAACAAAAGAAGTGCCATGGTCAGACCACTTCCTGGTGCAACTTGACTTCTCCGCGACCCTTCCCCTCTGCAGGGAGGTGGGACCGATTCGGATGGTCCGCCCCCGCCACTTAATGGATCCAAATGGTTTCCAGAGAGCGGTAGGGGATGCTTTATCCCATGTTGATGGCCTTTCAGCTGATTCCCTGGTGGCCCGCTGGAATGTGGAGTTAACCAGGGCTATTGACTGTTTGGCTCCGAAGCGCCCTCTCCGATTGCATGGAGCCCGGACAGCCCCGTGGTTTTCCACGGATCTGAGGGCAATGAAACAATCGTTGAGACGGCTAGAGCGCCGGTGGCGGATGACCCATTCTGAAGCTGACCGGACACAGGTTAGAGCTCAGTGTCGAGCCTACCAAGTGGCGGTAGCGACGGCGAAGAAGGCTTTCTTCGCCGCCTCTATTGCATCTGCAGAAAACAGCAGCAGGAGACTTTTTCAGGTGGTCCGCAATTTAGCGGAACCACCTGCTACATCGGGGCCCAGTACGGGCCACATGATCTCCTGCAATGATTTTGCAAAGTTTTTTGCAGATAAAGTCGCTCAGATTCGGGAAGAGGTAGACGCCACCGTGGGAGCAGGGCCGGGGCGGGAGAGTGCTAGAGTTCTGTCTAGTCAAGTTGAGTGGGATCAATTCCAATCTGTTATCTCCGAGGATGTGGACAGGCTGCTTGGACGAGTGAAACCAACCACCTGTCTCCTTGATCCTTGCCCATCCTGACTTATAAAAGCTAGCCGGAAAGGACTGTGCGATGAGCTTCGTGGGGCGGTGAATGCTTCCCTCCGTGAGGGAGCCTTCCCAGACCCGCTGAAAAAGGCGGTTATTAAACCGCTTCTTAAAAAACCATCTTTAGATGCGGCCACGATGGCCAACTATCGCCCAGTCTCCAATCTTCCATTCTTGGGCAAGGTGATTGAGCGAGTGGTTGCTGAACAACTCCAGGCACGCCTGGAAGAAGCGGACCATTTGGATCCCTTCCAATTGGGATTCAGGCCTCATCACGGGACTGAAACTTCCTTGGTCGCACTGGTTGATTATCTCCGGCGGGCTAGGGACAAAGGTGAGAGCTGTTTCTTAGTTCTGCTGGATCTCTCAGCGGCGTTTGATACCATCGACCATAACATCCTTCTGGACCATCTTGAGGGGCTGGGAGCTGGGGGCACTGTTATACAGTGGTTCCGCTCCTTCCTCCTGGGCCGTGTTCAGAAAGTGGTGGTGGGGGATGAGTGTTCAGACCCCTGGGCTCTCACTTGTGGGGTGCCTCGGGGTTCTGTCCTCTCCCCCATGCTTTTCAACATCTACATGCGGCCGCTGGGAGAGATCATCAGGGGGTTTGGGCTGGGTGTTCATCAGTATGCAGATGATACCCAGCTCTACCTTTCTTTCAAATCAGAACCAGTGAAGGCGGTGACAGTCCTGTGTGAGTGTCTGGAGGCAGTTGGAGGATGGATGGCGGCAAACAGATTGAGGTTGAATCCTGACAAGACAGAAGTACTGTTTCTGGGGGACAGGAGGCGGGCAGGTGTGGGGGATTCCCTGGTCCTGAATGGGGTAACCGTGCCCCTGAAGGAACAGGTGCGCAGCATGGGAGTCATTTTGGACTCACAGCTGTCCATGGAGGCACAGGTTAAATCCGTGTCCAGGGCAGCTGTGTACCAGCTCCATCTGGTACGTAGGCTGAGACCCTATCTGCCCGCGGACTGCCTCACCAGAGTGGTGCATGCTCTGGTTATCTCCCGCTTGGACTACTGCAATGCGCTCTACGTGGGGCTAGCTTTGAAGGTGACCCGGAAACTACAACTAATCCAGAATGCAGCAGCCAGACTGGTGACTGGGAACGGCCGCCGAGACCATATAACACCGGTCTTGAAAGACCTACATTGGCTCCCAGTACGTTTCCGAGCACAATTCAAAGCGTTGGTGTTGACCTTTAAAGCCCTAAACTGCCTCGGTCCAGTATACCTGAAGGAGCGTCTCCACCTCCATCGTTCTACCCGGACACTGAGGTCCAGCACCGAGGGCCTTCTGGCGGTTCCCTCACTGCGAGAAGCCAAGTTACAGGGAACCAGGCAGAGGGCCTTCTCGGTAGTGGCGCCCTCCCTGTGGAACGCCCTCCCACCAGATGTCAAAGAGAACAACAACTACCAGACTTTTAGAAGACATCTGAAGGCAGCCCTGTTTAGGGAAGCTTTTAATGTTTGATGTATCATAGTATTTTAATATTCTTTTGGAAGCCGCCCAGAGTGGCTGGGGAAACCCAGCCAGATGGGCGGGGTATAAATAAATTATTATTATTATTATTATTATTATTATTATTATTATTATTATTGAAGATTTGTGGCAATTGAAATTCAAGTTCAAGGAGAGAAATTTTTGATAGTAGGAATTTATGCACCGAATGAGGGGAAATCTGAATTCTTTAAAAAGTGGCATGAGACCTTAATGGACTATTTGGATTATAATCTGATTTTGATGGGGGACATGAATGGAGTAGTATCTACAAATATGGATAAGGCACAAAGTCAGGTAGTCACCAAGGATGGTAGACTACCGAAAACATTTTTCGAGATGACAGACAACTTGGACTTAGTCGATATTTGGAGAACAAAGAATCCCTTGGGAAGAGAGGGAACTTTCTTTTCTGAAGCCAAGATGACATGGACTAGAATTGACAAAATATGGGTAACTAGAGGAATGGCACCAAAGACAAGAAAAGTGGGAATCTGCCCAAAAACCTGCTCCGACCACAATGCTGTTAAGATGGAAATGAAACTAACACCAACTGGCTCCTTTAGATGGAGGATGAATGACACCTTATTTAGAGATGAAGAAGTGCTTAAGAAGGCCCAAAAAACCTTGAGAGATTATTTTGAGATAAATATGAGCACCAATGTGGAAAAAAGAGTAATCTGGGATGCAAGCAAAGCTGTCATGAGAGGGTTCCTGATACAACAGAATGCAATAAAGAAGAGAAGCCAAAATGAGAAGAAAGATAAAATTTTGGGGAAAATAAAAGAAAGTGAGAAGAAATTGAGAGTAAAACCAAAGTCGCAGGAGATTTTGAGAGAAATAAAGTTATACCAAGTACAATATATGTAAATGATGAATCAGGAAATAGAATGGAAAATTAAACAAATGAGACAAAAAAACATTTGAATCAGCTAATAAATGTGGGAAATTGCTGGCCTGGCAAATGAAAAAAAGACAAAAATTAAATACTATCACAAATTTAGAAGTGGAAGGAAAGAACATACACAACCCAACTGAGATTAGAAACTGTTTCCAGAGGTATTTTAAACAACTATACACACAAGGGCCACAGAAAGAAATGGACATAGACCGATTTCTGAAGACAAATGGATTACAAAAAATCTCTCAAGAAAGTAAATTAATGTTGAATTATAAAATAACTGAACAGGAAGTAGAAGGTGCCATTCAAAACATGCAATTGGGCAAATCTCCAGGACCAGATGGGCTGACTTCTAGATATTATAGATCCTTGAAAGAGTGGTTAATACAGCCTTTAAAGGAAGTCTCCAATGAAATATTGGAAGGGAAAAGGGCACCAGAGTCGTGGAAAGAGGCGTACATTACACTTATACCGAAAACAGAGACTGAAAAGACTCAGCTTAAGAACTACCGCCCCATATCATTACTTAATGTGGACTACAATTTTTTTGCAGACATTCTGACCAAGAGATTGAAAAAAGTGTTGATGGAAGAGATTCATAAAGACCAAGCGGGCTTTCTCCCGGGAAGACACTTGTCTGACAATTTGAGGAATATAATTGATATTCTGGAAAAACTAGAAGTGAACATAATACTGAATTCTGAACACAACAATAAAATATACAGTCATACCCTGGTTGTTGAATGGAATCTGTTCTGGAAGCCTGTTCGACTTCTGAAAATGTTTGGCAACCAAGGCACAGCTTCCAATTGGCTACAGGAGCTTCCTGCACGCAATCGGAAGCTGCGTTGGACGTTTGGCTTCCAAAGAACATTTGAAAACCGGAACACTAACTGCCGGGTTTGCGGTGTTGGGGATCCAAAACGTTAGACTCCCTAGGCATTCAGCTTCCAAGGTATGACTGTAATAGGCTATATCCAATGTTAGTCATACTCAGACCCACTGAAATTGGCATGACTAACATAGATCCATTAATTTCATTGCACCATTTTTTTTTTTTTTTGTACAGGCAACCCTGGATTGTGTTCCGGGTCTTCGTGCATGTCGGCGGAGCATGCATAAGTCCATTACGTCCCGGCCCTGCTCCTCCCTCTTCCAGGTCCAAAAAATGGGTTGCACATTCTTTGATGTACACAAAATGGGGCTTACCTGTATTTAATTTTGATTCATTTCACATATGAAAACATTCATACATATAAAGTCATGCATTAGACATATTTATCATCTCTGATACAATGATAACAATGCATTATTTGACTTTATCCCACTTTACAACTAATTGGATATGAATATACCCACCCTCCCGCCAAATGTAAATAACAATACCAGCACCTAAACGATTTAAAGTGTAAATAATTGCTCCTATATTCAAGGGAAGACAGAATGTTACATAAATACTAAGCAGTCAGAGACATTACATAGTTTGTAGTATATTTAACTGTAAGGTCTGAGATGACAAAGACAATTCTAGTTAAGGGTTCCGTGGCCATGGCAAAAAGCTCTGCTTTGTGCCCCAGCCAATGAGAAACATCAGAGAGTGTTGGCCATTCAGCAAAAATTAGTTCACTGACCCATAGCATAAATTAAAAAGTGGATCAACCCAGGATGTACTAATGCCAAAGGAACATAGAATTGTAAAGTGATCTTGCAAGTTTAAATAATCAAATGCCCTGACTGTGTCCAGCATCAGGAGAATAGTAGGTTCTGGATGTGACTGATTCCAAGCTAGGCTATTTTTGCTTCCAGGGAAGGAAGGAGCAGCAGATCAAAATGCCATCTTGATACCAACTTGAGCTATGGTTTTTCTTAAACCATTTCATTTTCACAAGAAGCCTGATGCAGAGGCCAAATAGTTACCGTATTTTTCGCCCTATAGGACGCACCGGCCCATAGGACGCACCTAGTTTTTTTTTGGGGGGGGGGGAAATAAAGGAAAAAAATTCCCCCCCAGCCGCAGATGTCTGCCCGAAGCATGGGGCACGCTGCTTTGGCGTGCCCCGCACTCCGGGCAAGCAGGCTGCTATCCGCAGCCTAGGGAGCCCTGCGGGAACTCCCGCGGGCTCCCCAGGCTTGCTGATAGCTTCCTGAAGCGTGGAGAGCGAGAGGGGTCAGTGCGCACCGACCCCTCTCACTCTCCAGGCTTCAGCGAAAGCCTGCATTCGCCCCATAGGACGCACACAGATTTCCCCTTCATTTTTGGAGGGGAAAAAGTGTGTCCTATAGGGCGAAAAATACGGTAAATCAGCCTTCTATTTAAGCACTTGCCTGGTATCCATAGGCATCAAGGAATTTCATGCCAGGCCCTCCACACTGCATTCTAGCATCCAGCTGCAATAGTGAGACTGCTCGTGGTAAACCTCACCCCCACCCTGCTGTGCACAGGCTGGTTCCAATGAATAAAGTGAGACTTCTAAGTAAACATTTGGCAGTTAAATACTATCTATAAGCAGGCTAGTATTTTAGAACTCATTGTCACTTGGACACTAAAATACATGTGTGCCAAGTCCCCTCCCCCCTTGTGAAATGAAGACACAGGACACATTATTTAAGGTTAATGGGCGTAAAAGGCCACAACTTTATTGATTACAGGAATTGAGAGGTATTGGCCTTAGGCATTGGTTCCTATCGACTACCTGGCATGGAGACCGGGAAGGGTTAACCACTAGCCGGGGGAGTCCTGCTGAAGTACGCCAACTAGGATCCCCCGGGTCTCACCGCTTGGGGGCGTGCCTTAGGCCCACACCTCCATAGGCTTCGGGCAGGGCAACGCCCCCCAGAGTCCTTTACTGGACTACCCTTCGCTTTGGGGGAAGGTGATGGCGCTTCCTTCCCCTTCATTTGCATAACAATTACTCCTACCAATGCCTAACTGCCAATTGAGCGAAGCTCGCCGCCAATACCCTCAAACCTGTAACCAACCCCTAATCCCTGCTATGATGTCCCCCAGCCAAATGTCGTTACCAGCATCTGAGAGATGCATACCATCAACTCTGTAGAGGGCCTCATTGCTGTACTGGATGCCGGGGTGGCCTATGACACACCCTCCCAGAGCCACCACTCTACGCGCCAAGACTTTTCTTGCTCTATTGATTGCAACCAGGCACAAACTATCTCTCCATATCCGCCTTTCAAGCAGCGAGGACCACAAGATGGTAATGTTGGGATAGATGGCCATTAAATCGGCAAAGTCATCAAAGATGTTCCATCTTAAGTCTATAGCTTTACAATATGCTAGATCGTTCTCCCCCAACTGGATAACTAGGGCATCGGGTAGGCCCTCAGAGAGGGCTCTAGCCATCACGGCTGGCTTGAATTCAGCCCAGCGCATCCCTCTCCGCGCAATCCAAGCCACCTCAACATTTGGAGGTAAGTTTAGGCTTTGCCCCAAGCCGGCACTAATGGCCCGATTCTTTGCCCAATGCACAATGTTGTGGCCCACCAACCATATGCGAACCCTCTTGTGGAAATGGAAAGATAATGGAAAGATAAACCGAGGTCAGATAAGATGTTGCTAGTCATAGATTTTTCCTAACATAGGCTTTGTAGGCATCAGACTTCCACCGGCCCATATCCTTTATCCTCTCGGCCGAAAGCCCAAGGTGTACTGCTGTGGTAGCGGCACCAATTCAGAAGAAGTGAGCTGCAAATTCTGCCGCAGGCAGCCCGCAAGTCACAATTGCCAAGCGCATGATGCGCGTAAATTGGTGCCTTGCCAAAAGTGAGCCATCTGCGTGTATTAAGAAAGGGCCGGGGTTGTTGGGTCTTAAATAAAGGAAACGCCTAGTATCCCTAACCGGGCAAGATCCACTCCTTTGAGTTGCTAGTAAGCGAAGGAGGGCCCCCCTACCCCGCTGGTCTGTCTTTGAACTTCGCACTCGCACGATTAAGTCAGTGTTAGATAAGGTCAAGTGGCTTAAGAGGATGCCCCTCTGGCTGGAGTCTGCGCCCCCCCTCGCATACCACCTCACCTATGCGCAATGCGCCGAAGAAGGCAAGGGAATAGGCGGCAGAGAATAGGAGGGCTTCGTATTTGGACCAGCATATTGCTCTTAACTTTTTGTGAATCTGGGTCAGTATGTCTTAAGTTATGGGTCTCCTTCTGTCATCACTGGGGGGCTGGAGTCTACGCCAGCCCTCTAAGGCCTTACGCACCACGAAATCAGCACAGGGGTCGGTAGAAAACAGGGCTTTACAAAAAAAAAAAGATATTGCAGCGGACTGAATATTAAGTGTCTTTGCTGCCCTGCCCAACTCCTTCAGGTGAACTAGGTAGCGGAGGACCTCCCTCTTAGAAGGAGGGGAATCCTGCCTCGAGCTGCAGGGTGCGAAGGCCCGCTGACAAACTTGCAAGGCGGCTGCAGAAGGGGTGGTCGGGTGAAACCACCTTACATGCAAAATTTAGGTGACCCAACAACGATTGAATTTGCCTAAGGGTCACCTTTTTTTAGTGGCAGGAGCTGTTGTATCAATGCCTTAAGGGCAACCAATTTCTCCATAGGAAGCCTGGACGTTTGCGCTACTGTGTCTAATTCGATACCCAGATAGACCAGAGATGTGGCAGGGCCCTCCGTTTTGTCAGAAGCCAATGGTACTCCGAGCTCTTCTGCCAGGGATGTGAATGCCTCCAGAAGGGCCGAGCATCGCTGTCTATTATCTGCAACCAGGATAAAGTCATCCAAATAGTGTGATACTCTGACCGACCCTGTCCTGAAGCGTAGGGCCCACTCCAGAAACGTGCTGAAAGACTCGAATGCTGAGCATGAGACGGAGCAGCCCATCAGCATTGTTTTGTCAACGAAATACGCCCCCTCAAACCTAAATCCCAACCAACGGAAGTCTTTTGGATGCACGGGCAGGAGGCGGAATGCTGACTCAATGTCGCATTTCGCAAGGAGTGCCCCTTTCCCGAATCTGCGGATCATTTTTACTGCCTGGTCAAAGGAGGCGTATTTCACAGTACAAAGTTCCTGTGGTATCGCATCATTGACAGAGCCACCTCTTGGGTAAGAGAGGTTGTGAATCATGTGAAACTCACCCAGTGCCTTTTTTGGGATGATGCCCAGGGGAGATATGTGCAGCCCCTCGATAGGGGGATCGTTAAAGGGACCTGCAACCCTCCCTGCCTCAATTTCTTTCTTTATCTTTTTCCTGGCTATTTCAGGCATCTCCCTTACAGACTTCTGGTTTTGGGGATCCCCGGCGTTAGGCGGGAATGCTACTGGAATTCTGAAACCCATGGAGAACCCGTCCCATAGGTATTTTGCAGCTTTTCTATCGGGGTACAGGTCTAGTAGGGTTTTGAGGGGATGGAGCCGAATAGGGGAGATGGCCAGCCCAAGAGAGATGTTACTGACGGTTACTGGGTCCCGCATGAGAGGATCCGGTGGCACCTCTGGGATTGTTATTGAAGTACCCCCTGCCACCCCGAAAGGGTTGCTGCTTACCCTTAAAGCACGCCGTGGCAGGCTGGTTCCCAAGGCACCGTTCACACTCGTGGATATACTTACAGGAAGGCCATTAACATACCCCTTTGTTGTATTCCCAGCATTGGTGCCACCGTTTTGCTTCTGTCTTACACGACTTGACCGGTTCCTGACGTTTCTTTTCTATGTAAGGGCCAACGTCCTCAGTCCAGTAATTTGGGTCCCTTAGGTCCCAGTGGGTGGAGGGTAGGAGAGAAGCGTTTCTACGAAAATTCTCATCATAAGTTAGAGCTGCGGTCTCACCAGCCAGTGCATAAGCCCTCCTCACATGGGCCATATAAGCGACTAGATGCATAGCGCGCTTGGGATCAGCCACGCAAACCACTCCCATAAAAACCTGGAACTCGTCCAACCAGTTGTCAAAGGTGCGCTCGGCCCTAGGTGTCCTGTACCTACGCTTACCGAATGACCGCTTCTTTTCCCCCTTCCGTTAATTTATTAGGCGGGAGGAGGGTGAATATATCCACATAGTCACCATTGAGGATCTTAGTCCTCCTCCTCTGGGACAGATGATTCCCTAATATAAAATCCGTGGATAAGTTGGTGGAAATCTTTACATCTTCCACCAACGCCCCCGCCTTCCATTCTAGTGTTCCATTGAATGTCTTACGATGTGAATTGGCTCTTCTTTCGTGCACCCATAAAGGCAAACCAGAACTGTCCTCCCCAAAACCCCAGTACCCCTCCATGGGTACGTCGCTATCAGAATCAGAGGAGGACGTACCTGAATCGTCCACTGTATCCGACTGCTTACTTCTCTTGTTCTTTGCCGACGTGTGCTTCCTCTTTGATTTCCTCTTGCCTCCTTGCGCCTCGCTGTTGGCCGAGTTCGTGTTGGCAGCTGGGGGGGTGATCTGGGGTTCCTGTTGCTCTGCTTCAGAGCAGGACCCCGAGCCGCCCTCTGTTGAACTGGGCTGAGGCGGTTGCTCCTGAAAAATACTAGGCATGTCTACAACCTGTGAAATGGAATTGCTATTGGCCCCTTTTGCAGGTGCCTTACCCTTATTGGCACCCTTCGCGGGTGCCTAACCCTTACTGGCGCCCGAAGTGGGCTTATTAGAACTAGATGACTGGGAGCTTGTTTGGGGGCGTCCGGCTGCGGTGTTTTCCAGTTGAGCCCCGGCCGACGTAGAAGCTGAGGTGCCTGGTTGCTGCTGGCTACAAGGAAGGGTATCGGGTATAAAATCCTGCGATGCTTCCGGCGCTGGAAGTGCCAGAACCCTCGGTCTACATTGCCTGTAAAAGGTTTCAAAAGCAGCGAAAAATTGAGCAATCGCTTGGGGATCACAAGGCATGGCAGGCAGTTGGGCGCCGCCATTGCTCGGGGAAGAAGACTGCTGGTTTCCTCTAGAAGCCATCCTGCTATTTGAGAGACGGGCTAAGTAAACCTTTTAAATCACTCAAACCCAACAGCTAGTTCAGAATTGACCCCTGGCTACCCCCCATAGCACCCCGACTGAGAAGAACAGAAGAAAAGGCGTACCAGCTACTTCAGTATCAGTATCAGCCCAACTGATTTCCGAGGACAAAGGGGCTAGTTCAGTATTATCTACGCTGGCTTTAGAGAAAAACCACGGTGCTGGTTCAGTATTACCTACACCGGCTGCAAGCCGCTAAAGACCCGGGTTATTTGAGGTAGGAGCTTGGACCATAAGAATTTGCTGAAGCCTTATCAATGGAAACCTCTTAGAAAGAATGAGAGTTAATCAAAGGTGACCCAGAAACCGTGCTCAGATAACCGCGCCAATAGGCGGAAACACAATAAAACAGATTGCCCTTTTTGCCCCACAGCAAATCAACAGCTAGGAGGCTATTCCTCAGACACCACTATTACTGTGTGGTATTGTCAATAACTGCATGCAAGACTCCCCAGTTCACCAAGTAATTAGTTCCCAATAAAATAAATCATTAATTAGTAGAGAATTAACACCGCCAAGGCTATCAATTTGAGCCAGGGAGTTAAAAGGGTGAAGAGGTGAATGAACCTCCCCAGCGCCACCAATAAAAATTTACAACAGGCAAGCAGCACTTCCGTGAATCAGGCAATAGCCCAATACTTTGTATAGCTTTATACTACTTGAAGGAATGGGTTTCCAAAACCCAAAACTGACTGTGCAGGCAGTTTTTAAACTGCACCAAAATCCCCATTTCTCCTTAGCTAAAATTCATAAACTTTAGCCGTTGAGCAAATGCAAAACAAGAACACAGCTCTCTCCCTTATCAGTTTGACGGCAAGACTGGCCTTGACTTTACCAGCAGAACAGACACAGACATATCTTATGTCCTGACCACAAATGACGCAGAGACCCAAGTCTGGGACTAACGCCAGAGCATGTTCTCGGAAGTAGTGACCTCTTGCTCCAAGATAGGAGTAGGAACAGGAATATCCTTTTATGGTCAGGAGTGCAGGAAGGAAATCCCTCTTATGGTTAAGAGTGCCAAAGCAGGAACCTATGTGATGTCAACCTACGTATACAAGCTGACGTGGTTGGAAGGAGGGAGAGGGTGCCTGGAGGGTATATATACTGCATGAAACTTGTCATTTCTTTGGACTTGCTGTGGACTCACCACGCAAGTGCCTTCTGCTATCCGGAGAGCAGAATAAACTCTTTCTTTGAACCAACTCGGTGTCATTTTGACTTCCTTCCTCCTGTCACGGAGCAACGCAGACCCAATCGGTGAACTCCAATAAGGCTACATACTGAACGCTAATCTTTCCCAACTATTAGATTAATATCGACCAGCGCTTCTTTCCTTATGGCCAAGAGGCAATGTGATCAAGTAACAGTAGCTAAATAATAATAATAATAAATAATAAATTTTATTTATATCCCACCCTCCCCAGCCGAAGCTGGGCTCAGGGCGGCTAACAACAATCAAAATAGTCCAACATTCTAAAACATTCATTATAAAATTAATTAAATCAAATTAAAATCAAATTAATGGCAACCATCAAGCAAAATTTTGTGCAGATTGCCAGAGGAGGGGGTCAGGCTGCACCCTGACAAAAGGCCTGGTGGAACAGCTCTGTCTTGCAGGCCCTGCGGAAGGATGTCAGGTCCTGCAGGGCCCTAGTCTCTTGTGACAGAGCGTTCCACCAGATTGGAGCCGCGGCCGAGAAAGCCCTGGCTCTAGTTGAGGCCAACCTAACCTCTCTGTGGCCTGGGATCTTTAGGGTGTTTTTATTTGCAGACCGTAAATTTCTCTGTGGGACATACCAGGAGAGGCGGTCCCGTAGGTACGAGGGTCCTAGGCCGTATAGGGCTTTGAAGGTTAAAACCAGCACCTTAAACCTGATCCTGTACTCCACCGGGAGCCAGTGCAGCTGGTATAGTACCGGATGGATATGATCTCGCAGCGAAGACCCCATAAGGAGTCTCGCCGCGGCATTCTGCACCCGCTGGGGTTTCTGGGTCAGTCTCAAGGGCAGCCCCACGTAGAGCGAGTTACAATAATCCAGTCTGGAGGTGACCGTCGCGTGGATCACAGTGGCTAGGTCAGGGCGAGAGAGATAAGGGGCCAACTGCTTAGCTTGGCAGAGATGAAAAAATGCCGCCTTTGTTATAGCTGTAATCTGCGCCTCCATAGAGAGGGAGGTATCGAAGATTACACCCAAACTCTTAACAGACAATGCTGGCACTAATTGCACCCCCGCAAGAGATGGGAGTTGCCCCCTCAATCCCATATCACTCCGTCCCAGCCAGAGGACCTCTGTCTTCGAAGGATTTAACTTCAACCGGCTCCCACGTAACCATCCAGCCACAGCTTCCAGACATCTGGTCAGTGTATCTGGGGCCGAGTCAGGATGGCCATCCATCAACAGATAGAGTTGGGTGTCATCGGCATACTGATGGCAACCCAGCCCAAAACTCCGGACAAGCTGGGCGAGGGGGCGCATAAAGATGTAAAAAAGCATCAGGGAGAGAATCGCACCCTGAGGCACTCCACACACCAAGGAGTGGCGCGATGACAATTCCCCCCCAAGCGCCACCCTCTGTCCCCGACCGGAGAGAAACGAGCGCAGCCATTGAAGGACTGTGCCCTGGATCCCCACGCCGGCAAGGCGGTGGTGCAGGAGTTCGTGATCGACCATGTCGAAGGCTGCTGACAGGTCTAGAAGAATCAGCAGCCCCGACCCGCCTCGATCCAGCTCCCTGCGGAGATCATCTGTTAGGGCGACCAGAGCCGTCTCGGTCCCATGACCAGTGCGGAAGCCGGACTGGAATGGATCGAAAGCAGATGTTTCATCCAGAAACCTACCAAGCTGTTCAGCAACCGCTCTCTCAATCACCTTACCCAGGAATGGAAGATTCGAAACCGGGCGGTAATTGGATAGATCTAAAGGATCTAATGATGTTTTCTTTAAGAGCGGACGCACCACTGCCTCCTTCAATTCCCCTGGGAATATCCCAGTGCCAAGGGACAAATTGATGATATCACCCAGGGGGGCCCGCACCTCGTCTGGACACGATCTAATCAGCCAGGATGGGCACGGGTCAAGAGGACAAGTGGTGGGCTTTCCAGCTTGGAGGAGTCTGTCCACATCGGCTGGGGATATCCGGTCAAAGTGGTCCAATACTGGACCCGAGGACAGTCGAGGGGCCTCCAGTTCCTTTATTGTATCCAAATTGGCAGGGAGGTCATGGCGGAGCAACAGGACCTTCTCCGCAAAAAAGCTCGCAAATGCCTCGCAGCTGTGTGTCGAATTGTTATTTAAATTTGGCTGTCCTTCAAGGGACGTTAAAGACCTAATTATACTAAATAATTGCGCCGGGCGAGAGCTAACGGATGCAATGGAGGCCGAGAAGTAAGACTTCTTAGCGGCCTTCACTGCCATCTCGTAGGTTTTCATAAAAACCCTATAAGATGTTCTTGAAGCTCCATCACGGGCACCCCGCCATACTCGCTCTAGCCGTCTGAGGTCCCGCTTCATTTTCCGAAGCTCCTCGGTAAACCAGGGAGCCCGGTTTCTGCGGGGTCGCAGAGGGCGCCTAGGTGCGATCTCATCGATGGCTGCTAGGAGCTGGATATTCCAGCCCTCAACAAGCTCAGTCAATGAGTCGCCAGGGGGAGCAAGGTCCCGCAAGGCCTGGCGGAATCTATCAGGGTCCATCAGCCTCTGCGGGCGAGCCCAAATTGGCTCGCCACCTAAGCAGGGTGGGGGTGGAAAATCAATCCTGGCTTTCAGTGCGTAGTGATCAGACCATGGCACCTTCATTGAGGGAGACATGATCACATCTATACCGGCGCCAAAGATCAAATCCAGCGTGTGGCCTGCTTGATGTGTGGGGCCCGAAACAAACTGGGAGAGCCCTAGTGTCGCCATGGAAGACACCAGGTCCAGAGCCTGTGAGGAGGGAATGGCATCAGCATGGATGTTGAAGTCCCCCAGTACCAATAGGTTGGGGAACTCCAAGGCCCAGCCGGCCACCGCCTCCAACAGGCCTGACAGGGTGGCTGCCGGTGCGCTAGGTGGCCGGTACACCAGCCAGACAGCCAAGCTCACCTCGGAGCCCCACACTAGGCCAACACATTCAATGCCGGGGATCGATGGCGATGGTAGAGCCCTGAAAGAGCAGTCTTCTCGGAATGAAATTAAAAGAAAAGAGAACACGGCTGCTTAGACCTGAAGTTAACTTTGCCCTGAAAACACCGCTGCAGCAGCGGAGACAAGATTAGCAACAAGGTAGCATCAGCCGCCGTGTAATTGGAAAGCTAAGCTGCCAGGAAGTATTCACGCCGTGAACTGCCTATACTAAGATGGCCACCGCTCCCCAGTCATGTGGCACACTCAAAATGGTGGTGGGCAACGCGCCGCCCTAGGGTGCCTGATTCTGCACCGCCATGGCCACAGCTGCAATGGTTTTAAAAAAATGGGCCCTAGGCGCGACGATGTCGCTACCGTTAATCCTTTCGAAAGGCAAAACAAACGGCCCCTGCGTAGTTAAAATTCCAAAGTATATTTGCCAGTACCCCGTGCCTCACACAAGATGGCCGCCCACGCTTCACCATGTGGTCACTCCTAAAATGGTGCCGGCCGGCTGCCCTTACTGTAAGCCCTTGTTAAAAATGGCCGCCTGCACTTCATCATGTGTGGGAGAAGATGGCCCGGCAGCCCGATCCTCCTAACAAATATGAGTGCTCTTGCCTCCCCATGTGACCCCCCAGCTGCCTCTTACAGTAAGCCCGGCGGCACGGACCCAGAGCGCGGCAACACCGGCAGCTTTAAAGTGATTGTTCCCGCTGCAGTAAAAAATGAATGCCGCCACGCAAACAGCGCAGAATGCCACAAAGCGGACCTCCCCGCTAACAGCGCCGGGTATTAATGAGCTGAAGCCGCGAGCAAGAGGAGCAGCCTCACGGGCAACTATAAAACGGCAAACCGCTTCCCCGAAATATTAAGGAAGGTTAGAAAATTAGCTGAGCCGCCCGCTAAACCTATCTCACGCCGAGGGTTACTGCTGCAGATCGCCCCACACAAGATACTTTACCAGCCCCCTGTTTAATCCGGGACGACTTGCGAGTGCAGGACTCCTAGCCTCGTCGATGCAATTAGCTGCGCTGAAGCACCAGAGCCTCGGTGCGCGAAGCCACGCAGAAGCGCTGGACCAGCGCTGCTTCGTCTCCTCCAGACGACCACAAAAGGTAAGTAGAAATAATCCACAAAACGAACGCAAAAAAATCCTGTAAACTGACAACCGCGCACGTCCACCAGCTCCCTACTGCCGACACTTCAGCTCAAAGCAGACTGTGATTTCAGCTCTTTCGAGACCTAGGTCCCGTAGTGATTTCAGCTCGTGCAGAGGTCGGCAGAGCAAAGTAGGCAAGCGCGAAGGTCCTACACAAAAAACAGCCAAAACCCCTGTCTGCAACAGTCCCTGAAGACGAAGCAAACCGCAGCAGCTGGAACGGGGAAGAGAGGAAAGTCCCCGGGCGCGCCAGCCTTAAGTGTGTTAGGCCATGCCTCCCCAGCCCGCCGACTGGCGGGCCGGGTTGGTGACACACCCGAGGATTCCCCTGCTCTCGCGGGGCTGTGGGCCAGCCCCGCGTGCATGGGGAGGGGGTGGGCCCACAACCCCACCTCCTCTCCAGCTCGGAAGTGGCTTTGCTGAATTAAATGCCATCTGCTTTTTATGATTGTGTTGAGATGGAAAGAACTGAATTTACCTGTTAACTGCTTTTATGTAATATATTTTCTTTCTTACTGTAGCTCCCCTTTGCCTGTCATGTGCTGTGTTTGCTGACCAGAATGGAGAATGGTGAGATCGTAATTAGATTCATGGTATATGTTATGTGATTGCATCACAAGCTATTTGTCACAAGAGGCAAGTCATCCCCAGCGCCCAGTCTTGGGGACCCACTTTACAGATTTACCACCCTCCAAAAGTGTGCTCAGCCCTTTTATTCAAATTGGCTGATTTTGTGCAAGAGAATATGACCTAACTTGTTTCTAGATCTGATATGCTGCTTTACTTGGAATAAAGATCCCCTTGCTGTTTTACCTACAGCTGCCTTGATTACTGACTCATTGTTAAAACCGTGTTTATGGAAGACAATCATACTCAGCTACGAGTGATTGCCAAAGAAGAAGAATATGTGAAAGGCAGAACATAACTTTTTCAAATAAAGAATAAGTATTGAGTTTTCTTCTCCCTAGTGAAAGCTTTCCGTGTGAGGAAACTTCTATATTTACACGCCAGGATGGTAAGTCACTTGAGATATGAAAGCTGAAGCAAGACAAAACTTATTTTTAAAAAATTGGAATCTAATCTTTATAGGAGCTCCAGTGTAGCATGAAAGCTTAACATTTGGATAGCTGACAAATATCTGATGTAATTTAAATGGTGCATCATCTTGCATTCTAAGACGTAAAGCAAAGCTGTAAATAGTAGGATCTACTATTCTTTATAACTTGCTGATGGTGTAGGTCTAATGCCGAGCTCATCTGAGAGAGCATGCAACCTTTGTCCTTTGCTCTCTAAGCAAAAGGTATACAGCATAAATGAACAAAAGAGATGGAAGAGATTATTTTGTTAGCTTGTCATCTCTTTGGATTGGTACACCAATTAAATGAATTTCTACAATTTACCACAGACTGTCTTATGTGAAGGAAAACTTTTTTTATATAACATTTTTATTAGATTTTAAACAAAAATAAAAAACAAACAACAACCACAAACAAAGAAAAATATACATAAAAGCAATATCAAATCCATAAAATGGGATTCTCCGAATCCCATGACTCCCCCCCCCACCGGTTCCTTAAATTTCCTTTTCAACTGCATATCATTTCTACTCCAAATTATTTTTTCTGCCTCAAATTTCCTATACTATTTCTATAATTACAAGTGTTCTTGAAATCCTGCCAATGTATTAACCTGTTTACAATACTTTTGTAAATACACAATAAACATTTCCCATTCTTTTTAACATTTATTGTCATCTTCATTTCTGAGCTTTTCAGTTAGTTTTGCCATTTAAGAGTGGTCCATTAACTTGGTTTGCCAATCTTCTTCTTTTTTTTGTAAATATTTTTTATTAATCAGTTTCCACATAACAAATTATCAAACCATATATTATCCCCCCCATTTTTCCACCCCCAACCCTCCCTCCCCTCCCTCCAAGGACTTCCCTCAGCTCCTTTCTCTGATTTCTCTACTTGTAATATTCTCCCCATTTTTTAAAATTGTACATATCCTTACATATCTATCCATCATGTTATCAACCAATAAATTTGTGTATGTTTATTCAAAACCTGCCAAGGAGTCCAATTCATTTTGTTGTCTTTTTAAGTAGTTTGTAAAAAGTTCCCATTCCTCCTTGAAGTCACAGTTGTCCTTGTCTCACAGTTTGTATGTCAGTTTAGCCAGTTCTGCATAATTCATCAATTTCTCTTAGCACTGTTCTTTCGTCAAGGTTTCCTCATTCTTCCATCCTTGTGCTATCAAGACTCTTGCTGCTGTTGTAGCATACATAAATAAGTTCTTTAATTTCCTTGGCAGGTCTTGCCCTACAATTCCTAACAGAAATGCTTCTGTTTTTTTTTTGTTTTTTTTTACAGATGTCATTTTAAACATTTTTTTCCAATTCATTATATATCATTTCCCAGAATTTTTTTACTTGTCTGCATTCCCACCACATATGATAAAAAGTCCCTTCTTTTTCTTTACATTTCCAACAAATGTTTGAGCCAGTTTTATACATTTTTGCTATCTGTACTGGTGTTATATACCATCTATACATCATTTTCATATAATTTTCTTTCAGAAGGGACAGTCTGTAAATTTTAAATCTATTTCACACAGTTTTTCCCAGTCCTCAAAATGTATATTATGTCCTATGTCTTGTGCCCATTTGATCATGACCGATTTTACCTCCTCATCCTTTGTTTCCTATTCTAGCAAGATGCTATATGCTCTCTTCAGCAGCTTCACTTCTTCTTCTATGACTTCCTCTTGAAATCTAGAAGCGGTATAACTAAATCCTTTCTTATTGTCTTCCTTGTACATCTCATGTAGTTGTCTATAATGTAACTAACTCTGAAAATGATATTTTACTTCTTCATAATCTTTTAGTTTCCATTTTCCTTCTTGATCCTTTAACAAATCTCTATAAGTAAGCCACTTCCCCTTTTAACCAAGCGGTTTGAGCAAGAAAGCTTCAATTGGTGATAGCCACCAAGGTGGTTTTTTGCTCTATTAAATCTTTATATCTCTCCCACACCCTCATTAATGATCTCCTAATTATATGATTTTGACCAAACTGTGGGAGGCAGTGGAAAACAGGAGTGCCTGGCGTGCTCTGGTCCATGGGGTCACGAAGAGTCAGACACGACTAAACAACTAAATAACAACATTTATATGATTATAAAATCCTTTGTGTACTTTTCCTTTCCCATACCATAAATATGTGAGCCATCCGAATCTGTTATCATGACCTTTTAAATCTAGTGCTTCTTCCTTTTCCAGTTTTATGCAGTCCCTAATCCACACCAAACATGCAGCCTCATAATACAGTTTGAGGTCTGGGAGGGCAAAACCGCCTCATTCTTTGGTGTCTGTAAGTATCTTGTGTATAATCCTTGGCCTTTTGCCCCCCCCCCCATAAACTTGGAAATTTCCTTCTGCCATCTTTTGAGACAATCATCTTTCACCATTATTGGGACTGTCTGAAAAAGAAAGAGCATTTTTGGCAATACATTCATTTTTATCACTGCTATTTTTCCTAGTAGGGAAAGGTTCATTCTACTCCATATTTCTAGATTCCTTTTTATCTCGAGCCACACTTTTTCATAATTGTATTTATAGATGTTTATATTTTTTGCTGTTAACCACATCCCTAAATATTTTACTTTTAAAGGAACTTCTATCTCAATACTTTGCTCCAACTCCTCTCTTTTTTGATTTGTCTGCTGAGATGAAGTCCTATCCTAATTTTTTATTAATTAAAACTCTTTTATGCTTTTTTGCGATGTGTGTTTCCTGAAGACAAATTATATCCAACTTTTGTTTTAGAATTACATGTTGAATCCTGTTACGTTTAGCTTTGTTGTTCAAACCGTTAACATTCCAACTTAATATTTTCAGATTGGCCATTGTCAGAGTCAGTTATATTATCTGTTTTTCCACCTGTTGCTCCTTCCAGTGACAGCCGCTCCATAGCAGCTCTTTGTTCTGCTGATGGGTCTGTTTTTACATCATGTCCGATGTGCTGGGCCCGGGGGTAATCTGAGTGCTGCCAGCACTTTTTGCCGAACATGAGGACACAGGTCCAGGAAGCGCACTGTCTGGCTAACCCAGTCAATCTGCACGTTGTGCAGTACCAACCAGTCCATGTCAGTATATGAGAACATCACAGCTGCAGACAGCCAGCTTGTTGAGATCACATGATGCGGCTAGCTGTGGGAAAGAAGATTCCCGAAAGTTCACAGGCTTCTCAGAGCTCTGTGAAGAGTGTAATTTGAGACCTTCCGTTTGCGTATGTACAGGAAGTTTGTCAGACTTGCTAGAAGAACTGAATTGATCGGACATGTTTTTCTCTAGTGCTGTAGTCAGAAATAAAAGAATGTAAATAGACGTTTCTGACTGTCTCCTTTCCCTGCTAGGGAAGCAGGAGGGGTTGGTGTGCATTTACCCAAGCTGGGAAAATGTCGCCTATCAAAATCTCCCTGGTCTGTCTGGGATGTCAGCCAGAGGAGGTTACCGGTAAGCAAGCTCCGAGAGCAGTGAGAGGGGCCAGACGGCTGGAGGGGGCTTGTAAACCAACAAGTGGTAGCAGAGCCCGATGGTTGCTACAACAAGTGGTAGCACGGCTGATGGCTGAGACTGTGAAGCACTGCTAAAGACGGCTGAAGCACCAAGTGGGAGACTTTTTTTGCTGATAAGCAACAATCCATGGACCTCTGTGATTGCTGATTTATGGATGGTGGTGAACATGAATAGAAAACGTCTTCGGTTCACTGAGAAAAGGCTCCTGTTTTGGATAAAACAGAGCGGAGAGAAGCCACATACTTCGCATTCCAGAGAAACTGATAAAGTTCTGCCGTCGCCTGCCAAGTTCCGTTGCTAAGCAACAAGACGTGAGTACTTTTGAGCTAATTTATGGGCTGGTTAGCTTAAAGAGCAAAGAGAGAAAAGAAGCCGAAGAGGAAGCAAGGCTGGGTTTTTCAGCGATGCTTGTTGTAAACAAACTGTTGAAAAAGGACTTTCCAAGCAGCAACGCTGCAAAGAGCTGTTGGAATTGCAGCGAGGGCTTATTGTTTACAGATTCTCGGAAGGGAATTTCCAAGCAGCTGGGCTGACTGCCAAGTGCAGGCAACTTGTAAACAGCCCAATAGACTTTTGGATTTTCCAGCTTGTAGCTGAAAGCTGCAGCTTGGGATTAAAGATGGCTCTGTTCTCTCAGTAGTAGATAGGTAGCCGTGTTGGTCTGCCATAGTCAAAATAAAAAAATTCCTTCCAATAGCACCTTAAAGACCAACTAAGTTAGTTCTTGGTATGAGCTTTCGTGTGCATGCACACTTCTTCAGATACACTGAAACAGAAGTTGCCAGATCCTTCTATATAGTGAGAAGGTGGGGAGGGGTGTTACTCAGAAGGGTGGTGGGAATGGGAGATAGGCAGATAGCTGGGAGAGCCTGTTGACGACTCTTAACGACTGTAATAGGTCTTACAGGAAAAGGCAAGGGGTGAGAAGGTGAGAAATGGTATAGTCATGTATAGTGAGATAAGAATCCAATGTCTTTGTTCAACCCAGGTTTTTCCATTGTTTTGAGTTTGGTAATGAGTTGTAATTCAGCAGCTTCTCTTTCCAGTCTGTTTCTGAAATTCCTTTGTAGTAAAACAGCTACTTTGAGATCTTGTATAGAATGTCCTGGGAGATTGAAGTGTTCTCCTACTGGTTTCTCTGTTTTGTGATTCTTGATGTCAGATTTATGTCCGTTTATTCTTTGGCGTAAGGTTTGGCCTGTTTGTCCAATATAGAGAGCTGAAGGACACTGTTGTCATCACATACAGCTCCCAAGTTAAAACAGTACAACGCATCATCAGAGATCTACAACCTCTCCTGGACAATGACAGTTCTCTTTCTCAAGCTCTGGGAGGAAGACCTTTCATTGCCTACAGACAGCCACCCAATCTTAAACAACTCCTAACCCACAATAATACCACAACCAGACTTAACACAGACACTGGCACCAGAGCCTGCAATAAACCCAGATGCCAACTTTGCTGCCACATACACCCGGACAACACCATTACTGGCCCCAACAACATCACACATACCATCTCGGGACTATTTAATTGCTCATCGTCTAACATTGTGTATGCCATCAAATGCCAACAGTGTCCTTCAGCTCTCTATATTGGACAAACAGGCCAAACCTTACGCCAAAGAATAAACGGACATAAATCTGACATCAAGAATCACAAAACAGAGAAACCAGTAGGAGAACACTTCAATCTCCCAGGACATTCTATACAAGATCTCAAAGTAGCTGTTTTACTACAAAGGAATTTCAGAAACAGACTGGAAAGAGAAGCTGCTGAATTACAACTCATTACCAAACTCAAAACAATGGAAAAACCTGGGTTGAACAAAGACATTGGATTCTTATCTCACTATACATGACTATACCATTTCTCACCTTCTCACCCCTTGCCTTTTCCTGTAAGACCTATTACAGTCGTTAAGAGTCGTCAACAGGCTCTCCCAGCTATCTGCCTATCTCCCATTCCCACCACCCTTCTGAGTAACACCCCTCCCCACCTTCTCACTATATAGAAGGATCTGGCAACTTCTGTTTCAGTGTATCTGAAGAAGTGTGCATGCACACGAAAGCTCATACCAAGAACTAACTTAGTTGGTCTTTAAGGTGCTATTGGAAGGAATTTTTTTATTCTGTTCTCTCAAAAACTGAATAGCCAAAATTGGCTAGAATGGTGTTTTGCAATGGAATTCCTGCTAGTGGGAGAGCAGCTTTGGGACATAGTCCAACCCCCACGGCCTGTTGCTGTGCAAGCAAAGGCAGAGAAGGCTGCAGTCCAAAGTGAATTGGAGCAGCGTGTGATCAGAATTTTGGCTGAAAATGTGGAAGCTTATCTTGTGCCAGTCCTAAAGGGTGCCAAAGAACCAAGGGTCACTTGGGAGTCACTCCGGAAAGCTTGTGAAGCTGGGGTGGGAAGCAAGGAGCGAGAGTTGGTTGCACCAAAGGGGGAGAGCCAAGATGAAGCTGGCCAAATTCTTGAGAGCTCATCGAAAGCTGGGAGGAGCTTTGAGCCACAAAAGGGAAGTGAAGGGTCTGTTGCTGTTGATGATCCTGTTGTTGCTGCAATGGCTGTTGCTGATGGAGGGAGTGAAGCTCGGAAATCAAGCACCCCCACTACAATTACTACAGAGGAGAAAGCTGTAGGTCTGAACGCTGTTCATCAGGAGACACCACGTCAGGAGAGAGGAGCTAGAGGGAGCTCTGTAAAGCCTAAGGCTTCAAACAAAGGTCGTACCCAGTCCCAGGCAAAACCAGCTATGGCTTTGATGTCGCTAAAAGCCACATCATCCGTGGAGAACGCATTTATTGTAGACACAGGATGCACGCAACACATGGCATCACGCCGGGAATTGTTTTCTACGTTTGAGAAGCAACGCTTCACTGTGAAACTGGCCAACGGTCAGGAAATGGAAACAACCGGGATCAGAACTGTGTATCTAGAAAGCCTGAACTTGACTATAAACAATGTTTATTTTGTTCCTGATTTAAAGTACAATCTGCTGAGTGTTTCTCAAATAACTAAAAATAAACTGGTGTTGTCCTATGATGAGGAAAGTTGTAAAATCTACAAAGATGGAGAGCTGTATATTTCTGCAAGAGAGAAAGACGGACTGTATCTGTTAACTTTTGATGAAAATGATTATAAAATGTGTACAGCATGTGAATCTAAAATGCTTTCTCTTGCAGGTATCTCGAAAGAAGACACGAGAGGAAAGGGAACAAAGATTAACAATGTTTTTCAGCGAGTGTATGCTGATGTGATTGGTCCTCTAGCACCATCTAGAGGCAATGCTAAATACTATCTTATATGTGTTGATAATTTCTCTCATTATGTATGGATTTACATTTTGCAGAGTCCCAGAGAAACCTTGGAAAGGTTTAAGGAGTTTTGTGATAAGGTTAAGAATATTCATGATGCTAATATTGATTTTCTTTTCACAGTTGAGAAGCCAATTTTTCTTTCACAGGATTTTCAGGATTTCCTTGAGAAGCAAGGGATAGAGCACAAGGTTGCTGTTTCTGAAGCTGCATGGAACAAAACTGTGTGTGTAAAAGTGAACAAAGAGTTGCAGAATGGCATGAAGGCACAATTGCTGAGTTCACACTTGCCACATGAGTTTTGGGCTGAATCTTTATCTTGTTTTTGTTACACTTGGGTGAGAAAGGTTTCAAAAGGTATGGAATGTTCTCCTTTTGAGAAGCTGTTCCATAGAAAACCTTCTGTCTCACATTTTAGGGCTTTTGGATCTCAAATCAGGACGGAAACTCCAGATGGGGTGAAGAATGCCAGAGGCATTTTTGTGGGTTATGAAAAGGGTCTCTACAGAGTGATTTTGTCTGAATCTGGTCAGGTGATTCTCACAAAATTTCTAGAAAGTGCTCCTGGACAGGAGAGAGTATTTTTCCACACATTTCCCACTGCTGATGATTCAGGTGATGAATTTGATTATTCTGATTATAGTGGTACTGAAAGTGACACAGAAAGCTCAGAGAGTTCTGTTGACACAGTTATTGAGACAGGTTCACACACAAAAGCTAGATCTTCACAGGTTAAGGATGAACCACTGTTTACTATTGGAACTGGTTCTCCAAAGAGTCCTGAGACTGAACCAGTTAGCAAGGAGGATCAGCACCTCATACGCAGGTCTGAGAGAATCACAAAGGGCGTACCACCCAAGAGGTATTCTCAAGAGTTTGCTAACTCAGCTGTTCCATGTATTGCTATTGTTGACAACAAAAGCCAGGTTAAGGGTATGTCTAAGTCAGACAAAGACACAACAGAGAGTTGCTAAGCGTAACACTACATTTCCTAGCCAATGTAATGCAGAAGCACTCATTCCTTGGAAAACAGACAACCAGAGAGTTACACTGGTGAAACCAGTGGCGGGTAGTTCCAAGGGTGGAACTGAAACAACAGGGGATTGTTACATGTATAACAACTGTTTGTTTTCTTCTCTGGACCAAGCTTTGTCCGCAGCTAACGATAATTCATATGGGGGAGGATGTCAGTATATGAGAACATCGCAGCTGCAGACAGCCAGCTTGTTGACATCACATGATGCAGCTAGCTGTGGGAAAGAAGATTCCCGAAAGTTCACAGGCTTCTCAGAGCTCTGTGAAGAGTGTAATTTGAGACCTTCCATTTGCGTATATACAGGGAGTTTGTCAGACTTGCTAGAAGAACTGAATTGATGGGACATGTTTTTCCTCTAGTGCTGTAGTCAGAAATAAAAGAATGTAAATAGACGTTTCTGACTGTCTCCTTTCCCTGCTAGGGAAGCAGGAGGAGGGGGTGTGTGCATTTACCCAAGCTGGGAAAATGTCGCCTATCAAAATCTCCCTGGTCTGTCTGGGATGTCAGCCAGAGGAGGTTACCAGTAAGCAAGCTCCAAGAGTAGTGAGAGGGGCCAGACGGCTGGAGGGGGCTTGTAAACCAACAGTCCATTCCCAGCACCAGAGGAAACCGGGGCATCGGGGCAATGTCCAAATTTCGTGTCTCGCAGTGCTGCTGGAGGCACAGGACCAAGGGCTGGGTCTCCTGGGTCACGGCACCTGAGCGCAACAGCCAGCCGTTGATCGCCCGATTGGCTTGACTCGCCTTCTGAAGGTTGGCGAACGACACCTCCAGGTGATTGCAGAACCTGATATAGTCTGTCAACAGGGGCAAGTCTTGCTGGAGCAGTGGCTGCGCCCATCTGGCTGCCCGGTCCTTCAGCAAGCTGATCAGAAAATGTACCTTGGTGTGGTCGTCAGGGAAGTTCCGGGCATGCCCCTGGATGTACAGCTTGGCCTGGGCGAGAAACATAAGGAAGTTTGCTGGGGTTCCATCAATTTTCTCCAGCAGCACCACTGGGTACTTGCCGGTAGGGTGTCCAAATGCTGTTGTAACGCTGTGACAGCATCGCTTAACTGCTGGATGGTATTGGCCATGGTTTGGTTGTTGTGGGCCAATGACACCAGCGCAGCCACCGGGTTGGCCATGGCTTCCGAATTTGCCCGAACGCACCCCCAGGAGGGGGGGAGTGTGGGTTTGGAGGGAGCAAACTGTGCTGGGCCCGGGGGTAACCCAAGTAACGCGGTCCAGGTCCAGTCCTGAGACCAAGGGTTCCACGAGGAGTCAGTTCGACAGGGCCAAGGCAGGACACGAGGCAGGAAACCAGCCAAGGTCAGGCACAGAATCACAGGCAGGTTCTGGCAAACAGCAACGTTGCTCCCGCAACCTGGGGCGGGGTCCAGCAGCCTTTTATCTCTGTCGGGGTAATGGCCGGTCACCTCCCTGTCTCGCCCGAAGGCGAGCACTCTTCCTGTGAGTACTCAGGTCTCCTTCTCTCAGACCTCAGTCTCTACAACTCGGGAGATGTCGGTGGGTTACTAGAGCCAGAGGCCACCTCAGCCTCTCCTGACCCAATTGGTAGTAGCTGTAAGTGATTGCCCAGCTGGAGGCAACGAGGTAATCCCCACATCTGGAGCCAGGGCAGGCTCAGGCCCCTGACTTGGCCCAGCTGGTGCTTGTTGCAGCGAAACCTGTGCAGACTGGGGCTCTTCAGTATCAGGCCCCAGACTAGGTTCAGATGCCGTCTGGGGCAAAGGATCCGGTGTGGACTGAGACTCCTCTGGCTCCGAGTCCGAGCCCAAGTCCCAGGCAATCACATCCGGGGTCTAAGTCTGTCCTGTGTTTTTGAAAAAATTATTTTGCCTGGTATTCTGTTGTCAGCCTGTATCTCTTTTTTATGAACGTAAATGATCAATGTCCCTACCATCTGCCAAGGCTATAATAAAAACTAGCTTGTGGGATATTGAACACCAAGAACTAACAGTAGCAGCAGAGAAAACATGTTTCCCTCTTTATTTTCAGCTTTCTTGGGCACATGAAACTAACCATAATTACCTTGAATTTCTGCTTAACCCTCAAGAAAGAAGGGCATTTTCGCTGGCCAGGTTTAATTAAAATCCATCAAACCTCCTTTGGGGAAGGTTCTCAGACAGGGTGGAAGGAGAAAGAACTTGCCCATGTGAAGACCATCTGGTGGAAACCCTTACACATATGGTTTTCAATTGTAAACTATATGCTGATCTCTGCCAGCAATTTCTAGATCAACTCTGTATCCCCAAATGGAAACCAGAGTCAGAGGTCATACATTTTCTATTACTGGGGAATGATCAGGAGCTCAACAAGTGGCTAAATATCTCTATTTGGGTTTTTTGTCGTCAAACTACACTGCAGACGTCTAATCTCCCTGGAGACCAAGAGATGTGACAATAGGCTGCTCTGCCTCCTTTCTTTTAGCAAATGTCTTGTGCCACTGGGGAAGTGGTAATTCTGTATTGATTTGTTTTGGATGTTGTATGTGATGCCAATAAAGGTTTTACGATACGAATGTAAATGAGATCCCCTCTGGGTATTCCCATTTATACCTAATGTCTGTTCTTTTCAACGCTATTGCCAAAAACCGGTACAGTGGTACCTCTGGTTACGTACTTAATTCGTTCCGGAGGTCCGTTCTTAACCTTGAAACTGTTCTTAACCTGAAGCACCACTTTAGCTAATGGGGCCTCCCGCTGCCGCCGCGCGATTTCTGTTCTCATCCTGAAGCAAAGTTCTTAACCCAAGGTATTAATTCTGGGTTAGCAGAGTCTGTAACCTGAAGTGTATGTAACCTGAAGCGTATGTAACCCAAGGTACCACTGTATTTGTGCCTCCTAAGTCTACGTTTCTGTGGAATCTCCTGATAAATGTCAACTTTCTGTCCAGCAACCATGAGATTGTCCTCAAAACTTTTTTGAAGGATTGCATCCTTCATTGTTTTGGAAGCATTAATAAGACATCTCCTGGCTGCTTTCTCAGTCAACTTTCTCCCCTCCTTACTCAAAAACAGCTCTCAGTCATTTCTGCTATCCAGTCCTGCCTCTTCCCCATCCATTCTGCAATTGTCTGTGTAACATATGTTTCTAAATTCTGTTATTCTGGTATGCCTCTTATTCTCACTGTCTTTCCCCTCCCTCTCAGCTGTAAGAGGAGGATTTGATCTTCCAAGTCATTTTGCTTCTCTTGTAGACCTACCACCGTCCCCATAACTGCTTTCTGTTCTTCCTTCAAATGTCCTAACTCCTCAGTAGTTTTTTTTCCAACTTATCCACTTTGGTTTCCAGATTGTTAACCTTTTCACCTAATTTTCCAAATTGTTCTGTCAGTAATTTATTAGAATTCTCCATGTCCCTCAGATGAAAGAACGTGAAAATCTATTAAGAGTGAGAGGTACACCCCAATTGGAACAAGATAATCTCAAAGATTGGTTAATTGACAAATTTGTAGTGTGCTGGGACCTCCAAAAAGACAAGTTGAATTCTTGGATTGAAAAGGCCTATAGATTTGGGCCTTTAAAAGACTCAAAAATTACACATTATTGCATAATAGTCTTTAAGACTAAGGAGCAAAGATATACCATTTTGGGTTTGCACTACAAAAAAAGTTTTAAAATTAAGGATAAGCCAATTGTTCTGTTTAAGGAGATCCCAAAGCACTTTTTGAGTTTGATAAGTAATTACGCAGATCTTGCTAGCACCTTAAGAAGGAAGAACTGAAGAAATTCTAATCAAGGAATCATGGCAAGAGAAACTGATAGATTATGCAGAATTGGCAAAATTGACACATAAGCTACGGGACAAGGATAACTGTGACTTCATAGGTGAATGGGAACCCTTTACAAAGTACTTGAAGATGCAACAAAGTGAATTGGACTCCTTGGCAGGTTTTGAATAAACACTCACAAACCCTTTATTGACAATAATCAGTTAGATAATTTAAGGATTTATACAACTTTGTAACATGCAGAGAATAGCATTTACAGAGAAACCAAAGATTGGAACTGAGGGAAGTTGGGGTGGGGGGTGAGGTTGGGATTTGTATGGGAGGGTGGGGGGAGGAAGGAAAATGGGGGGGAACCAAAGATGACATGTTTTTGGATAATATGTTTTGTTTAAATTTCTAATAAAAAATTAAAAAGAAAAAAGAAGGAAGAACATCTTTTTCAGGTGGGAATTTCCAGAAGGCCTTCCTTTTAAGTTTCAGGGAACAAAACAAAGAATCAAGACTTTTGGAGAAAATGAAAGGTTTCTGGGGGAAAACGCAGAGGAACTCGGCTTGGAAAGTCCACAGCTACCGGAGGCAGGGGCAGCAGCCTCCTAATATGAAAGGATGACACTGAGCATTTACTCTTGGAATGTGAAGGGACTAAATTCTCGTTTAAAAAGGAATCAAGTTTATCATGTGTTAGGAAAACAGAATTTGGATATAATTTATTTACAAGAAACACGTTACCAGACTACACAGAAAAATTCTTCAGAATAAGAAACTTGGTCAGGGATTCATTTCTTAGACAAAGTTAAAAAAAGAGGAGTGGTTTTTTACATTAAAGAAAAATGGAACTCTAAATTGTCATTTAAAGACGCGGAGGGAAGATACATTGGAGTTGAGATTAATGCGCAAGGCGAAAAATACCTACTGTTGGGAATTTATGCACCAAATGATGGCAAAACAGAATTCTTCAAGAATCTGGAAACAAGACTTCTGGACTATTTGGATTACAAACTGATTTTGATGGGGGATTTGAATAGAGTTGCATCAACACTTATGGATAGAACACAGAGACAGAAAATAATGAATGCTGGTAGATTACCAAAGACATTTTTTGAAATGGTAGATAAATTTGACCTGTCAGACATATGGAGAGTAAGAAATCCAAGCTGAAAAAGACTTCAAATTCTATTTAGATGCAAATAATCATTTCAAGACTTGACTATTTATGGATATGCAGGGACTTGGTTCCTAGAGTAACTAAAACGGAATTATGCCCAAAGACTTGCTCAGATCATAATGTAGTGTCTATGGAAATGAAATTGTTTCTGCAGGGATCTTACAGATGGAGAATGAATGATGATTTGTTGGGGAATGAGCAAATGATTACTAAGGCCCAAAAGACTCTAAAAGATTATTTTGAGATAAATATGAACACAGAGATGGAAATACGAGTCGTATGGGACGCAAGTAAGGCCGTAATGAGAGGATTCCTCATACAACAAAATTCAATCAAGAAAAAGATACAGAACGAGAAAAATAATAATATCCTTTCTCAATTAAAAGATAAAGAGAAGAATTTAAGATCCAACCCAAAGAATCAGCAGATCCAAAAGGAAATGAAAGCTCTACAGATTCAGTATTCAGATTATAAACCAGGAAATAGAATGGAAAATAAGGAAGATGAGACAAAGGAATTTTGAATCTGCAAATAAATGTGGAAAACTGCTTGCCTGGCAGTTAAAAAAGAGACAGAAACAAAGTACCATTACTAACATTGTATCTGATGGAAAGTCTGTGGAGAACCCTGCGGAGATAAGATGTTTCCAGAAATATTATAAACAGCTGTATAAAAATGGAAAGGAGAACAAAGATAAAACCGAGCAATGGACTGCAAAAAATTCCCGAAAACAAAAGGATCCTACTTAATGGATTAATCATAGAATCATAGAATCATAGAATCATAGAGTTGGAAGAGACCACAAGGGCCATCGAGTCCAACCCCCTGCCAAGCAGGAAACACCATCAGAGCACTCCTGACATATGGTTGTCAAGCCTCTGCTTAAAGACCTCCAAAGTAGGAGACTCCACCACACTCCTTGGCAGCAAATTCCACTGTCGAACAGCTCTTACTGTCAGGAAGTTCTTCCTAATGTTTAGGTGGAATCTTCTTTCTTGTAGTTTGGATCCATTGCTCCGTGTCCGCTTCTCTGGAGCAGCAGAAAACAACCTTTCTCCCTCCTCTATGTGACATCCTTTTATATATTTGAACATGGCTATCATATCACCCCTTAACCTCCTCTTCTCCAGGCTAAACATGCCCAGCTCCCTTAGCCGTTCCTCATAAGGCATCGTTTCCAGGCCTTTGACCATTTTGGTTGCCCTCCTCTGGACACGTTCCAGTTTGTCAGTGTCCTTCTTGAATTGTGGTGCCCAGAACTGGACACAGTACTCCAGGTGAGGTCTGACCAGAGCAGAATACAGTGGCACTATTACTTCCCTTGATCTAGATGCTATACTCCTATTGATGCAGCCCAGAATTGCATTGGCTTTTTTAGCTGCCATGTCACACTGTTGGCTCATGTCAAGTCTGTGGTCAACCAAGACTCCTAGATCCTTTTCACATGTACTGCTCTCAAGCCAGGTGTCACCCATCTTGTATTTGTGCCTCTCATTTTTTTTGCCCAAGTGCAATACTTTACATTTCTCCCTGTTAAAATTCATCTTGTTTGTTTTGGCCCAGTTCTCTAATCTGTCAAGGTCGTTTTGAAGTGTGATCCTGTCCTCTGGGGTGTTAGCCACCCCTCCCAGTTTGGTGTCATCTGCAAATTTGATCAGGATGCCCTTGAGTCCATCATCCAAGTCGTTGATAAAGATGTTGAATAAGACCGGGCCCAAGACAGAACCCTGTGGCACCCCACTAGTCACTCTTCTCCAGGATGAAGAGGAACCATTGATGAGCACCCTTTGGGTTCGGTCAGTCAGCCAGTTACAAATCCACTGAGTGGTAAGCATAGTCAAGACCGCATTTTACCAGCTTCTTTACAAGAATATCATGGGGCACCTTGTCAAATGCCTTGCTGAAATCAAGGTAGGCTATATCCACTGTGTTCCCTTTATCTACCAGGCTTGTAATTCTGTCAAAAAACGAGATCAGGTTAGTCTGACATGACTTATTTTTCAGAAATCCATGCTGACTATTGGTGATCACAGCATTCCTTTCTAGGTGCTCACAGACTGTTTGCTTAATGATCTGCTCCAGAATCTTCTCTGGTATTGATGTCAGACTGACTGGGCGGTAATTATTTGGGTCCTCTCTTTTCCCCTTTTTGAAAATAGGGACAACATTTGCCCTCCTCCAGTCTGCCGGGACTTCGCCTGTTCTCCAGGAATTCTCAAAGATGACTGCCAGTGGTTCTGACATCACATCTGCCAGTTCTTTTTATACTCTTGGATGCAGTTCATCTGGCCCTGGAGACTTGAATACATCTAAACTAGCCAAGTATTCTTGTACTATCTCCTTAGTTATTCTGGGCTGTGTTTCCTTTGCTGAATCATTTGCTCCAAATTCTTCAGGTCGGGCATTGTTTTCTTTATCGGAGAAGACTGAGGCAAAGAAGGCATTGAGGAGTTCAGCCCTTTCTGTGTCCCCTGTTTGCATTTCACCATCTTCTCCTCTGAGTGACCCCACTGTTTCTTTGTTCTTCCTTTTGCTACGAACATACCCATAAAAGCCTTTTTTGTTGCTTTTAACCTCTCTAGCAAGCCTGAGTTCATTCTGTGCTTTAGCTTTTCTGACTTTGTGTCTACACGTGCTGGCTATTTGTTTGAATTCCTCTTTGGTGGTTTCCCCCCTTTTCCATTTTTTGTACACATCCTTTTTTAATCTTAACTCAGTTAAAAGTTCTTTAGATAGCCACCCTGGCTTCTTTAGGCACCTTCCATGTTTCCGTCTCACTGGTATTGCCTGACGTTGTGCTTTTACTATCTCCCTCTTAACAAACTCCCAGCCATCATGAACTCCCTTTCCTTTTAGTATTACTGTCCATGGGATCTCACCCAGCACTTCCCTAAGTTTTATGAAGTTGGCTTTCTTAAAGTCAAGAAATTGAGTCCTAGTATGCTTGACTGCTCCTTTCCGCTGTATAGTAAACTTCAGAAGAGCATGATCACTCGCGCCTAATGATCCTTCCACTTCTACCCCACAAACCAGGTCATCAACATTGGTTAGGACCAGATCTAAAATGGCTGTTCCTCTTGTTGCTTCTCCCACTTTCTGGACAATGAAGTTGTCTGCAAGGCCAGTGAGGAATCTGTTTGACCTTATGCTCTTGGCTGAGTTTGACATCCAACAAATATCCGAGTAATTGAAGTCCCCCATTACTACTATCTCCCTTCCTTTTGCATGCTTGGCCATCTGTTCCAAGAAGGCATCATCTATGTCCTCCGTTTGGCTTGGGGATCTATAGTAAACTCCCACAATGAGGTCTCTGTTATTCTTCTCTCCCTTAATTTTGACCCAAATGCTCTCACTTTGGCTTTGAGGTTCTAAATCTTGGATCTCTTCACAGGTATACACATCCCTGACATATAACGCCGCTCCTCCTCCTTTCTTGTCTGGTCTGTTTCTCTGAAATAGATTTTATCCCCCCATTATTACATTCCAATCGTGGGACTTATTCCACCAGGTTTCAGTGATGCCTATTATGTCATATTTAGTTTGCTGTACCAAGAGCTCAAGCTCATCTTGTTTATTTCCCATGCTTTGCGCATTAGTGTACAGACATTGAAGTCCATTAATCATTCCCCCGTGTCTCTTATTTAAGGATTTTTTCCTCCCACCACTAGGTCTGTGTGCTGTTTGCTCCATTTGGTCTGACATTTGGATGATCATCTGCATCAATTGATAAACTCCTACCTTCAGGAGCACTGTCTCCCTCCCCCACATTAGTCAGTTTAAAGCCCTCCTGATGAGGTTTCTGAGATTTTTGGCAAAAACATTCCTCCCAACCGTTGTGAGGTGCAGCCCATCGCTTCCCAGAAGTCCATCTTCAAGAAACTGCAGTCCGTGAGCTAAGAATCCAAAGCATTCCTGTTTACACCATTTGCGAAGCCAGCTGTTCACTTCCACTATTTTTCCCTCTCTCCCTGGGCCACGTCGTTCAACTGGGAGGACAGATGAGATGACAATTTGTGCATTTAGTTGCTTCAATTTCCTGCCGAGAGCCTCATAGTCTCTTTTGATCTTCTGGAGGCTATTGCTTGCAGTGTCATTGGTTCCCACATGAACCAAGAGGAAGGGGTATTTGTCAGTGGGTTTTATGATTCCTTGCAGTCGTTCAGTTACATCTTGGATCTTAGCCCCGGGGAGACAGCACACTTCCCGAGACATCTTGTCAGGCCCACAGATCACTGCTTCTGTTCCCCTCAATAGGGAATTCCCTATCACCACTACACGCCTCCTCTTAGGTTTGGTCAGGGTTCTTCCGTGAGCTGTCCGTTCCAAGGTCGCCTGCACATTCCCTGAGGACTGACTTTGCTGCTCATCTTCATATACCTGATCGACTGTAATGAGGGAGAGATCCTCAAATGGAGTCTGCTCTTCGTCTTCCATGCTAGGGGAGAGGACCTCAAAGCGATTGTGTATTTCTAAACAATCAGAGCGAACCCTGGGCCTCCTACTTCTTTGAGTCACGTTTCTCCATATATCTGGCTCCTGTGTTGGTGAACTAGCCTCCTTCTCAGGGGAGTCCCCTGTCTCCTCCTTGGTGGAGACGGTGTGCTCTGTTGCTTCCAAGAAGAGCTCCAGCTCTCTAATTCTTTGGAGCGTAGCTACACGTTCCTCCAGTTGCTGGACTTTGTCTTTTAAGAGGGCAATCAACATGCAATTGCTGCAGGTAAAGCTGCCTGCAACCTTTGGCAAGATGGCAAACGTTGCGCAGGAACCGCAGGCGACTGCAGCTGTTCCCTCCCCCTCCATCTTGAGAACGTGTCGTTGGGGGTGGCTACAGCGGTCCTCCATCATAAAAAGCGTGAAGACAGGACAAATAACTCCCCCCACAAAAAAACCTAGGTCTCCCCCAACAAACGTTTGAGACTAGCTCCCCTAAATAAAAAAGATGGATCAAACTGTGCGCGCCGCACACACACAAGAAAACCCTTTTTGCTCCTTCTTCAACTGCTGCCCTGCTAGCTCTGATAAGCTCCTCCCACAGCTAATCACCTGCCTCAACAGAAACCCTCCCCCTCTGACCTTTGCACAGGGAGAACAGCTAATCAGCCACAAAGAAACACACACACACACACACACACACACACACAAACACACACACACAAGAAAACCCCTTTTGCTCCTTCTTCAACTGCTGCCCTGCTAGCTCTGATAAGCTCCTCCCACAGCTAATCACCTGCCTCAACAGAAACCCTGCCCCCTCTGACCTTTGCACAGGGAGAACAACTAATCAGCCACAAAGAAACACACACACACAAGAAAACCCTTTTTGCTCCTTCTTCAACTGCTGCCCTGCTAGCTCTGATAAGCTCCTCCCACAGCTAATCACCTGCCTCAACAGAAACCCTGCCCCCTCTGACCTCTGCACAGGGAGAACAGCTAATCAGCCACAAAGAAACACACACACGCACACACACGCACAAGAAAACCCTTTTTGCTCCTTCTTCAACTGCTGCCCTGCTAGCTCTGTTAAGCTCCTCCCACAGCTAATCACCTGCCTCAACAGAAACCCTGCCCCCTCTGACCTTTGCACAAGGAGAACAGCTAATCAGCCACAAAGAAACACACACACACACACACACACACACGAAAACCCTTTTTGCTCCTTCTTCAACTGCTGCCCTGCTAGCTCTGATAAGCTCCTCCCACAGCTAATCACCTGCCTCAACAGAAACCCTGCCCCCTCTGACCTTTGCTCAGGGAGAACAGCTAATCAGCCACAAAGAAACACACACACGAAAACCCTTTTTGCTCCTTCTTCAACTGCTGCCCTGCTAGCAGATTAATAACACAGCAGCAGGTTGATAAGGCGATAAACCAGATGCAACTTGGCAAAGCACCAGGCCCAGAGGGTTTGTCGGCGAAATACTATAAGACTATGAAAGACAGGCTTATCCAACCACTTGTAGAAGTTTGCAATAAGATATTATTATTTTTTGAGCAATAATTTTATTAGTTTTTACAATATCAATGACAAACAAAAACATAAAACAAACAAAACATAACAAACATAAATCATAACCTTATTGAAAATAACAGTTATTTGCTTTGTAAAACGACTTCCTCGTTTCCCCTTAGTTGAATTTTATTGCATATCCTTATAACGGTTTTCCAAATCCCAATTTTAATACCCTTTAAATTAAACAATAACATCTTTAAATCTTCTCCTTCTTGTATTAGACATATTATTTTATCAGTTAACATAAATACAATCCTAAGCCCATTAAGTATCTGGACGCTATTTCTAGTTATTTTATCTTAACAAATTTAGCTAAATAATAATTAAATTTCTTCCATTCTTCGTGGTGTTCCTCCTCCTTCTGGTCGCGGACTCTTCCGGTTAGATCGGCTAGCTCCATAAAATCCATCATCTTCATCTGCCATTCTTCTACTGTTGGTATTTCCACTTTTTCGCTAACAAAATACGAGCCGCAGTTGTGGCATACAAAAATAGATTAACATCTTTCTTGGTTCCAGTTACAGATAGGTAGCCGTGTTGGTCTGCCATAGTCAAAATAAAAATAAAAATAAAAAAAATCCTTCCAGTAGCACCTTAAAGACCAACTAAGTTAGTTCTTGGTATGAGCTTTCGTGTGCATGCACACTTCTTCAGATACACTGAAACAGAAGTTGCCAGATCCTTCTATATAGTGAGAAGGTGGGGAGGGGTATTACTCAGAAGGGTGGTTGGGAATGGGAGATTGGCAGATAGCTGAGATGAGCCTGTTGATGACTATTAACGACTGTAATAGGTCTTACACGAAAAGGCAAGGGGTGAGAAGGTGAGAAATGGCTTAGTCATGTATAATGAGATAAGAATCCAATGTCTCTGTTCAGACCAGGTCTCTCCATGGTTTTAAGTTTGGTAATGAGTTGCAATTCAGCAGCTTCTCTTTCCAGTCTATTTCTGAAATTCCTTTGTAGTAAAACAGCTACTTTGAGATCTTGTATAGAATGTCCTCACCTTCTCACCCCTTGCCTTTTCCTGTAAGACCTATTACAGTCGTTAAGAGTTGTCAACAGGCTCATCTCAGCTTTCTGCCAATCTCCCATTCCCACCACCCTTCTGAGTAATACCCCTCCCCACCTTCTCACTATATAGAAGGATCTGGCAACTTCTGTTTCAGTGTATCTGAAGAAGTGTGCATGCACACGAAAGCTCATACCAAGAACTAACTTAGCTGGTCTTTAAGGTGCTACTGGAAGGATTTTTTTTATTTTTATTTTTATTTCATCTTTCTTGGGCAATTCTGAACCTGTTATTCCAAGAAGAAAGGCCTCTGGTTTCTTTATAAATGTGTATTTCAACATTTTTTTCAATCCATTATAAATCTTTTCCCAGAGATCTTTCACCTTGGGGCAAGTCCACCACATACGAAAGAATGTTACTTCCTTTTCTTTAAATTCCCAACATGTATTATCACAATTATGATACATCTTTGCTAATTTTACAGGAGTCAAATACCATCTATACATCATTTTCATAATATTTTCCTTTAACAAAGTACATGCGGTGAACTTCACCTCTTTCTTCCACAATCTTTCCCAGTCCTCAAACATTATGTTATGTCCTAAATCTCTTGCCCAATCTATCATCACCGATTTAACTTGTTCATCTTTCGTATGCCACTCCAGCAAAAGCTTGTACATTTTAGATAAGTTTTTACCTTCAGTATCTAACAACTCCATCTCCAACTTAGATTTTTCCAAGGCAAAACCATTTTTCTTATCCAGTTTATACAATTCATTAATCTGGTGGTAATGTAGCCAATTTAGCTTATCTTTAATTTGTTCAAATGGTCTTAATTTATAACCTTCCTCTTCCTCTATTAATAAGTCATAATATCTCAACCATTTGGTATCCATATTTATTTTTTTCTGGGCCTTTGCCTCCATTGGTGAAAGCCATCTGGGCGTCTTTCTTTCTAAAAGGTCTTTGTATTTTATCCAAACATTATACAACGATTTCCTAATTATATGATTTTTAAATGCTTTATGGGCTTTTACTTTATCATACCACAAATATGCATGCCAACCAAACACATTATCAAATCCTTCCAAATCTAGTAAATCTGTATCTTCTAATTTCATCCATTCTTTAATCCAACAAAGTGCAGCAGCTTCAAAATAGATTTTTAAATCTGGCAGAGAGAATCCCCCTCTTTCTTTAGAATCCGTAAGTAATTTGTATTTAATTCTGGGTTTCCTCCCCTGCCAGATAAATCTAGAAAGAGCTTTTTGCCATTCTTTAAAACATTTCACATTGTCTATAATTGGGAGGGCTTGAAACAAAAAAAGCATCTTTGGCAGCACATTCATCTTAATCACAGAAATCACAGAAATCCGGCCCATTAATGACAATTTTAAGTTAGACCACACCTCTAAATCTCTTTTAATTTCATTCCATATTTTCTCATAGCTATCCTTATACAAATTCAAATTTTTCCCAGACAGGTTCACCCCCAAATATTTAACTTTTTTCACAAAATCTAGGCCCGTTTTTTCTTGTAATATTTTCCTTTCTTCATTATCCAGATTTTTCTCTATTACTTTGGTCTTGCTCTTGTTTAATTTAAATCCTGCTACCTGACCAAACTCATGTATTAGCTCCAGTGCTTTAACTGCACTGAAGTCTGGATCTTGTAATGTCAGAACTAAATCATCAGCAAAGGCTTTTAATTTATATTGTTTCAAACCTACTGTAATACCTTTAACTTGTTCATCTTTTCTAATTATACTTAGCAAGACCTCCATAACAGAGATAAAGAGCAGAGGGGACAGAAGTTTGCAATAAGATAATAAGAGGGGACAAAGCACCTGAAACCTGGAAGGAAGCTTTCATTACACTGATACCAAAACAAGATCAAGATAGATCAAGTGCAAAAAATTATAATCCAATCTCATTACTTAATGTGGATTACAAAATTTTTGCTAATATTTTGGCCAACAGGTTGAAGAAGGTATTAACAGATTATATTCACAAAGATCAGGCAGGATTCCTGCCTGGAAGGCATATGAAAGATAATATTAGGAATATAATTGATGTATTGGAAAGATTGGAAGTTGAAAAAATAGGAAAGCAATGTTAATGTTTATTGATGCTGAGAAGGCCTTCAATAATGTGTTTTGGAGATTTATGATAAAAAAACTTAGAAAGTATTGGGGTAGGCAAAGATTTCTTAAATGGTATTAATGTGATCTATTATGAACAAAACGCAAAAATTATAGTTAACAATGTGGTTTCAGATGAAATTAGAATTGAAAAAGGAACCAGGCAAGGGTGCCCACTCTCCCCCTCTACTATTTATAACGGTCCTGGAGGTTTTGTTAAGTATGCTAAGGATGGAGGAAGAAGTAAAAGGTATAACAGTAGGATCTAAACAATGTAAGTTAAAAGCCTTTGCGGATGATTTGGTGTTAACATTGCAAGACTCCAGTGCAGTAAAATCACTGGAACTGATTCAGGAGTTCGGGCAAGTAGCAGGATTTAAGTTAAATAAGAGCAAAACAAAAGTAGTGGGGAAAAATTAGATAATGAGGAGAGAAAAATCCTTCAAGAAAAGACTGGCCTAACTTTTGTGAAAAAGGTCAAATATCTGGGTGTGAATTTATCGGTGAGAAATTTGAACCTGTTTAAAGATAATTATGAGAAACTATGGAATGAAATGAAGAGAGATTTGGAGATCTGGTCAAATTTAAAACTGTCGCTAATGGCCCGAATATCGGTGGTTAAGATAAATGTATTGCCAAAGATTTTGTTTTTATTTCAAGCTCTACCAATTATTGACAATGTGAAATGTTTTAAAGAATGGCAAAAAGCCTTGTCTAAATTTATCTGGCAGGGGAAAAAACCCAGAATTAAATATAAACTACTTACAGACTCAAAAGAAAGAGGGGGATTTTCCCTGCTGGATTTAAAGATTTACTTTGAAGCTGCAGCTTTATGATGGGTTGAGGAATGGATTCAATTAGACAGTGTTGATGTTCTGGACTTGGAGGGATTTGACAATGTATTAGTTCCAAGGGTGGAACTGAAACAACAGGGGAGTGTTATATGTATAACAGCTGTTTGTTTTCTTCTCTGGATCACGCTTTGCTCGCAGCGCACATTGATTCATATGGGGGAGTATGTTACGATATTGAAGCAATGCAGCCGCGAGTTGCTGGTAGCTTGAAAGCAAAACATAATGGGAATGTTGGGACTGTTCCGTGGGAAACAGAGGGACAGCCAATTCACAGTGCAGAGGGCACTGGAATTAGCTCAGAGTGTAATATGAGCTGGACAGGAAGTGTTTGTTCTCTCTTGACTGCAGGAGTATGAAGAGAGCAGTCATGTTTTCTGTAACGCTGCAAAGACAGAAATAAAGGCATGTAAATACGTTTCTGTCTATCTCTTTCCCCTGCCCAGGGGGGGGGGGCAGGAAAGAGGGGTGTGTTCTTCTCACGCTGAGAAGGATCGCCTATCGCGACCTCTGCCTGGATCCTGCCGGGAAAGCAGACAGGGAGGTCAACAGGAGACCAAGCTGGGTGCCTGGGAGAGTTTCCAGTTTCTCCTGATAAAGGCTTGATTTCCGACAGGCATGCATATTTATGGTATGATAAGATAAAGGCCCACAAAGGTTTTAAAAATCATGAAATAGAAAATCTTCATACAGTGTTTGGATAAGATATAAAGATCTCCTAGAAAGGAAAACACCCAGATGGCTTTCGCCAATGGAAGCAAAGGCCCAGAAAAAAATAAATATGGAGAGTAAATGGTTGACATATTATGATTTATTGCTGGAGGATAATGAAGGATTTAAATTAAGACCATTTGATCAAATTAAATCTAAAGTGGATTGGTTACAATATTATCAGATCCAATGAATTGTACAGGTGAAACTCAGAAAATTAGAATATCGTGGAAAAGTTTATTTATTTCAGTAATTCAACTTAAAAGGTGAAACTAATATATGAGATAGACTCATAACATGCAAAGCGATACATGTCAAGCCTTTATTTGTTATAATTGTGATGATTATGGGGTACAGCTGATAAAAACCCCAAATTAACGATCTCAGAAAATTAGAATATTGTGAAAACGTGCAGTAGCTATTCAATCCATAACACCTGAAATGGGTTCAGTAGGAAGCACAATCATGGGGAAGGCTGCTGACCTGACAGTTGTGCAGGAAGCCATCATTGAGACCCTCCATAAGGAGGGAAAGCCTCAAAGGATAATTGCAGAAGAAGTTGGATGTTCCCAAGGTGCTGTATCAAAGCACATTAATGGAAAGTTATGCGGAAGGGGAAAGTGTGGAAGAAAAAGGTGCACAAGCAGCAGGGATGACCACAGCCTGGAGAGGATTGTCAGTAAAAGACCATTCAAATGTGTTGGAGACTTTCACAAGGAGTGGACTAAGTCTGGAGTTAGTGCATCAAGAGCCACCACACACAAACAGATCCTGGAGATGGGCTTCAAATGTTGTATTCCTCTTGTCAAGCCGCTCCTGAACAAGAAACGTCAGAAGACTCTTGCCTAGGCTAAAGGAAAGAAAGAAAGAACTGGTCTGTTGTTCAGTGGTCCCAAGTCCTCTTTTCTGATGAGAGCAACTTTTGCATCTCATTTGGAAACCAAGAACCCAGAGTCTGGAGGAAGAATGGGGAGGCACACAATGCCAGATGCTTGAAGTCCAGTGTGAAGTGTTGATTTGGGGAGCCATGCTATCAGCTGGTGTTGGTCCACTGTGCTTCATTAAGTCCAGGGTCAACGCAGCAGTCCACCAGGAGATTTTGGAGCACTTCATGCTTCCTTCCACAGACGAGCTTTATGGGGATGCTGATTTCATTTTCCAGCAGGACTTTGGCACCTGCCCACACTGTCAAAAGTACCAAAACCTGGCTCAATGCCCATGGGATTACTGTGCTTGATTGGCCAGCAAACTCGCCTGACCTGAACCCTATGGAGAATCTATGGGGCATTGCCAAGAGAAAGATGAGAGACATGAGACCGAACAAAGCAGAAGAGCTGAAGGCTGCTATTGAAGCATCCTGGTCTTCCATAACACCTCAGCAGTGCCACAGGCTGATAGCATCCATGCCACGCCACATTGAGGCAGTAATTGATGCAAAAGGAGCCCAAATCAAGTACTGAGTACATATGCATGCTTCTACTTCTCAGAGGTCCAATATTGCTCTATTTGCAGTCCTTGTTTTGCTGATTTCATTTAATACTCTAATTTTCTGAGACTGTTAATTTGGGGTTTTCATCAGCTGTACAGCATAATCATCACAATTATAACAAATAAAGGCTTAACATATCTTGTTTTGCATGTCATGAGTCTATCTAATATATTAGTTTCACCTTTTAAGTTGAATTACTGAAATAAATGAACTTTTCCACGATATTCTAATTTTCCGAGTTTCACCTGTATAAGCTTGATAAGAAAAATGGTTTTGCAACAGAAAAAACCAAATTGGAAACGGAGTTGTTAGATACCAATGTTAAAAATTTATCTAAGATGTATAATTTATTGTTGGAGTGGCATACAAAGGATGAACAAGTAACATCTGTGATGATAGACTGGACAAGAGATTTTGGACATAATATAATGATGGAAGATTGGGAAAGGTTGTGGAAGAAAGGGGTTAAGTTTACTGCCTGCACTGTGTTAAAGGAAAACATTATGAAAATGATGTATAGATGGTACTTAACCCCAGTAAAATTAGCAAAGATTTATCATATGAGTGATAATTTATGTTGGAAATGTAAAGAAAAAGAAGGTACCTTTTATCATATGTGGTGGACATGTCCTAAGGTGAAAGACTTCTGGGAAAAGATTTATAATGAAATGATAAAAATGTTGAAATATACATTAAGAAACCAGAAGCCTTTCTACTTGGAATAATAGGATTGGAATTGCCCAAAAAGGATGTTAGATTGTTTTTGTATGCCACCACTGCTGTAAGAATCTTACTGGCTAAAAATTGGAAATTGCAAGATATACCAACAGTAGAAGAATGGCAGATGAAGATGTTGGACTTTTTGGAGCTGGCCGACCCCTCCTTGCCAAAAGGCCGCCTCTTAACGCGTTAAACTGGCGTGCTCCCGTTGCCCTTACAAGCACCCTTGATAGAAATGGCTGCCGCGGCTTCGATGCTCCACCCCGGCAGGCAGCGGCGGCCGAATACCCGGATCCCGGCAAAACGCGTTAGAAGACACAGCGAAAAACAACTAAGCCAACTCAAAGTTACCTGGGAATGGAAGCACCCGGGGCAGAGGGGGGTCTGGATGATAAAGCGGAGGAACCAAGTCGCAGCAACACAGGGACAAGCACCCAGGGGGAAGGGGAGCACCTAGGGATGGGGAAAGGACGCAAGAGGGAACACCGGCGTGTTTTAAGCGCCGGGTCCGCGAGCTTGGAAGGGGACCGCAGCAAAGGGGAACCCCCGCGATAGAAAATGGAGAACACAGCCGGGTACAGTCAGTACGCGAGCAGGGGGGGGGGAGCAACAGGAGGAGGGTCCGTGGATGTAGCGGCAAAAGGCAGCCGCGTGTATACTTTACCCTCCTTTTCGAGCGTGACGCTTACGATCAGTTCACGATTCCGTTCAAGGTGATGGAATACCTTCCGTTGTGCCAATCTCCTTCCCGGTGCGAAGTGACAGAAAAATCCGGGCCGCGCGGCCGCTCGCTCCCCCCAGCCTGTCTCTGTTGGGAAACTGCCAGGGAGATAACGTCCATCTGAGCCCCCAAGCCGGAGTTCTGGACGTCCATCGGCCTCCCGTAGTCACGCAGATCCAACAGTTAGGGGCACAAAGCCTTTGGAAATTCCTAGCCACATTCCTAGGCTTGCACCGCAGCTTGCACCGCAGAAGAGCAGAAAAGCATATTTACAGACTTTATTTAGAACATGAACAGAACAAAAGAAAACACGTCCATTCTCAGTCAGCGTCTCTGACCATCTGAGAAAACGAAAGGAATATCAGCAGAACATAAACATCCTGTGAACAGGACATGCGCAGACTCTGTGACTCCCAAAGCCTGCTCCCTTTAAGGTGGAACGGAAATATCCTAACATCCTCCCCCTTTCCGTGTAACCTGTTGTACCTGTGGTTCACCCAATTGCAACCTTTGTACATAAACCTTAAGTTGTTCTTTGTTAACAACCTTAGACAACAGATCAGCAGGAATTTCATTTCCTGGCATGTAGGACACCTGAATAAGTCCTTTCTGAATACACTCCCTTGCACGATGTAGCTTAATCTGCAACTACTTGGTTCTCTGCTTGCAACTCTCGGAGTTCAGCAAAGCCAAACAAGATCTATTGTCTTGATACACTTGTACAGGACATTTCACAGACACTCTGATGTCCTTAAACAGTTGCATCAACCATTCACAATCCATGAGTGAAAATGACAGAGCATTGAGTTCTGCTTCACAGGAACTTAGGCTCACTGTTGTCTGCTTCTTGCACAACCAGTCAAACAGGCAGTGGTTGTACATGTAGCATACTCCAGAAGTGCTTGTACCATCCGTGGTGTCACTTCCAAAACTTGCATCTGCAAAGATTTCAAGACCTCCAGTCTTCTGACTGGTGAACCTCAGCCTGTAGTGCATAGTCCCTTTCAAATAGCGGGCTATGCGCTTCAGAGCTTTCCAATCCTGAACCGTAGGATTGTTGGCATGTCTGCTAAGCAGATTACAGCTTACAGCTATGTCAGGTCTTGAACATCTGGCAATGAAATTCAGCTTGCCTAGAATGCATCTGTACAGCGTTGTGTCAGAAAACGCTTCAGCAGTACTGTCTACCTGGTAACCTGTCACCATCGGTGTGTCTGCTGGGTTTGCATCAACCAAATTCAACCTGGTTAACACATCAGCAATTTTCTGTGTTTGGTGTACCAGAAAATTACCTGCTTGGTCCCTCTCCACCTGCAGAGAAAGATAGTTGGATACCTCACCAAGATCCTTCATGTCAAAGTGCTCCTTCAGCTGAGCTAGGGTGCTTTGGTAAAAAGCCTGATTCTTCCAAAACATCAGAAGATCATCAACAAAACATAAACAATACAGTTTGTTTTTCCCCTCCTCCTTGACAAACACACATGGATCAGCTTTGCCCTGGTGAAAACCTAGAGAAAACAATGTCTCAGTGAGTTTTGTGTTCCAACACCTGGCACTCTGCTTGAGACCATATAAGGATTTCCGCAGTTTACAGACCATTCCCTTCTGTATCTCCATCCCATCAGGTGGAAGCATGAACAGCTCCTCCCCCAAAATCCCGTACAAAAAAACTGTATTAATGTCGTGGTGGGAAACATGCAGTTTCTCCTCCGCAGCGACCTTGAGCATCAGCCGAATGCTCTCATATTTGACTGTGGGTGAGTAGGTCTCGTGGTAATCCTGTCCTGGTACCTGTGAAAAACCTCTGGCAACCAATCTGGCTTTGTGTCTGACTACCTTGCCATTCTGGTCTGTCTTGGCCTTGAAGACCCATTTGCTGCCAACCAGTCTCATTCCTGGGACTACTGGTACCAGTTCCCAAGTTTGGTTCCTGTTCAAGGAATCAACTTCAGCCTTCATGGCATTAAGCCAAGGCTCAGCATCTTTAGAGGTCAACTCCTGAACCTCTTTGAAGCTTGAAGGTTCCCATACCTTCTCTGAGCTACCAAGAACAGCAGTTGCTGTCTTAGCAAACTCATCAGCATACCTCTTTGGAGGTCTGCCTTTGGTCGCCCTTTCAGACCTGCGTACTAGACGCAAGTCTTCTGGACTTATCTCCTCTTTCTTAGGAGAAAAGTGACCAATGGTGAACAGTGGTTCTTCCAGTTCATTGTCAGACGCATCAGATGGTCTGACTGAGGCCTGTGCGCTCTTGTAGTCTGCCGTGTCATCACTGTCACTGACACCAGCAGCAGCAGCAGCGCCGCCCACTGAACTGGAATCCGAACTCTGATCATCATCATCATCCTCATCCTCATCCTCCTCATCATCATCAGCAGCAGCAGCTTTCTCATCTTTAGCTGCTTGCTTGACATCACCTTCAACCTCCTCTGGGTAACACTGGAAAATTCCCACATTTTCCCCCCACTTAGGATTGTACTCAACACTCCTTGTGAACTTAATGGACTTAGAGTCAGTCATCCATACCCTGTATGCACCTTTTTCGTACCCCATGAACAAACCATGTGCCCCAAGCTTGTTGGTTTGTTGTGTGCGTATCCACATGTCAGAACCAAAGATTTTCATGTGCTTGATGTTGGGCTTCTTGCCAAACATCTTCTCATAGGGGGTACAACCAATGGGTGATGACAATCTGCGATTATAGGAATAAACCAAATTCCCCAAAGCTTCTCCCCAAAACTTATCAGGGAGATTGGCATCATGCAACAAGGTTTTGATTCCTTGCAGCAATGTTTGATTTGCTCTCTCCGCAAGACCATTCATCTATGGCGATCTGGGCGTTGACATGTCATGCTGGATTCCCTTCTCAGTCAGGAAAGCTTCAAACTGCTGAGAAGTAAACTCCCCGCCCCGATCAGTAAACAAACAAGAAATACGTTTACTGTGCACATTCTCCAACCAAGCACAGAATTCCTTAAACTTCGGAAACGCTTGCGATTTCTGTTCGAGCAAATACACATGAATGTACCTGGAAAAAGAATCAATCAGAATCATGAAGTACCTTGCTCCTCCTAAAGAGGGCGCTAGTGGACCAACCAGGTCTGCATACACCAGCTGGTAGGGTTTGGAAGCCTGCCTGCTAGACTCCTTGCCTTTTGGAGCAACCTTTACCTTGTTCTCTGCACAAGATACACATTTCATGTGAAATTTACAGGGTTTGATGTTCAAACCCTCAACCACCTCTGGCATCTTGGCCAGTGCCTTCCAAGAGAGGTGACAAAACCTTCGATGCGCATCATGAATGCAACCTGCATGAAGAACTTTGTTAGTTTGTGCAACACAACAAGAATCAGCCTTAGATACAACAGCAGTGTCATCATAAGTTATATGGAACAAACCATCCATAAACTTTGCATGCAAATAGTCCTCTTTGCCTTTACTGATGACACAGACGCTCCTCTTGAAGGAAATCTGAAAACCACGCCCAGTAAGCTGTGGGACGCTCAACAAGTTGCTTGCAGCGCCTGGAACATACAGTACACCGCTGATGGTTGTGTGCAAACTTGCAAGTTTCACAGTCCCTTCTCCTGCAATTTGCAACGTCCTTCCATCAGCCAGGTGGATCTCACCTTCCTGAGGCTTGAAGGAGATAAAGAGATGCCGATCCTTCGAGATGTGGCGCGTACAGCCTGAATCAACAACAAAGCTGCCTTTGGCTGTTGGAGCAGTCTTTACAGCAAGCAAACCCTTGTTTTGCAGTGGTGTGGGCTTTTGCAGCTTGCCCCCCTGCTGCTCCTGGCCACCAGATGTGCCTTTAGCCTTTGGTGAAGCTGTGCCAGCAAGCAAAACCTTGCTTTCCACTGGCGTGGGCTTTTGCAGCTTGCCCCCCTGCTTCTGGTCAGCAGACGTGCCTTTAGCCTTTGGTGAAGCTGTGCCAGCAAACAACGCTTCACCCTCCCTCTGCTCCTGGCCATCTGCAGACGCCTGCGTCTGGCTCTGTTTACCTTTGCCTTTCCGGCCTCTGCAAAGGCGATGGCCTTGGTTCTCACGAGAAACAGAGCTCTCAGCTGCCGACTCCTTGGCTCCCCCTGGAGGCTGGAATGCTGCCTGGGATGACGTGACGGTCAGCTCCCCCTGCAGCTTGCAACCGGTGCCCTCAGCATCCCTGCATTCACTCGCATTCTGGGAAACAGCTAGGACCTCCGATGCAGTCAAACTCTGGGCTGGGATTATTGGCTTGTGAGCTTTCAACAAAGCAGTCCACATTCCACGTGCAGTGGTGTTGCCAGCCAGCGTCTTAATTTCCTCAAGAGATACGGATAAGACTATTACGTCTATCGCTTTCGAATCAGCTGATTTCCATTTCTCTGTCAGAGGAACTGGGGGGGCTTCACTCACGGTATGCCACACCCCAAACTGACGCAGCAAAGATTCACACCATTTTGCCCAGGTTTCATAATTCTGCCCATCCAACTTAGGGCATTCAGCATTTCCATAAGCTTGGAAAAACTCCATTCCAGCTTTTGGCATTAGCCGTGAGTCTTTTTTAACTTGAGAGACTCCTTATCTTGGCAGCCATTAATCACGAAGCCTTTTTGGCGCAGCTCCCAGGCCAATTAAGCTGCCGGAGATCAAAGACTCCTTGCGAGGTAAACAGAAAAGCCAAAAGCCTCCCTCATTTCTTTCGCTTTTCCCACCGTACCTCTTAAACGCAGTCTGTTGCAGCTTTACTCTCCTGTAGGTGCTTTGAATCTGGGCCCGAAACCTTGTTGTTGGGAAACTGCCAGGGAGATAACGTCCATCTGAGCCCCCAAGCCGGAGTTCTGGACGTCCATCGGCCTCCCGTAGTCACGCAGATCCAACAGTTAGGGGCACAAAGCCTTTGGAAATTCCTAGCCACATTCCTAGGCTGGTGCACCCTCTTTCAGCAGAAAGCACAGTCAAAAGCTTGCACCGCAGAAGAGCAGAAAAGCATATTTACAGACTTTATTTAGAACATGAACAGAACAAAAGAAAACACGTCCATTCTCAGTCAGCGTCTCTGACCATCTGAGAAAACGAAAGGAATATCAGCAGAACATAAACATCCTGTGAACAGGACATGCGCAGACTCTGTGACTCCCAAAGCCTGCTCCCTTTAAGGTGGAACGGAAATATCCTAACATCCTCTTGGCACACCTCCGCCGCCCGTAGTGATTTCAGCTCGAAAAGGTGATTTCAGCTCTCGGCTCGATCAAGGCCAAACGCGACTGGAGGCGAGGCTAGCGGCGGCCAACACAGCGAAAAGCGAAGGAAAAAAGGCTGACAAAGCAAGCGTTTGAAGCGGGAACAGGAAGAAAAAACCTCTCTGGCGCCCAGGTGGAAAGAGGGCGATCCGTTCAGTGACACGCCCGAGGATTCCCTGTTCTCGCGTGGGGGAAAAGCCAGCCCCCCGCGCGGGAGTGGGTGGAGCAAGCCCGCAACCCCATCTCCTTTGAATCGGAAATGGCTATGTTAGATTGTTTTTGTATGCCACCACTGCTGTAAGAATCTTACTGGCTAAAAATTGGAAATTGCAAGATATACCAACAGTAGAAGAATGGCAGATGAAGATGTTGGACTTTTTGGAGCTGGCCGACCTGACTGGAAGAATCCACGATCAGAAAGAAGAGGAACACCAAGACGACTGGAAGAAATTTAAAGATTATTTAGCTAGATATTGTAATATAAGTAGAACTACTTGCAAGTACCAAATTGGCCAAACTAGCAACCAACAATGTTGCTCCCGCAACTGGGGCTGGCCGACTTTTATCTGCCCCAAGGCATGGGGCAGCCCCGATCCTCTGGTGACTTACCTCTCCTGGCCTGGAGGCGAGCACTCCTCCTGCGGGAACTTCGTTCCCTCCGCCTCTCTGCCCTGAGCCTCTGCAGCTCAGGAGAGGCTGGAGGGTTACCGGACCCAGAGGCAACCTCAGCTTCCTCTGACGGGGCTGAGAGTGGAACACCTGCAGGCAATGGGTCTTCCATCACCTCAGGAGCCAGAGCAGACTCAGCTGGTGCCTGCACCTGAGGATCCAGCACAGGTGAGGACCCTTCAGGCTCATGCCCCAGCCCTGGCTCAACTGGTTCTGGAGACGGGGAATCCTGTGCAGGCTGGGATCCCTCAGGTTCAGCATCTGAGTCCTAATCCCAGGCCATCACACCTCTTCCTGCACACTTGCGCGTCTTTTTTCCACAACAGATTTCCTAGTCGCCACTCCTGGCTCTTGTTTACCCGCCATATCTAAACCAACAGTTTTCCCACAGTTCTGAACACTTATTTTGAACTGTTCAAGGTCACACCTGCACTTCCTGACTCAGCCCAGAAGTGAAAGTGTTTTTCCCACTCCCAAGCTGAGCCTCCCTTTATTTTTTTCCTCTTTTCTTTTTTTTATTGGTTTTCACATATTACATTACAATACAGATGTACCAAAGCCAACACCATTTCCTCCCCATCCCCCCATACTTATACATTTCTATTTCCTTAATACATCATATTATTCTTTTCTCCTTCCCGCCGCCCCCACTCGATTTCCTCCACATTATACAATTTACATTAATCTTTGCATTCTACAATCTTCTCAAATCATCTATATATTCTTATTATCTTTCCTTACTAATTTTTTTCATCCAGTACTTCACATTTTAATCTAGGCATATTAGCATATCTTTTTTGAGCAATATTTTGCCATATATTCATCAAAACATTTCCACTCCTTTTTTAATTTTTGATTTGACTGATTTCTTATTATAGCAGTTAATTTTACCAAAATTAAATATTCATTTAGTTTACAAATCCATTCCTCCTTTGTGGGTATAGTTTGTGACTTCCACCTAGCAGCAATCACTATTCTAGCAGCTGTACTTGCATATTGAGAAATCCCCCCCCCGTGGTATCTCATCATCTATCAATCCAAGGAGATATGTCTCTGGTTTCTTTGTTATTGATATTTTCAACATCTTCTTTAGTTCTTCGTGTACTACTATCCAAAATTTCTTAATTTCCTCACACCTCCACCACATATGTATTGTTGTTCCTATTTCTCCACCACATCTCCAACAGAGGTTGGATTTCAATTTGTATATCTTTGCCAACTGAACTGGTGTTAAGTACCACCTATAGAACATCTTTACAAAGTTTTCTTTTATTGTATATGAGGCAGTAAATCGAATATCCTCTCTCCAGAGTTTCTAGCTGAGCCTCCCTTTAAACAGCCTTCCCCCTCTCTCAAAGCAGTAACCAAAAACAACATGAAATTTCCAACTAAATCTGTGACATACAGAAAATAACAGTTCTCACTTCCAGGCCTCAAAGAAAGAACCCCCCCCAACCCCATTTCCAGATCAAATCAATCAAAAAAGACAAACTTAATATAAAAACATATACTTCTCTTCCTTTTCCAAGTAGTGGTGACCAATAAAAGTTAGTCCATCTTTCTATATAATCCACAATATACATCCAATACTAGACGTGCATGTCCAAATCCAAATCCATATAGAATCTTCTTTAATATTTTGTAATCCAAATTCCAACTTTTTTGGCTTAATGTATAAGTCCCAAATATGCTGGAATGTTCAGTTCTTTCTTGGCAGGTAATATTGCTTAAACCCCCTGGTCTTCAGTAGCCACTGGTGTTAATTCCAAGGCTTTTCCAGGCTCTCCTTCGTTCTTTAGGGATTTCTCCCTCAATGTGGTAGAGAGTTCTCCTGCTTAGCCCCTTTTCTGCCTACATGTTCCAGGGTCTGGACTTAGTGCCACAGCCTTTTCCTCCCAGCCTTTTTACTTCTTACTCTGCCAAAATTGTCATTCTGTCAAATTCTTTCCAGCTGTCAGTTTGTATCCTTTTTTCCAAAAGGCAACTTGACACAATTGTTTCTAATATATTCCAAAAGAAAGAAACAGTTCCCAAAGTTTAAGTCAAATTGTTGCTAAATCTCCATGGCTGTAAATGTCTCTTTGTCTCCCATTCACAAAACCGTCCCTTGCAGAGCCTGCCTGCAGAAATCAGAAGCTGACTTCCTTTTTGGCTTCCATTTTGCCAAATCAGTCAATTTAATCCTAATTGTCTTTATTTGGCTTTTACCTCTAATTGGAAGATCCACTGCTTCTGGTGATGGTGTGTGGCTTCAGCAACAGAGTGCGTTGGAGCCGTGAGTGGACTCAAGCCCCTTCCCTTTCCCCCGGGGGATTCAGGGGGGTGAGTTTTCACGCTCCGCTGGACCGCTAGGACCCCCACTCCTCCGTGGGGGGGGGGGTTAGGGGTGCGCCGAGCCCTGGTGATCACCCCAAGGCTCTATTTGCCTGAACTGTGTCATTGGAGGATGGATGGTGGCTAACAGATTGAGGTTGAATCCTGACAAGACAGAAGTACTGTTTTGGGGGGACAGGAGGCGGGCAGGTGTGGAGGATTCCCTGGTCCTGAATGGGGTGACTGTGCCCCTGAAGGACCAGGTGCGCAGCCTGGGAGTCATTTTGGACTCTCAGCTGTCCATGGAGGCACAGGTCAAATCTGTGTCCAGGGCAGCTGTTTACCAGCTCCATCTGGTACGCAGGCAGAGACCCTACCTGCCCGCGGACTGTCTCGCCAGAGTGGTGCATGCTCTGGTTATCTCCCGCGTGGACTACTGCAATGCGCTCTACATGGGGCTACCTTTGAAGGTGACCCGGAAACGACAACTAATACAGAATGCGGCAGCTAGACTGGTGACTGGGAGCGGCCGCCGAGACCATATAACACCGGTCTTGAAAGACCTACATTGGCTCCCAGTACGTTTCCGAGCACAATTCAAAGTGTTGGTGCTGACCTTCAAAGCCCTAAACGGCCTCGGTCCAGTATACCTGAAGGAACGTCTCCACCCCCATCGTTCTACCCGGACACTGAGGTCCAGCTCTGAGGGCCTTCTGGCGGTTCCCTCACTGCGAGAGGCCAAGTTACAGGGAACCAGGCAGAGGGCCTTCTCGGTAGTGGCGCCCGCCCTGTGGAACGCCCTCCCATCAGATGTCAAAGCGATAAACAACTACCTGGCATTCAGAAGACATCTGAAGGCAGCCCTGTTCAGGGAAGTTTTTAATATGTGACGTTTTAGTGTATTTTTCATCTTTGTTGGAAGCTGCCCAGAGTGGCTGGGGAAACCCAGCCAGATGGGCGGGGTACAAATAATAAATTATATTATTATTATTATTATTATTATTATCCCTTAAGCGGACAACACAGAGCTCACCACCATTAGCCTCTGCATTGAACTGGAAGTCTCCAACAGTGGTGGAATTCTGAGGGACTGCATCACTATATTCTGGTCTGGCTTGCTGTCTGTCACAGCAGCATTTGCTTGACATTGGTATAGCCCTCCATCTCCTATTAGTAGGGTCATGGCTAGAGATTTGCTATGTCTAATGCAGTGCAGTGCTTTTTTCTAAAAAAAAGAAATGTTTAGGGGCACTCTCATTTTCCTACTCATATTGAAATACTGCCCCTCAGTGAGGCCAAACTTAGATTCACAAAATGTTTAGGGCTATGCGTCCCCCACCCCCCAGAAAAAAACCACTGATGCCGTGGGTTTCATAGTTTCTCAGCTACTATGTTTGAACATTATCAAGTGCAACAACATCGAACTCTTATTTCTTTTCAGACATCAGTTTCTTCTCTGCAGACTCTGCTATGGAAGTACAAGAGCTTTGCTCCTGAAATGGTAACAATAACTTTGCCTACAAAAACAAAGGTGAGGATGCTTTCAAATGAGATCTGTGCTGTGCTGGGAGATCTGCGCTGGGAGACTAGGCATCTGAATTCAGTGTTGCCAGATTATTAAACTACTCATTGATGAGGAAGAAATGGTTAGATTGGAACTGGTGTACACATAACTGCATTCTTAAACTTTGCATATCACGTTGCTTAATATTAAATTAATAACGAAGGTGAAGCCAATGGTGTCATGTGATGGTTGTAATTTCTACCAGACAATAATAGCTGTAAAAAATCCTTCATGAGTTACTTTTGAAGTACAGTGGTACCTTGGTTCTCAAACTTAATCTGTTGTGGAAGTCCATTCCAAAACCAAGGTACGCTTTCCTATAGAAAGTAATGCAAAACGAATTAATACATTGCAGACGTTTTAAAAGAAAAACCTAAAACAGCAATTCAACATGAATTTTACTATCTACAACCATTGATCCATAAAATGAAAGCAATAATCAATGTACTGTACTATAAAATAAATAAGACAGTATTGTAGATGATAACAATTAAAATTATTATTTTTTCTTACCTGCAATGATGATAGGCATTGTTTGGATGGGGGGCTTTTATCCATTTCTGCAGTCGCACAATCAATCAGCTGAGCTGGGTTCCACACAGTCACAAAAACAAATTAACAGCCATCTGACAGTATTTTACAGCCATTGCTGCACACATGAGAAAGCCTTCTTGCATCTGATCTGCAAAAAAACACTTAAGAAAGCTGCTTTTTGTAGATGGCTGGAAGAGGGACAGCTACCTTTCTCAGTGCTTGTATTTGGCTGCCTGTGCCTGTTCCCAGCAGGAACCAGAGAGTGTGGCTGAACTGAGCAGGATTAGCACCCGGTCATAAACTAATTGAGCCCAAGTTTAATCCTATTGCTTTGCAACACCAGCTGATGGATAGGTGGGCATGGTTTGGGGGAAATTACCTGTCAATCCAAAATGGACCCACAGACTGGAGATTCTTTACTCCTGTTTTAAGATCCTTGACGAAATAATGCCAGCTCCAAATATGGTAAGGGTTTACCCATATAGCTTAGCCAAATCAAAGCAGAATTTAAATTGAGCAGCCAGCTGTCGTCTTAACTGACATTTATTACTCTTGCACTGAGTTCTCCTCTGCCAATAAACTTTGTTGAGGTTTGCTGATAAAAACCCTCCACAATGAACACTTGAAGAGGGCAAGCTCACAAATATCTTCAACCAGACCAGTATCTTTTAATGCAGCCCTGTAATCTGCTTTTTTGTCATCACAGCTGAATATGACATTGTCTGTGATGGGCAAAACAAGTATTGGGAAGCTGGAAGTCAGGTCCCTGGAGAAGCAGGATGCCACACTGGTGGGCTTAATACCCCTACTGGGCTGCTCCTACTAAGCCTGAAGCACAGAGTTGATCTTGCCAATGGATCGGCTGAGCTACCTTTTTCATTCTGCTGTGTCTTTTTAAAGCAGACTGCCAGATTTGTCAGCCTGCTCTGTAATGAAGGAAGAAACTTGCTTTCCTCCGCAGCAAACATGAAAACAAAGTTGCTGGGTAAGGAGTGAGCTACATGTCCTTTCACCACCAACTAGCTCACTCATCTGCATGGAATTCCTAGTTTTTTATGGTACCAGGCTAATTGTTGAGTACAAGGCTGGTATAGAACATCCCATTCAATGGTAGCCTCCTCCACTGTAGGTAAATAGAACATTGGACTTAGTATGCAAAGTTCCTCTTCCACACTGGATGGATGATAGCTTACCTGCCCTGGAGGGGTGATTCTCATTGCTGGGAAGAGTTGGGGGTGGTTGTATGCTCTCAGTTCTATTTGGGTTTTGATATCACCGATATCAATTTTCCCCCAATGTCTGCTGTTTTTGCTATTAAGGGTTGTAGTCCCTCTTCTATCAAGGACAGTTTGAGCATTCATGGTTCAATTTGTTATGCTATGTCCCAAAAGTGGAGAGGCTCTCTTCCACACATGATGGCAGTAAAAAGTTTGATTTGTGTAGCCTGTTGGAGTAAGTGCAGCGTCAACCCATTTGAGGATACCCTCCATTTGCCACAGAAAAGGAACTTAATCTCAACAAAACCAACCTTCTTCTTTTTCTTCCTCTGCCAGATGTCATTTAGGACTTTTTCACACCCGTGGAAAACAGCAATTGACAACATAAAACTGCAAATTCATGGAACAGAACAACATCTGCATCCCAGCTAACTTTAAAATACATGGAGTATCCCCAATCTCTGAAGAGGGTTTGTTGCTGGGGATAGTTTGAATGCAGTTATTGGGCTACAACTGTGCATGCTAATTTTATTTACTTTATTGACAACTAGTTAGTGTCAATGATGGCATGAGAATCTCTGTCCACTCACAGATATGGAAAGGGTTTCCTGATGGTAGTGCTGAATAACTTTATTATATTTTCATATTTGAAAAAGTTTAGAGTAGCTTAAAGGTAAAGGGACCACTGACCATTAGGTCCAGTCGTGGCCAACTCTGGGGTTGCGATGCTCATCTCGTTTTATTGGCCGAGGGAGCCGGCATACAGCTTCCGGGTCACGTGGCCAGCATGGCTAAGCCGCTTCTGGCGAACCAGAGCAGCGCACGGAAACGCCATTTACCTTCCCGCCGGAGCAGTACCTATTTATCTACTTGCACTTCGACGTGCTTTCAACCTGCTAGGTTGGCAGGAGCAGGGACCGAGCAACGGGAGCTCACCCCGTCAGGGGGATTCGAACCGCCGACCTTCTGATCGGCAAGTCCTAGACTCTGTGGTTTAACCCACAGCGCCACCCGCGTCCTATATTTAGAGTAGCTTAAATGATGCTTTTAGTAGACTCCTGTTCTGACTATTATTGGATTCACACCTGCTATAGCAACAGATGCTCTCTGGTCATTTATTTTTTCAATTACATTATAAATGGAATGCAATATGTAAAAGCTCACACATTTATTATTATTATAATTCTGATCAGGAAGAGGCAGACTTTAAGGAGGAGTGTAAACCTTTTATTGAATATTTAAAGCTCACCAATCTTGAAATATTATTTGGTTTTCTTCTTCCACCTGAACATTACAATTACACAGAATTGTAAAGAAAATTAATCACTTAAGGCACAACTTTAGAAAAGATTTGGAAGATTATATGATAGCTGAAATTGGGATTAGGGTGGGGCCACCAGGTGGCTCGTTGGAAGATGGCCAACAATAACATCTCTCTGACCCATGTGAGGTAATTAAGAGGCTGCTATGGGAAGTATGCAGTCTTCCTACCCCCCCCAGGAGATGGGGGGCTGCCTTGCCAGCGGTGTCCACAATGCACCCCCTGATCCGAGAGATGGGAGTGCCGGTCACTTGGCACGAGCCCTCGATGAAGTCAGATCTTCCTGACGCCGATTCCAATCAGCGTGTGCTGGTTAGCTTCAGCTCGAAATTATAATTGGAAACATATGATTGGAATGAAGCTGAAGCACATACATCAAGTAACGCTCGAGAAATAAGACTGCTGATTAATGGATCTCTGTGACCGGGAGTGACGGACGGATAAGTAAATCTTCTGATGAATCACCATTAAGAGACTGTATGTTTGGAATGAAGGGGGGGTGGAGGAAAAAACCGTTTTTCTTTGCACAATGTGATATTAATAACCCTCCACCCCAGATAGAAACAAGATCGTTGCATTTTACTAATCACAAGCAGGAATTCAAGAACTGTGTGGGATGGATTATAGCTGGAGAGAGGATTGGTGAACGGTGAGAACGGAGGAAAATTCTATGACACAGTTAAAAAATGGTGTCTCGCCAAGACAGGCTTGCCGGAGAAAGAAGGACAGGGGGAGGAGAATCAGGACCATTGGAATGAGAAGGAATGTTGGAATGCAATCTTGACCTGACAGAGCCTCCTGATATACTTGGCAAGTCTGAGAAAAGTAAAGGACAGACCGAAGATTAAATTTTTTATGGAAGCGTTGAACAGCGGCTGTCCCTGAGCGATATGATCTTTGGAGAGTACAAAACCTACACAGAGGATGCCTGTTTTCAATCTGCTTGTGAAAATTATCAGAGATCATAATTAAAGGAATATACGATAACAACAAGAAGATGAAGAAAGTAATAAAGGACTATCTGGATTGAACTGGATAGAACTGTTTAATTAAAGCAGCAATGTAAGTAATGTTTGGACTCGTTCAGAGCTTTGGACTCATTCGGACCTTGATGTATGGGTACCCCCAACAAAATTTGCAACTAATGTGATTTGGATAATGTGATGTGATTGGCCTGTTAATAAAAATTATTAGAAAAAAGAAAAAAGAAATTGGGATTAGGGTTGACAGAGGCATAATAGTGCCACTGTATTCTGCTCTGGTCAGACCTCACCTGGAGTACTGTGTCCAGTTCTGGGCACCACAATTCAAGAAGGACACTGACAAACTGGAACGTGTCCAGAGGAGGGCAACCAAAATGGTCAAAGGCCTGGAAACGATGCCTTATGAGGAACGGCTAAGGAAGCTGGGCATGTTTAGCCTGGAGAAGAGGAGGTTAAGGGGTGATATGATAGCCATGTTCAAATATATAAAAGGATGTCACATAGAGGAGGGAGAAAGGTTGTTTTCTGCTGCTCCAGAGAAGCGGACACGGAGCAATGGATCCAAACTACAAGAAAGAAGATTCCACCTAAACATTAGGAAGAACTTCCTGACAGTAAGAGCTGTTCGACAGAGCCATTTCCGACCTGGGAGGAGAGGGGGTTGCGGGCAGAAATCCCTCCCACATCCCACGCGGGGGCTGGCCTTTGTCCCCGCGAGATTAGGGAATCCCCGGGCGTGACGGCGACCCGGCCCGCCAATCTGCGGACCGGGGAGGCGTGGCCTAGCCTATTTAAGGCTAGGCACGCCCGGGGACCACCCTCTTGCCCCTTTCCAGCTGAGCGGTTTTTTAATTCATTGGGTTCTTTTATTTATTTTTATTTTATTCATTTTATTATTTTATTATTATTTTATTTATTTTTATTTTATTCATTGGTTCTTTTATTCATTGGGCCACTGGTTCTGAGCTAGCGTTTTCTGGATTTGAGTTACAGCTACCGGCGTACGTATTAGTGGAATAGGTGCTGTTAAATCCTAAAGAGTAAAGTGCAGCTAGGTCAGGGTTGAGATTGTCTAATTTGCCACAGCCAGCATTTCTAATTTTAAGTAGAACCTTAGCCAGTGCTGATAATACTGAACCTGGTTGGCCATTCCCACAGATTGCTAACAGTGGGTCAGTGTTGATAATACCGAGCTAGGGCATCCAGCCGAGCAGATTCTTCTTTGTGCCAAGGCAGTATAGACAATACTGAGCTAGGCACAGCTTTTGGCTGTGTGGCTGATCGCTGCCAGTGGTTGGTGGTGGTGTTTAACCTAGCTTAGGATATATTGAGCTAGGGGAGGTACACAGCCTGCCTAGGTAGGTGTCTCCATATAGTTAGGCGAATAATACCAGCCACTTTAGCATAGGTAATGGCGTCAGGCAGGGACCAGCAGCCACCCACTTCCAGTAATCAGATGGCACCTCTCGCAGGCAGTGGGGGCGCTCAGATGCCGGCCATGCCGTGTGACCCTCAAGCCTTCGCCCAATTTTTCATGGCCTTCGAAACCTTTTACAGACAATGTAGGCCCAGGGGGCCTGTTGCCCTTCCAGCCCCGGAACCATCACAAGACATGATACCCGATACTCCGCCCTGCGGTCAGGGTCAGCAGGTCATCCCAGTCGTTGTAGGGGTTAGCAACCAGTCGGACGTGGGGACCGTAGGCCGCCCTAATACCCGTGCCCAGGCTGCCATTGCTAGGAAAGCCAACCAAAGCAATGGCAAGGGAAAGGCTCCAGCAAAGGGTACTGGCAAGGGGAAGGCTACGGCCACGGGTGCCAGCAGCAACGCTGTTTCACAGGTTGTAGACATTCCTAGTGTGTTTCAGGAGCAGCAACCACAGCACAGCTCTACCGATGACAGCGCGGGCTCCGCCATGGAGGAGGAGCAGGTGCAACCTCAAGGTGCGCAGCCAGCTGTCAGTGTGAACCCAGCCAACGTCGAGGCGCAAGGAGGGAAGAGGAAGTCCAAGAAAAAGCACACCTCTTCGAAGAAGAAAAGAAGTAAGCAGTCCGAGACCGAGGACGACTCAGGTACGTCATCCTCGGATTCGGATGGTGAGGGCTCCATGGATAGCTACTGGGGCCTGGGTGAAGGGAATCATGGGATCCCTCTTTGGGCCCATGAAAGGAGGGCCAATTCCCATCGTAAGACCTTTAATGGTGTGCTAGAATGGAAGGACGGGGCACTAGTGGAGGATGTAAAAGTTGCCACTAATCAATCCACTGATTTTATACTGGGGAACCATTTGTCACAGAAGAAGAGGAATAAGATCCTCAATGGTGACTATGTGGACATGTTCACCCTTATCCCTCCGACTAAGATAACGGGAAAAGGTGAGAAGAGGCGCTCCTTCGGTAAGCGGAGGTATAGGACGCCTAGGGCAGAGAGCACCTTTGAGAATTGGCTGGATGGCTACCAGGTCTTCATGGGAGTTGTTTGCGCGGCTTATCCGTGGCGCTCCATGGATTTGGTTGCCTATCTGGCTCACGTGAGGAGGGCGCATGCGCTTGCGGGACAAAATGCCGCCTTAACATATGATAAGAATTTCCGTAGAAACGCTTCGCTCCTGCCTTCCACGTGATGGGATCTAACAGATCCTAATTACTGGGGCAAGGACGTCAACCCTTACATCGAAAAGAAAAACCAGGATGCAGCCAAGGCGGGTAAGATGGAGGCGAAACGACGCCGCCACTGCTGGGAGTACAACAGGGGTGTATGCTCGCGACCCTCCTGTAAGTATCTTCACGAATGCGAGCAGTGCTGGGGCAACCACCCCCCCTCTGCGTGCTTCAAGAACAAACAGCAGCCCTTTCGTGGGGGCCGGGGGTTCTCCCACAGCAACAACAGGGGCGCCCCCGGATCCTCCCACCAAGGGCCCGGTAGCCGCCAGTAACTTGCATCTTGGCTTAGCCTTCTCCCCCATCCGTCTTCAGCCCCTCAGAGCCCTGCTGGATCAATATCCCAATCGGAAAGCTGCGCAGTATCTTTGGGGGACCCACCGGGGACCCACAAAATCAAAAATCTGTCAGGGAAAGGCCAGAGATAGTTAGAAAAAAGATAGAGAAGGAAATCAGCGCAGGTAGGGTAGCAGGTCCCTTTGCGGAGCCTCCAGTGGAAGGACTTTGTCTATCCCCATTAGGCATTGTACCAAAAAAGACCCCAGGGGAATTCCGAATGATCCACAACCTCTCTTACCCAAGGGGGGGGCTCGGTCAATGACGCGATTCCCCAGGAGCTTTGTACGGTGAAATACGCCTCCTTCGACCATGCAGTAAAAATGATCCGCAAATTTGGGCGGGGGGCACTCCTTGCCAAATGTGACATTGAGTCAGCGTTTCGCCTTCTTCCCGTCCATCCAGCGGACTTCCGTTGGCTGGGCTTTAGATTCGAGGGGGCGTATTTCATTGACAAAGCAATGCCTATGGGTTGCTCTGTGGCTTGCTCAGCTTTCGAGTCGTTTAGTACATTTCTAGATTGGGCCCTACGCCTCAGGACAGGGTCGTCGGGGGTCTCACGTTACCTCGATGATTTTATTTTGGTGGCAGATAACAGGCAGCGATGTTCCGCCCTCCTGGAGGCTTTCACAGCCCTGGCAGGTGAGCTGGGGGTGCCACTAGCCGCAGAAAAGACAGAGGGTCCATCTACTTCATTGGTTTATCTAGGCATTGAGTTAGACACCGTAGCACAAACATCTAGACTGCCGCGGGAAAAATTGTTAGCCCTTAAGGAATTGATACAACAGCTCTTGCCGTTAAAGAAGGTTACTCTAAGGCAAATCCAATCCCTGCTAGGTCACTTAAACTTCGCTTGCAGGGTAGTGGCGCCGGGTCGACCTTTCTGTGGCCGGCTAGCCAGGCTGTCGGCAGGTCTCAGGGCGCCGCAGCATAGGATTCGCCTCTCTAAGGAAGTCAAGGCAGATTTAGAGGTCTGGCTGCAATTCCTTGATAGATATAACGGCATATCCCTGTGGCAGGATTCCATGGCACTTAATGCTGACTTCCAAGTCCAGTCAGATGCAGCAGGGTCCCTGGGTTTCGGAGTTTATTTCAGGGGCCAGTGGTGTGCAAAAAAGTGGCCGGAAGACTGGCAGGGCCAGCCCATTTCTCGGGACCTCACATTTTTGGAATTTTTCCCTATCTTAGTGGCAGTGCATCTCTGGGCAGAGCAGTTTCGCAATCATAGGGTATGTTTCAACACAGATAACCAGGCAGTGGTAGCGGTTCTATCCAGACAGTCCACGCGCTCCGCCAGGGTGGGAAGCTTGTTGCGGTCCCTCGTCCTCCTGTGTCTCGAGAACAATATATATTTCTCAGCCAAATTCGTACCCGGCATTAATAATGACATCGCGGATGCTCTGTCTCGCTTTCAGATGGAGCGCTTCCGCTTGTTGGCGCCGGATGCGGAACAGTCACCGATGCCTTTCCCGGAGCATCTCTGGAGTCTTGGGAGGAAGAAGTGTTGAAGGGAGTATTTGGTGCAGTTGCCCCTTCCACAATGAGATCTTACAAAAAAGCCTGGGCTGACTTCCTAAAGTTCCACAATAAGTTTCCCAAGGTGAAGCGCAACTCGGTTCCCTCGTCTAGGGAGGTCCTCCACTATTTGGCTCACCTAAAGGAACTGGGCAGGGCTCCTAAGACTCTCAATATTCAGTCCGCAGGAATTTCATACTTTTGCAAGACTTTTTTCAACACCGACCCGTGCGCTAAATTTATAGTGCGTAAGGCGTTAGAAGGGTGGCACCGTCAGCAACCACCTAGTCCTGACAGGAGGAGGCCCTTAACTTTTGACATTCTGACTCAGATACACAAAAGATTACGTGCCATATGCTGGTCAAAATATGAGGCTCGCCTATTTTCGGCTGCTTACTCCATAGCCTTCTTTGGGGCCCTTCGCATAGGGGAATTGGTTTGTGACGGAGGGGCTTCCCACACCCGGAGGGGTATCCTTTTAAGTGATCTGACACTGTCATCAAACGAGCTTATAGTCCAAGTTCGGAGCTCCAAGACCGATCAGCAGGGGAGGGGGGCCCTTCTAAGGTTACCAGCAGTGCAAGGCCCTGGCCCGTGCCCAGTTAGGGACACGAGGCGTTTCCTTTACCTAAGGCCCGGTAGCCCAGGCCCCCTCTCAATTCATGCCGATGGCTTGCCTTTGGCCAGGCACCAGTTTACTCGGGTGATGCGAAGGGCTTTGGCTGCATGTGGGCTGCCCGTGGCCGAATTTGCGGCTCACTCTTTTCGGATCGGTGCCGCCACCACAGCTGTCCATCTCGGGCTATCCGCAGAGAGGATAAAAGACCTGGGCCGCTGGAAATCAAATGCATTCAGAGCTTACGTAAGAGGGAATTTATGACTTGTGGGTGCACGCCTGACCTCGCCTTCCCTTTCTATTTCCTTTTCAGAATGCCGAGGGGTACGCATCTGGCTGGTAGGCCATAGTATTGTGCATTGGGCCAGGCATCGGGCAATGAGATCCGGGCTGGGGAAAAACTTGAACCTACTAAAGGGTGTTCAGCTGACCTGGATGGCGAGAAGAGGCATGCATTGGTGCGAATTCAAGCCAGCTGTGATGGCGAGAGCTGCTGCCGAGGGCCCACCCGATGCTTTGGTTATCCAGTTGGGAGAGAATGACCTAGCGTACCGCAAAGCTATTGACTTGAGATGGAACATTTTTGACGACTTTGCCGAATTGATGGCGGTTTACCCAAACATGACTATTTTGTGGTCCTCGTTGCTTGAGAGGAGGACTTGGAGGGATTGTGTGAGCCCGGTTGGAATCAATAAAGCAAGAAAGGTCTTGCAACGGGCCGTTGAGCGTAGAGTGGCGGCGCTGGGCGGGTGTGTCATCGACCACCCTGGCATCCAGTACAGCAACGAGGCCCTCTACAGATGTGATGGCGTCCATCTGTCAGACGATGGAAACGATATTTGGTTCGGGGACATCATAGCAGGGATTAGGAATTGGTTACAGGCTTGAAGGTACTGGCGGCGAGCTTTGCTCGAGTGGCGGTTAGGCATTGGCAGGGGTCTATTGTTATGCAAATAAAGGGGGGAAGGAAACGCCATCACCTTCCCCAAAAGAAAAGGGTAGTCCGGTAGAGGACTCCGGGGAGCGTTGCCTTGTCCGAAACCTAGGGAGGTAAGGGCCTCCGGCACGCCCCAGAGCGGTGACACCCGTTGGGATCCTAGTTGGCGTACTTCAACAGGACTCCCACGGCTTGTGGACAACCCTTCCCGGTCCCCATGCCGGGTAGTCGATAGGAGCCAATGCCTAAGGCCAATACCTTCCAATTCTGTAATCAATAAAGTTGTGGCCTTTTATGCCCATTAACCTTAATTACTGTGTCCAGTGTCTTCATTTCACATGGGGGAGGGGACTTGCCACACAATGGAATTTGCTGCCAAGGAGTGTGGTGGAGTCTCCTTCTTTGGAGGTCTTTAAGCAGAGGCTTGACAACCATATGTCAGGAGTGCTCTGATGGTGTTTTCTGCTTGGCAGGGGGTTGGACTCGATGGCCCTTGTGGTCTCTTCCAACTCTATGATTCTATGATTCTATAATCTAGAAATGTAGCCGTGAGTCGTTTAATTTTGGCATTTTGTTTTCTCCATAGGAAAGGAATACAAAGTTGATTCCGCCTGTATGCAGCTCCAATGCAGAAAGCTTAGCTGAGAGTGAAAAGCATAAATTCTTTTCGTTGGGACAGCTGCAGACCTTTCCCCAGCTTCTGCAGAACATTCAATATTTAGAGGTAGGTTTGTGAATAGCACTTGACTAATATAATGCAGGGGTCAAATAGACCCCAAATGAAACACAGCTTTAAAACAATTAAGAATGTATGACAATGATTCTAATTTAATGTAAAAATGTGAATGTAAAGATTATTGTAGCCTTCTGTTAAACAACCATCATGGCCTTTCTCCTAATTTCTAACCATAGGGTCTTTGCTTACTCATGCAATTTTTTCCATAACTTAACCTGGAAGCATGGATTCTAAACAAAAAGGAATGGTTAAAGGTGAATGGTACATCAGTGCAACCGTTAAGTGAGATACTGTGGTAGTCATAATATTTTGCTTGAACCACTGCTACTGTAGAAGTGCAACAATTCATTCACCTGCCAAGAAAAAAACCCCCACTTAAAATGAGGGCTTAACTAAACTGGTTTGAGTGAAATATTCAGAGTGGAAAAGAGGCACTATGTGTGCACAATAGGTGAGAGATTCGAAACATGGCAAAAAGCATAATGTAACAAAACCTACAGAATATGAAATTGCACATATATGGGGGGAAATATTGTTGGAAAAATGCCCGGGAAGGCCGCCACCTTCCCAAGACACCGAGGCGTCTCTCCGGTGGCCACCCTCTGGCTGTAAATCTTCCTCAGTCCAGAGAGACCAGTAATAAGCGACCCCTCCCTCCTGAGAGGAGCACACTCGTCTTCTGGCATCTCATTGCAGAAGAAAGAGACAATTCGTAGCTCTAAACTACTTTATTTACATTGTCTATACACAGAGCTTCCATGAGCGTGTCTGCTCTCCCTGAGCAGCAGTACGGAAGAGCACACTTCACTCAGAAGCAAAAGTAACTTCTTACAGTACTGAGACCAAGCTGAGACTTCCTGTCTCACGCTCTCAGACACTCACATGATGTCAACAACCATTGTGCTGCTCTCTGTGCAGCTGGTGTGATAAAAATCCTAACAAATATGTGTATTTAATGCCACATTGGAGCTATTTACTAAAAGTGTAGGATAGCTAGCTACATGATGGATTTTTAATTAGACGTGACTAGACTTGATCCTTTTGTGTGAGTGGCACTTATGAACTATATTTATACTAAGATTTACTAAGCACTTACACAGATTAAGAACAAGACAGTTCCTGCCCACAGACTTGCAATCTAAAAGACGTAATGCAAAAAGAAAACAAGGAAACGCTGATGCCAGTTTTTGAGAGCACTAGCTTGAACAGAAACAGTCCAGGGAGCAAAATGGAACTTGTACATCAGCCAAGTCAATGGTGAAGGCCCTATTGCTTGATCCATCTCTTTGCTCACTACAGCCAGATGTGGGATGGCTACTATTAGGGGAGCTGGGTGGGCAGCAGCTGTGCTAGGGTAGTGCCAATGAATAGCCATATGTTCTGCTTGCTCAGGGAGCAGCAACCATGTTAATTAAGCAACTTCTGTGAGGCAAGGTTCCTTTTGGCTATGCAAAACACTTAGGGACATGAGGACCTGCATGTTGTTGGCAGCAAGGGTATGGACAGGCAAAGAAGAGCAAGTGGGTTGAAGAACCAAGGGTTGGGATGTGGTGGGAAGGCTCTAAATTTCCCATTGACTTGAACCAACCTGTTCAATTCTGGTTATGTGAGATCTCTAGTATATGTGTTCTAAGAAGCAATGGCTTTTCTATAAACTGAATATATATATATATATATATATATATATGCAGGTTTTGGTGTCTTCGGGTGTCTTCCCGTGTAAGAGTTGGGGTGTCTAGGCGACGTTTCGACGAGGTCTCACTCGTCATCTTCAGGCTGGTGCTTTCGGCTTCTTGTTACTGGAACAGAGCAGGATCTCAGTGTTTGAGTTCCTATAAATACTGTTGAGGGGGTGTGGTGTATAGCCTCCAACGTTCTGGGCAGAAAGGAAGTTCCCAGGTTAGTGTGCCTTTTCTTCTTTTGTTCTTTAATTACTTGAGGGATATCTTGAGTGATTACTTGAGTGATATTCTGAGTACCACTTAGGTGGGTCATTAAGTGTGGATTAGTTGCTAAAGCTTTCGTGTCTTGACCTCTTGAGCTTGTGAAGAGTTTTTCTGAGAAGATGGCTGTACTGCACTTAGTTGTGCTCTGGCTTGGCTTCGTGTATAGGGGCGAGCTGTGGTTTTGTGCCCTGTGCCAGCCAGATCTGTGTAGGGATTGCAGGGGGGTGCAGCATCCGGAGGTGCCACTATGGTTTGGCTACTGGATGGAGTCTGTAATTTATCTGTGGAGAGGGTCTGGGTTTGGGTCTGGTGTGGTTGATTGGTGATGGCGTTCTGTGTGCCTCTGGTTCTGGTGTCGGTTTTTGTGGGGAGGGCTAATTTCCAGATGTCTGGCAGGCGGGACGTGTCGTCACGCTTGTTCATGTTGTGAGGGTGTTTCTCTATCTCGATGGCTTCCATGATTACAGTGGTGCCCCGCAAGACGAAATTAATTCGTTCCGCAATTTTTGTTGTCTAGCGAATTTTTCGTCTTGCGAAGCACGAAATCCCATAGGAATGCATTGAAAATCAATTAATGCGTTCCTATGGTCAAAAAAAGTCCAAACAAAGCCAAATTTGGTACAACAACAGTTTATTAACTGCTCTTTAAAGTCACACATACTGTAAAGAGCAGTTCAAAAATTTAAGGGAAAATAAATTAACTTTATAAACAAAACATGTCTTTGTTTTTAGTCAAAGAAAAAAAAGTCGCGAGACGTTTTCGTCTTGCGAAGCAAGCCCATAGGGGAAATTCGTCTTGCGAGGCAAATCGCGAACGGAAAAACCTTTCGTCTAGCGAGTTTTTTGTCTTGCGAGGCATTCGTCTTGCGGGGCACCACTGTATTCTCTTGTGGTGATGTTCCATGTTAAAGAGCAATTTGGAATCTGCAAAATTAATTTCGTGTCCTGTTTCTTTCATGTGTTGGAAAAGAGAGGAAGTTTTTTCTTCTTTTTTGACGGCATTCTTGTGTTCTGCGATACGTGCATTTATTCGTCTGTTTGTTTGTCCAATGTACGTGGCTGGGCAGACTTTGCAGGGTATTTCATAGACCCCTTGGTTTTCCAACTGGATTTTATCTTTGGGGTTTCTGAGGATATTGGCTATTTTTTGGTTGGTGCAAAAAAATATATATACACAATATATATATGTGTGTGTGTGTGTGTGTGTGTGTGTGTGTGTGTATAATACTGCTGATTAAATGAGGCATTCTGTTAAAAGCAAAATCTTTGACTGTTTGCAAGTTGGTGGTAGTTTTCAGTTTACAGAGACAGCTGCTTAGAGGAGGTTCAGGGCTCCTGAGTGCAGCAAAACAAGGAGTGTTGGCTCTACTGTGGAGTTTTTGTGTTCCCTTCTGTATAATAAAATTTATTAATTTTCATTTACCATTATCCAATAAGAGCCACATTATTAGAATACCAAATTACAATACAATTAAAATGTCAATTATTCAAATACCAAATTAAACAATTTTGAGTGTCTTCCCAGTGTTGAATTTCAAGGTACTCCGATCTTATTTATTTCTGCTTCCTTGATCTTGATTAACCCAATTACAACAATTCTGATCTTAATCCTTAATTTAATAGCCACTGGTTTCTTGACTTTCATTCATAAGTACTTATTTTATAAATTTTACTTCTGCAAGAGGAGTATACATCCTGTGAATTTTCTGTGTGAGATATTTATTTCCCTTTACACTTGATCTTAGCCAAAAGGCCAAGAAGCGCCTTTGGCAGATCCAGAATTTCACCACTCTACTCCAGCTGGAATCTGATCAGCCAATGCCAAGTGACGCCCCTCCCAAGGGAAATGGGACACATAGAAAGCCAGAGACAGATTTAATTGTCTTTGATGAAGACCCCCCGATGGTCCCAGCAATTCAGAAAACACCGTCAATGCCGGGAAATTGGGAAAATGCTGCAAATCAACCCCGAGAACAACAACACTATGCATTTCCTAAGAACGGTTGCCTCATTTCCGAACCAGTGGGAGAGCTGATAACAATTTCCCCATCACAATGAAGCCAAGCCCAGTTATGGAACGAGCAGCCTTAACTTCATCTCATGGAACATAGCGGGTTGGGCCAACAAACTAGGGGATGAGCCATTTCGTGAATATATAACGGGGTTTGACATAATAATGCTGCAGGAAACTTGGGCAACTGACAACATAGTTTTCGACGGTTACGACGCCTATGAAATCAAGGCCTCTAAACCGCTTGGAAGGGGACGACCGAGGGGGGGCCTAGTAAGTCTGGTTTCCACTCAATTGGCGTCACAGGTTACTGAGTGCTCAGTTTTCGAGCAGCTGGCACTGGGGATCACTTTGCATCTGGAATCCAAGAGTATCATTCTTGTTTCAGCTTATATCCCACCATATACAGTGCAAACACAGATAGAGAGCGCGTGGCGTAAATTCCATAGTTTCCTTTATTCCCTACAAATTAGGCACCCTGGATCGCCTTTTTACCTAATGGGAGATATGAATGCCAGAATAGGCTCAAATGATGATAGCCTGGAAATAAAATTCCCAATATTAAGAGATCTAAAGGAAAATAGCGCCCTCTTTCTAAACCCACCCCCTCGTAGACATTCGAAAGATTGCCAAATCAACTATGCTGGATTCTGCCTGGCTTTTTTTACAAATAAGTCTGGACCTCATCATTGCTAATGGGGCATTCCCCGGGGATAGAGAAGGCAAGTACACATTCATAAATACAAATGGAGCCAGCACAGTAGACTACTGCCTCACTAACAGAGAGGCCTTCGAATCAATTAAAAAATTCAACATAGGTGCCTGTCAGGGAACTGACATCAGAGACACGGGAGAAGGAGAGGGTCTCTGATTCTGCAGGAGAAGGTCCTAGCGCTAGGGGGAGACTCAGCTGGGAAAGAGGGGAAGAGAATGAGTGTAACACCAGGAATCCAGGAGAGCAACGGGACAGGGAGGTGCAGGGGCTCCAGGACTCTTCGTTGGAAGTTAGTGAGGAGAGCCCAAGCACCCCGCTGCCCATGCCCACCCTGCGCAGGAGACTCCCGCGCAGTGAGAGGCGGAGACGCTTAGGCGTCAAACAACTCTTATGTTGGCGGCGCTTTAAGAAACGCCCACAGACAGATTCTACGAGTGACTAAGGGCAGCCACGCTGAGATGGGCTGTGCAGTCCGGAGGGTTTAAACAGGCAATCCGATGCTCAAACGGGGCAGGATTACGCACGAGTAACTCCCAACCACTACAGTGCCCAATTTCCCCACTGCTTTTTATATCGGTCCTGGAGGTTTTGCTAAACATGATTAGAAGGGACTGGTTGGTTCAAGGTATACAGGTCGGAGCTAAACAATATAAACTGAGAGCATTTGCAGATGACTTAGTATTGACGTTACAGGAGCCAGAATCTAGTACCAAAAGGGTTTTAGAATTAATTCAGGAATTTGGTCAAGTGGCAGGCTTTAAACTGAATAAGTTGAAAACTAAGGTTTTAGAGAAAAATTTAACACCGATCGAAAGAGATAGGTTTCAGAATGAGACAGGATTGACTGTGGTAAAGAAAGTGAAATACTTGGGGATTAATATGACAGCCAAAAATGGGAACTTATTTAAAGATAATTATGAAAAATGTTGGATGGAAGTGAAAAAAGATTTAGAAATTTGGTCAAATTTGAAGCTTTCACTGTTAGGCCGAATTGCTGTGATAAAAATGAATGTATTGCCGAGAATGTTGTTCCTATTTCAGACATTGCGAATTGTGGACAAGATGGATTGTTTTAAGAAGTGGCAGAGAGATATTTCTAGATTTGTCTGGCAGGGCAAGAAGCCCAGAATAAAATTTAAGATATTAACAGATGCAAAGGAAAGGGGTGGATTTGCCCTGCCAGACCTTAAACTTTATTATGAATCAGCAGCCTTTTGCTGGTTGAAAGAATGGCTACTTCTTGAAAACACAGACATTTTGGATTTAGAAGGTTTTAATAATGTATTTGGATGGCATGCATATTTATGGTATGATAAGGTCAAAGCATATAAAGCATTCAAGAATCATATTGTGGTTCGAGGACCCGACCCCCGCGAAGTGAAATGAAGACACAAGGACACGTGATATAAGGTTGATGGGCTAGAAAAGGCCACAACTTTATTGATTACAGCAATGAAAAAGGTATTGGCTTAGGCATTGGATCGAAACAAGTGGGTTTATTCACCAGTAGGTGGAGCCTGTTGATGCTAATCCAACTATAGGCTCACCCCTGCTGTCACCGAGGGTCGTGCCATGGCCTCCCGCCAAGCAGGCATCGGACAGAATACACGACCGCCAGATTCCTTTAACGGAATACCCCTAAAAATTCAAGGCATAGGCGATGGCCACACCTAGCACTTTGACATACCACAACACATTATTCCAATGCCTAACCGCCACCCGAGCCAAAGGCTCGCCGCCAATACCCTCAAAGCTGCAACCAATCCCAGATGCTTTTGATGACACTAGCTAACCAAATGTCGTTCCCCAGATCCGATAGGTGGACACCGTCATTCCGGTATAAAGCTTGGTCGCCGATCCGGATACGGTCATGATAAATGACTCGGCCATACATAAAGCGCACCCAACGGGCTACTGCCCGATTTACGAGTTTCCTGGTTCTTTCAATGGCCATACAGCTTTGTGCACCGCGCCAAACAGTTCTTTTCAGGAAGGAGGACCAGAACACAGTCGTTCTGGGACACCAGGCAGCAAATGCATTCAAGTCTCTTTTTATGCTCCACAACAAGTCCACACTCCTTCTGTTGGCGAGGTCATTCTCCCCCAACTGAATCACAAGGATGTCGGGAGGGCCGAACTTGGCTACTTTCTCCCACAGCAATGGCATAAGCTCCTCCCAATGCATGCCTCTTCTCGAAAACCAGGAAACTCGAACCCCAAGTGGAAGGCCAAGACTGGGTGCCAGGCCGCAGCTCACCGCTCGTACGCGGGCCCAATGAACTATGCTGTGGCTGCAAATCCACACGCTTCTTCTGAGCATCGCTGGGGGTAAAAGACAGAAAAGAAAAGGCATGTAAGTAGGGTAAAGCGGCAGGTCGCGTACTAGCGAATATAAGACTTATAAGCATTGGATTTCCACCGGCCCATTTCCTTGATCCTGTCCGCCGGTAACCCCAGGTGCGCAGCCGTGGTTGCGGCGCCAATCCTAAATGAGTGCGCAGCGTACTCCTGGGAGGATAGACCACAAGCCTCAATAGCCTTGCGAAGTACTCTGGTGAATTGGTGTCTCAACAAAGGTGACCCATCTTCGTGAACCAGGAGCGGACCAGGGCCTATTGTCCTTTACCGGGCATGGGCCCTTCTGAGCCGACGATGTCAACTTAACTAGAACCCCCCTACCAGCCTGGTCAGTTTTGGACTGGCGTATCCTGACGGTCAAAGTCGATTCGGACAGCTGCACGTCCTCAATAAGGAGGCTGCGCGTTAAACACCTTGCGCTAGCTTCCACAACCACTTCGCCAACTCTCAAAGCGCCAAAAAAGGCAATGGCATACGCTGCAGAAAAGAGGCGGGCCTCAAACCTGCTCCAGCAAATTGACCTGAGCTTCGTGCGTAATTGAGATAGCAACCCATAAGAAATTGGCTTACGGCCCACGGCCCTGGGGGGTCGTGACCTGCCCCAACCTTCAATAGCTCTGCGGATCAGGAAGTCGCTGCACGGGTTGTAGGAAAATGTGGCTTTAGAAAAGAAGCTGATGGCTGCTACGTGTATCTTTAAGGTTTTGGGAGCACGTCCCAAATCATCAAGATGGGAAAGGTACTGAAGAACATCGTCAGTGGAGGGTGGCTCGTTATGTGACCGCCCAGATAACCCAGACCTGAAACCCAGGAAATCGCACCAGGCCTTCTTGTAGGACCTGAGAGTGGAGGGTGCGACAGACGCTAATACTCCTTGAATCACTTTGCGTCTCCAACGTTCCACAGGTGCTCCGGAAAGGGTTCTGGCAACGGTTGTGCACCAGGTGCTAGCGACCGGAAGCGAGATATCTGAAAGCGAGACAAGGCATCGGCTATATCATTACTGGTCCCAGGAATAAACTTGGCTGAAAATATTATGTTGTACTCAAGGCAATGGAGAACGAACGCCCGCAGAAGGGAGGAGACCCCTGCAGACCGCGATGACTGCCTGGCTAGAATGTTCACCACTGCAAGGTTGTCGGTCCTGAAGCATACGCGGCGATTTCGAAACTCCTCCGTCCAGATGTGAATGGCCACCACTATAGGAAAAAACTCAAGAAAGGTGAGATCCCGCATGATGGCCTGACCCTGACCCTGCCATCCCGTTGGCCATCGTTGCGTGCACCAACGTCCCCTGAAGTACAAGCCAAAGCCTAGCGACCCAGCCACGTCTGATTGGACCCGGAAGTCTGATGACAAATTTAAAACATCCTGCCATAATGATATCCCATTGTAGTTTTCCAAAAATGGCCCTGTCAACGTAGTATTTCCCTTGAAATTTGAAACCCAGCAACCAGAAGTCACTGGGGTGCACTGGCAAAAGGCGGAAGGCCGATTCAATATCGTACTTTGCTAAAAGTGCCCCGCGACCAAAACTCTGGATTAGTTTAACTGCCTGGTCAAAGGAGGCGTATTTTACCGTGCATAACTCTTGCGGGATGGCGTCGTTAACCGAGCCGCCTTTCGGATAAGAAAGATTGTGAATGAGCCTAAATTCCCCGGGGGTCTTCTTGGGGACGATGCCTAATGGTGATACGTGTAAGTTGGGGATAGGGGGTCTGTCAAACGGGCCTGCAACCCTGCCAGCGCTCACTTCCTTAGCTATCTTCCTCTCAGCGACTTCCGGTCTCTCTCTAACTGACTTTTGATTGGGGGAATCTTTTGCTATCAAAGAACCTGCAATAGGGATTCTAAACCCGCTGGAAAATCCTTCCCGGAGGTAGGAAGCTGCATTTTTATCCAAGTAAAAGGACAGAAGGTTGCAAAGAGGGGCGAGCTTGATGGGTGAAAACGCCAATTCCAGAACTACCTCATCTTCTGTTCTCTGCCGCGGGGGCTCCCCTGGAACTGGGATGATGGAACCCCCGGCCTCCACGAAAGGGCTGCTTCCCCCCCTTAAAGCAAGATGTTACAGGGTGAGCCCCGGCGCATCTTTCGCATTCGTGCGGGCATTTACAAGATGGCCTTTGGCAAAACCCTTTATTGTACTCCCAGCATACCCTGCGCTTGAAATCCCTTCTTTGCTCGGTCCTGGCTGATCGATATGGGTCGACTGGTTTCTTCTCTACGTATGGACCAACAGCTACCGACCAGATGCCGTTCTCGATCTGATCCCAGCATGCTAACGGGATCCTAGAAGCCTTCCTTCGAAACTTCTTGTCATAGCTTATGGCGGCGGCCTCCCCTGAGAGGGCGCAAGCCGTACGGATATGCGAAAGGTAAGCAACAAGGTGAACCGCTCGCTTGGGATAGGCAGCAACAATCGTCCCCATAAAGGCCTGAAAACCATCAAGTCAGTTTTCAAATGTCCTAGGCACAGAAGGGTACTTGCTCCTTCTCTTCCCATGGGAAGGCCTCTTTTAGCCCCTGTCTAACTCCTCTGCCGGAGGAACTAACTTAAACATGTCAACAAACTCTCCATTTAAGATTTTTGCACATAATTTAGGGGATAGATGATCACCTGGTATAACATCTGAAGTTGAATAAGTGGATGTGGTGGCGTCCTTTACCAGAGCCCCATCCTTCCACTCCTGGGTTCCCCCAAACTTTTTCCGGTGGCAATTGGCCCTCCTAGAGAGTGCCCAGTCCGGAAGACCAGACACTTCCTCGCCTTTTCCCCAGTAGGAACCCAGGGACGCATCGCTATCATACTCAGAGGAAGAAGTACCTGTATCCTCGTCTGTGTCGTCCTTCCTCGACCTGCTTATCCTACACGTGTGCTGCTTCTTCTCGCGCCTCTTGCCCAAAGGCTTCTCCACCGACGCTGCGGCGGTGTCGTCCTCCACCTCCTGCTGCTCATCGTCTGCCGCCAAAGACGACACTGAATCAGGCGACTGCGCCCTGGGCCGCTTGTCCTGTGAGCGATTAGAAGAGCTAGGGGCAACAAGATTGTTATTGTGAATAGACTTAGATGTCGCTTCCCCCCCCCCGAACACGAGACGCGGATGCCGAAGCCTGTGACTGGGACCTGGTCCGAACCGGTTCTGAGCTGGAATTCGCAGCCGCCTCTGCCAACTGAGAATCATTAAAGAGGGTGGCCGATGTACTAGGTAGTTCGTCCCATTGGGAAGATCGTGAACTCTCTGGAACCACCTGAGTATCCGGGATGACATCAGGAGAAGAGGGGGGGTTGGGGTTCACGTCAGGGAAGCGTTGTTCATAATCGTCGATAAATGATCTAAAAGCATTGAGGAAGTGGGAAATGAGCTTTTGCTTATTACTATTGCCCTGTTGTCCCCGCGATGTGCTCCCTGATGCATTGCATGCAGCTTCAGACGTGCGCTTTCTCTTAGGAGCCATGGGACGCACTTTATACAATACTAATCTAACAGCTGTTAGTGTGTGTGTGTGTGTGTGTGTGTGTGTGTGTGTAAGTATATTTATATAAATTTAAATTTATATATGACTATTCGTATCTATATATAAATTTATTACAGTGGTGCCCCGCAAGACGAAATTAATTCGTTCCGCAATTTTTGTCGTCTAGCGAATTTTTCGTCTTGCGAAGCACGAAATCCCATAGGAATGCATTGAAAATCAATTAATGCGTTCCTATGGTCAAAAAAAGTCCAAACAAAGCCAAATTTGGTACAACAACAGTTTATTAACTGCTCTTTAAAGTCACACATACTGTAAAGAGCAGTTCAAAAATTGAAGGGAAAATAAATTAACTTTATAAACAAAACATGTCTTTGTTTTTAGACAAAGAAAACAAAGTCGCGAGACGTTTTCGTCTTGCGAAGCAAGCCCATAGGGGAAATTCGTCTTGCGAGGCAAATCAAAAACGGAAAAACCTTTCGTCTAGCGAGTTTTTTGTCTTGCGAGGCATTCGTCTTGCGAGGTACCACTGTATTATTATTATTATTAGTTTATTTTATTTTATTATTATTTTATTATTTATTTATTTGTAATTATTTATTTGTTTATTTTTTATTTATTTATCAACAAATGTTTTGCTACCATAAAGCAGATAAGGAACAATAAAGCGGATAAAGTCTGTCTTATGTACTTCTTTAGTTATTAGTTGTTATTATTATAATTAATATTTATACTTTGATTATTCTATGTGTATAGCTATTATTATCGGATTGTTAGTTATGATTGATTTAAGTTATTAATCAATGAGTTATTATTAACTGATAATACTCTTCACTAATTGATCCGATAAATTAATTATTCATAGGATTCAATACTTAACAGTAATGCTGAATGCTCACAACCATAAATTAAATGATAGCAATGATAGCATATAAATGAAAAAAAACCCAGCAGATTTAATTCCTTAGACGCCTAGAGGAATTAAACCAGGATAGTGTTGGACCTGCCTCCTACAGGGGACACTGCTGCTAGTCACAGACAGAATCACTGGGATTAATTATATAGTTCACTGATACTATCCAGTTTTGGTATGATGAACAGGCCTGATAAATACCAATTAGTTCTTCCCTTTCTTTGGTTATAGTTCACTATCTAACTAGCAGTGGAGGCTACAGCGACGCCCCCTCCTTCCAGGTGCCCCTCAATGGGGTAATGTAAGCAGCACAAATGAAATTAAACCACACCCAACCAAGAAAGGTTAATGATCCAGAAAATTACCCTGGAGCCCACGATGAATGATCCTGAAACCCAAGAAGCTGACTTCCTACAATAAAGGTAAACTTCCTATTGTTTAAGGCAGGGAAGCTGTAAATGGCCCAGCTGCCAAGCAAACAATGCAACAATAACCAGTGATCAGCCAGACCCCGAGGGAAAGGAGTGAACAAAGGCTGCCAGCAAATGCAGCTGCTGGATTGCTGTATAACAATGCCTTAAGTATCGATCGTTAGCTACTCAACTCCAGGAAACACTACTATGGCAGCGCTATGCGTCCCCTGCAAGCAAAATCCCTGGCAACTGCTTACTCAACGCGAGGGGAGGGGTGATTGAACCCAGGGGAAGGTGGGGTGGAAAACGTAAAAGAATGATAAGAAAAGGGGGGAATTCGATTGGGGGGTATTGAACAGGTCCTGTGGTAAAATAAAGTCTACGAGGCAATGGCCCCCTGGCAAGCCAAAGCCCTACCAAGGAACCCCGATGCAAGCCCAGAGCAAGGCTGGTGGTTTTTTGCCTGCTGCACCCCCAATACCACCAGAAGCAACTGCCTCTAAGGAATACCTCAAAGGAAGATATTTCCTGCAGCACTTTCCCCAAAACCAAAAGGCCACTGCTCTTGAAGTAGCGAAATGCGAAGAACTCAAACCGCGGCTGCCCCCCAAGACAAAACCTCCACCCCCAGGGATGAAAAAGCCTTCAAGTTAAATACTAAACACTCTTGCCAGGAGCTGAACTCGGGGGACTGCGCCTGAACTGTCCGCTATCCCTATATATAGTACTGTAGAGCCCCAACCGCCCCGCTTGCTAAATAAGCACGTATTCTTCAAATAAACTAGGATAGCCTTTCCCAATAAACCCGCGCTACTTCCTGACCAAGCAAACAACAAAAGACGACCACATTTGACCGGCCACAGGACAGATAAGGGGGGGGCTTATAAACAAGAGTCAGAAAAACTACCCGCAAACACTAAGGGCAAGAGGCAACCGAAGGGCAAGAAAGCACCACACCCGCTTAACTCCAAGGTTCAGCGCTACCCCGGGACGCCTGTAAAGAAGGCGAAGCGGCTCCGCTCACTTCCCAGGCACCAGTAGTAGCAGACACAACGGCGCTGCGCAACTGACCAAATCGCGATCGCTTAACCCCCCCCCAACACGCACCAGCAGCTGGTGGGAGGATTAACAAAGCAACCGCGGGCGCCAACGGCAATGGTGGTCTCCCTCTAGCTCGAAGGGAGAAGCTCCTTGGAAACTGGGTCTTGCCGCTATGGCGAAGCAGGGACCCTGTAAAAAACCGCAGGCAGGGGAAGCCTGCGGCCGTGGGACTCGGCGGGCACCAAAAGCACCTCTCTAATCTGCAAAAGGACCCTGTAAAGGGTTCCGGAGCGGAACGGGGTGTTGCGGTGCTGAGAGTCAATCAATCGCTACTTCCGAGGGGTGAAGCCGCGCAGCTGTTGCCGGAGAGCGCTGACCTTTTTCCTTTGAAACTTCGGATTACAAAAATACAACCCGTGAGTAAGACTTTTAAAACTGGGAGTTCAAAGGGTTGTTTTGCCTTTGATCGACGCAGCAATTTTGAATTTGATTCTGAAGCGGGAAGATGTAAAAAGGAAGTCCTTCTTCCGCTGTTGTATATAAGATCAAAGCAAAGACTTTTGAAGCTAGAGCTGGAGAAGTGGAAAGGACTTTAAATTTCATTGTCAGATACAAGAACCCCCTCTTGAAGTGAGGGGGGAAAAGGAATTTCTGGCTTAAGGAAGAAGTGAGGGAAAGACCACTGCCTAATTCCTGCTATTGGTCTGCCAGAGACAATAAGAAAGTGTTGCACCGTTTATGAACATTTGTTACTACTTGTGAATACTCTGCATGTGACTTGTTGAGGTTGGAACTTAACGGGTTAAGTTCTTCCCATGATGCCACACCATTCTGACGTCAATTTTGGAAGCTTGGGAGGAGCTTGGGAAGAGTATGCCAGTCCCACTCTGTGCTTTGTGGGGAAAGGATGCAGTTTTGTCATGGCTGCAAATAGTCCTGGAAATTCCTGAGAAATGTTGGAATAAAAGCTGTAAATAGACAAACCGGTGCTCTGTGTGTTTGTCTGGAAGCCAAGCTACGTGACAGTTTTACACCGCTGTGTTATCTCTGCTGAGACGTGACTGAGAGCTGCGCAAGAGGAAGTGTGCCGGGCGGCCGTAAATCGCTAATTGGAGTCGCAAATCAATTAGCGGGGACCGCGGCAGATCAATCAAATTGCACAGGTTATGGGTAACCTAAATCATCGATCGTAAAACTGTCACGGGAGGAGGCTGCAGAGAGCTTGGAGCTGTGCCTAACGTTTGAAGGCAAGCTGACGACGATGCTGATGCCAGCTTGGAGTTCTGCCTGAAGTTGTGAGAGGCAGAGAAGCTGATCTGCTAGACCGGGAGCTGGAGAGCGGCTGTTTGTTTACGTGAGTACGCTGGGCCCCGGGGGAAGATGGCAGATGGCCAGGAGGTGTTTCAAGCTCCGTTTGAACAGCTTGAGGAACTCACCGTCCAAGCGTGGAATACCTGGACAAAAAGGGTGAGAGCGTGGTTTTTAGCCACGGAAGTTTGGGACATTTCCCAGAGGGAACCAGTGCAACTGGTGGACAGAGATGCAGGAAAGTCGCAATCTGTTTCTCTGGAGGAGAAAATGCAGAAGGAGAAAGCTGAGGTCTGCATGTTGAGAGCAGGTGTTCATGCTAATTTGCGTCATCACCTGGAGGGCGTTGAATCTGCGTGTGAGGCCTGGAGTGTGCTGAAACGTCTGTGTGAAGGCTCAGCAGGAGGCCAAGGGCAGATGGAAGCTGAGAGCCTAGAGATGGCTGGAACCCCTGTTCCTGATGATTTAGCCTCAAGGAGTGCTAGTGAGCAAGTCGGGGGGGCGGAAACTTCCAAAGGCAAGTTTGAAAAGTTTTCCACTGAACCTGCTGGAATGAAGCGGCAGTTCAGGGGGGGCGGATCTGGCAAGGAGTGCTTTTCCGGAAGAAGGAGGGCCAGGCCAGCTGAAAAGAGCCCCAGGCAGTGTTTTTCCACTGGAGTCCAACGTCTGCGTGGCAGTTACCCCCACCGGAGCAGAGAGGCAAGACAGGATGTTGCCAAGGTCAAACTGCTGAACTCTCATGGGAACCAGTCGGGTTTCCATGGCAACCAGTCTGGAAAAACAACCAGGCGTGGGACTGAGGCTGGTGGACGTGCCAGGTGCCAGGAGGAGACTTATCAGATCACGGCTAGTCTGGCGTTGGCTGAAGACAGCCGTGGGACAAGGACAGAGCTAAGTTTTGTTATTGACTCTGCAGCTAATTGCAATTTGATTCCAGAGACACCTGCTGTTGAGAGGTGGAATTGCAAGGCAATTCCGGTTGGGAAAACTGTACTGTTTGCAAATGGACAGAAAAAATATGTGACTAACGTTACAAATCTCTTTATGTCTATTTTACAGGAAACGTTGGAGTGTTGTACTGTTCCTGGGATGCACCACTGTCTTTTATCTGTGCCTTATTTACTGAAAATGGGATTTACGGTTTGTTTTCAGGATGATGTGTGCACAATCTCCAAAGGAGGGAGGATGCTTGCCAAGGTTAAAAAGGGGCAGAATGATCTCTTCATTCTTAAAACGTCTCTGGAGGGTTGTGGAAATGCTGGAAAAGCACAGGCGCAGTGTGCTAAGGTTCCCAGTCATGTGCAGAAGTTGCCCAGGTGCACAAAAGGGTGCAAAATCACACAATGTGGGAGGAGGTCTCAAGGATGCAGGGCATGCAAAGGTGCAAAGGTACTTGGTTTCCCCGGGTTTGGGAGGGTAGCCAAAGAGCCCTTTGAGCTTGTTCACACAGATCTGTCAGGACCCATGAGGTGTGAGAGTCTGGGTGGGGCCAGGTATGTGCTGTCGCTGACAGGTGACCACAGCCAGGTTGGCTGGTGTTTCTCTCTCAAATCACAGGGGGAGGTGGCGCAACTGATCCAGGATTGGGTTGCGGAGGTGGAACGAAGGTTCTCCACCAGGGTGCAAGGGTTCAAGAGCGACCAAGGGTCACAGTTTACTGGGTCTACTCTGGAGAAGTTTTTCAAGGAAAAGGGAATACATCACCAGGTGACGGGTGCAAAGTCTCCTCAAGGGGAGGAGAGGGAGGCAGAGGCTGATCCCGGTGATGGGGACCAGGTCCAGGATCAGGGTTCAGAACCCGGTGATGGGGACCAGGTCCAGGGTCAGGGGTCAGGGCAGGTTTGGGCATCTCCAAGGGTTGTGAAAGGAATGTCCAGGTGTGAGGCTTCATCTCCGGTAAGCGTAATGGAGAAAGCTCACGGACGGGTTGTCAAGTCAGAGGGGGAAAAGTCTGATGGAGAAGACACAACTGCTGGCCCAAGTGGGTCAGAGGGGTTTCAGGTCACGGGTGCGTGGGAAAGTGTCGCACAGTGTGATTCTGGGAGTGTTGAAAGGGTTCAACAGGTGCCTGGGAAAGATGCTGGGAAGGAGCACAAGGCAAAGGGGAAGGTGTTGAACTCAAAAGGGTCTTGTCAGAAGGTGCAGCAAGGGGGGGTGTTGAGGTTGGAACTTAACGGGTTAAGTTCTTCCCATGATGCCACACCATTCTGACGTCAATTTTGGAAGCTTGGGAGGAGCTTGGGAAGAGTATGCCAGTCCCACTCTGTGCTTTGTGGGGAAAGGATGCAGTTTTGTCATGGCTGCAAATAGTCCTGGAAATTCCTGAGAAATGTTGGAATAAAAGCTGTAAATAGACAAACCGGTGCTCTGTGTGTTTGTCTGGAAGCCAAGCTACGTGACAGTTTTACACCGCTGTGTTATCTCTGCTGAGACGTGACTGAGAGCTGCGCAAGAGGAAGTGTGCCGGGCGGCCATAAATCGCTAATTGGAGTCGCAAATCAATTAGCGGGGACCGCGGCAGATCAATCAAATTGCACAGTTTTGCCTTTGATCGACGCAGCAATTTTGAATTTGATTCTGAAGCGGGAAGATGTAAAAAGGAAGTCCTTCTTCCGCTGTTGTAGATAAGATCAAAGCAAAGACTTTTGAAGCTAGAGCTGGAGAAGTGGAAAGGACTTTAAATTTCATTGTCAGATACAAGAACCCCCTCTTGAAGTGAGGGGGGAAAAGGAATTTCTGGCTTAAGGAAGAAGTGAGGGAAAGACCACTGCCTAATTCCTGCTATTGGTCTGCCAGAGACAATAAGAAAGTGTTGCACCGTTTATGAACATTTGTTACTACTTGTGAATACTCTGCATGTGACTTGGAAACTGTCGCCTTATATTGAATTGTTGCCTTTACTGGAAAGTGAAAGCTATAAAAGCAAGATTGCCTTTGGAAAAATTGCCCGGAAAAGTAACATTTTTACTTGAAAGTAACATTGCTGTTAAGGTGCTCCCCTAGAGGAGGACTGGGACATAGCTGGGATTTTTCCATTACAGCTGGTTGGAAAATTTTCCCATCAGAAAAGAGGCTTGAACTGTGTGAATGACCTTGAGGTTTTAAAAACAAAGTAATGGATCAGGAAAAACCCCAGCCTACAAGGCCAAAAACTAGATATCAGCAACGAAGACATTCTGTAGTGGCACCTCCTGAAAAGGAAGATACTGGGCAGCTCAGTGCAAAAAATATAGGCCCTGAAGAGACACTGAATGCATCTTTAGATAAATTATTTGGAGCTTTGGAAAAACTGTCGACAAAAATTGATTTAAACACTACAACTATTAGCTCCAATACTCAAGCGATTGACCGCCTATTGCAGGAATCTAAATTGACAAGGAAAATTGCTGATGAGGCTAAAGAGAAGGTGCTGGTGGTAGAAGGAAAATTACAACCAATCAATAAACAACTAGAAGACCATAAGGCACAACTGTCCTTATTTGAATTGAGAGACAAACAGGCAAACTTAAGAATTAGGGCGGTACCGCAACTGGAAGAAGGTAAACTGTGTGAATTCCTCACACAGGAATTTGAAGAATTTTGGGGCCTGGACTCAGAAAAGGATTTTAAGATACTGACAGCCTTCAGACTTGGCAAAGGCAATAAAGAAGGCAGGAAGAATAAGGTAAGGGATTGTCGGATTACACCCAGATCAAAGGAGGAGAGACACAGAATATTAGGCCTACATTATCAGAAATCGCTGGAAATTCAAGACTCAAGAATAGAAATTTTTAAAGATATCCCAAAACACCTATTGGACCTCAGAGCTAACTACAGAGACCTGGTGGACTTATTAAGAAGAAACAGCATCATTTTCAGGTGGGAATTGTTGGGAATACTGCCAGGGAGATATAGTCCATCATGGCCCCAAGCCGTCTGCCGGACATCCATCGATCTCCCGTAGTCACGCAGATCCAGCAATTAGCGACATGAAGCCTCAGAAATAGACTGCCATCGCAGGCTCGTGCACACCCTTTATCAGCAGAAAACACAGCCAGAAAGCTGCACCGCAGAAGAGCATATTTAGAGCATATTTACAGACTTTATTTAGCGTTGAACAGAACAAAGGAAAACATGACCGTTCTGAGTCAGTGTCTTCGACCGACTGCAAAATCGAAAGGAACAGTAAACATAAGCATCCTGTGAACAGGACATGCGCACACTCTGTGACTCACAAAGCCTGCTCCCTTTTAAGGTGGAACGGAAATATCCTAACATCCTCCCCCTTTCCGTGTAACCTGTAGTACCTGTGGTTCAACCCAATTGCAACCTTTGTACGTAAACCTTAAGTTGTTCTCTGTTAACAACCTTAGACAACAGATCAGCAGGAATTTCATTTCCTGGCATGTAGGACACCTGAATAAGTCCTTTCTGAATACACTCCCTTGCACGATGTAGCTTAATCTGCAAGTACTTGGTTCTTTGCTTGCAACTCTCCGAGTTCAGCAAAGCCAAGCACGATCTATTGTCTTGATACACTTGTACAGGACATTTCACAGACACTTTGATGTCCTTAAACAGTTGCATCAACCATTCACAATCCATGAGTGAAAATGACAGAGCATTGAGTTCTGCTTCACAGGAACTTAGGCTCACTGTTGTTTGCTTCTTGCACAACCAGTCAAACAGGCAGTGGTTGTACATGTAGCATACTCCAGAAGTGCTTGTACCATCCGTGGTGTCACTTCCAAAACTTGCATCTGCAAAGATTTCAAGACCTCCAGTCTTTTGACTGGTGAACCTCAGCCTGTAGTGCATAGTCCCTTTCAAATAGCGGGCTATGCGCTTCAGAGCTTTCCAATCCTGAACCGTAGGATTGTTGGCATGTCTGCTAAGCAGATTACAGCTTACAGCAATGTCAGGTCTTGAACATCTGGCAATGAAATTCAGCTTGCCTAGAATGCATCTGTACAGCATTGTGTCAGAAAACGCTTCAGCAGTACTGTCTACCTGGTAACCTGTCACCATTGGTGTGTCTGCTGGGTTTGCATCAACCAAATTCAACCTGGTTAATACATCAGCAATTTTCTGTGTTTGGTGTACCAGAAAATTACCTGTTTGGTCCTTCTCCACCTGCAGAGAAAGATAGTTGGATACCTCACCAAGATCCTTCATGTCAAAGTGCTCCTTCAGCTGAGCTAGGGTGCTTTGGTAAAAAGCCTGATTCTTCCAAAACATCAGAAGATCATCAACAAAACATAAACAATACAGTTTGTTTTGTCCCTTCTCCTTGACAAACACACATGGATCAGCTTTGCCCTGGTGAAAACCTAGAGAAAGCAATGTCTCAGTGAGTTTTGTGTTCCAACACCTGGCACTCTGCTTAAGACCATATAAGGATTTCCGCAGTTTACAGAACATTCCCTTCTGTATCTCCATCCCATCAGGTGGAAGCATGAACAGCTCCTCCCCCAAAACCCCGTACAAAAAAGCTGTATTAATGTCATGGTGGGTAACATGCAGTTTCTCCTCTGCAGCGACCTTGAGCATCAGCCGAATGCTCTCATATTTGACTGTGGGTGAGTAGGTCTCGTGGTAATCCTGTCCTGGTACCTGTGAAAAACCTCTGGCAACCAATCTGGCTTTGTGTCTGACTACCTTGCCATTCTGGTCTGTCTTGGCCTTGAAGACCCATTTGCTGCCAACCAGTCTCATTCCTGGGACTACCGATACCAGTTCCCAAGTTTGGTTCCTGTTCAAGGAATCAACTTCAGCCTTCATGGCATTAAGCCAAGGCTCAGCATCTTTAGAGGTTAACTCCTGAACCTCTTTGAAGCTTGAAGGTTCCCACACCTTCTCTGAGCTACTAAGAACAGCAGTTGCTGTCTTAGCAAACTCATCAGCATACCTCTTTGGAGGTTTGCCCTTCGTGGCCCTCTCAGATCTGCGTACTAGACGCAAGTCTTCTTGACTCATCTCCTCTTTCTTAGGAGAAAAGTGACCAATGGTGAACAGTGGTTCTTCCAGTTCATTGTCAGACGCATCAGATGGTCTGACTGAGGCCTTTGCGCTCTTGTAGTCTGCTGTGTCATCACTGTCACTGACACCAGCAGCAGCACCGCCCACTGAACTGGAATCCGAACTCTGATCATCATCATCATCATCCTCATCCTCATCATCCTCAGCTTTAGCTGCTTGCTTGACATCACCTTCATCCTCCTCTGGGTAACTCTGGAAAATTCCCACATTTTCCCCCCACTTAGGATTGTATTCAACACTCCTTGTGAACTTAATGGACTTAGAGTTAGTCATCCATACCCTGTATGCACCTTTTTCGTACCCCATGAACAAACCATGTGCCCCACGCTTCCCAAGCTTGTTGGTTTGTGGGGTGTGTACCCACATGTCAGAACCAAAAATTTTCATGTGCTTGATGTTGGGCTTCTTGCCAAACATCTTCTCATAGGGGGTACAGCAAATGGGTGATGACAATCTGCGATTAAAAGTGTAAAATAAATTCCCCAAAGCTTCCCCCCAAAACTTATCAGGGAGATTGGCATCATGCAACAAGGTTTTCATTCCTTGCAGCAATGTCTGATTTGCTCGCTCCACAAGCCCATTCATCCATGGCGATCTGGGCGTTGACATGTCATGCTGGATTCCCTTCTCAGTCAGGAAAGCTTCAAACTGCTGAGAAGTGAACTCCCCGCCCCGATCAGTAAACAAAGAGCCAATACGTTTACCATGAACATTCTCCAACCAAACACAGAATGCCTTGAACTTCGGAAACGCTTGCGATTTCTCTTCGAGCATAAACACATGAATGTACCTGGAAAAAGAATCAATTAGAACCATGAAGTACCTTGCTCCCCCTAAAGAGGGTGCAAGTGGACCAACCAGGTCCGCATGCACTAGCTGGTAGGGCTTGGAAGCCTGCCTGCTAGACTCCTTGCCTTTTGGAGCAACCTTCACCTTGTTTTCTGCACAAGATACACATTTCATGTGAAATTTACAGGGTTTGATGTTCAAACCTTCAACCACCTCTGGCATCTTGGCCAGTGCCTTCCAAGAGAGGTGACAAAACCTTCGATGTGCATCGTGAATGCAACCTGCATGAAGAACTTTGTTAGTTTGTGCAACACAACAAGAATCAGCATTAGACACAGCAACAGTGTCGTCATAAGTTATATGGAACAAACCATCCATAAACTTTGCATGCAAATAGTCCTCTTTGCCTTTACTGATGACACAAACGCTCCTCTTGAAGGAAATCTGAAAACCACGCCCAGTAAGCTGTGGGACACTGAGCAAGTTGCTCGCAGCTCCCGGAACATAAAGTACACCTCTGATGGTTGTGCGCAGACTTGCCAGTTTCACAGTCCCTTCTCCTGCGGTTTGCAACGTCTTTCTGTCAGCCAGGTGGATCTCACCTTCTTGAGGGTTGAAGGAGATAAAGAGATGGTGGTCCTTCGAAATATGGCGGCTGGCACCTGAATCAACAATAAATCTGCCTTTGGCTGTTGGAGCAGTCTTTTCAGCAAGCAAACCCTTGTTTTCCACCGGTGTGGGCTTTTGCAGCTTGCCCCCCTGCTCCTGTCCAGCAGACGTACCTTTAGCCTTTGGTGAAGCTGTGCCAGCAAACATAGCCTTGTTTTTCCCTGGTGCGGGCTCTTCACCCTCCCTCTGCTTCTGGCCATCTGCAGGCGTCTGCCTCTGTTTACCTTTGCCTTTCCGGCCTCTGCAAAGGCGATGACCTTGGTTCCCACGAGAAACAGAGCTCTCAGCTGCCGACTCCTTGGCTCCCCCTGGAGGCTGGAATGCTGCCTGGGATGACGTGATGGTCAGCTCCCCCTGCAGCCTGCAACCGGTGCCCTCAGCACCCCTGCATTCACTCGCATTCTGGGAAACAGCTAGGACCTCCGATGCAGTCAAACTCTGGGCTGGGATGACTGGCTGGTGGGCTTTCTTCAAAGCATCCCACATCCCATGTGCAGTGGTGTTGCCAGCAAGCGTCTTAATTTCCTCAAGAGAGACAGATAAGACTATTACGTCAATGGCCTTCGAATTTTGGCCTTTCCATTTCTCTGTCAGAGGAACCGGGGGGGGCCTCAGATACGGTATGCCACACCCCAAACTGACGCAGCAAACTTTCACACCATTTTGCCCAGGTTTCATAATTCTGCCCATGTAACTTAGGACACTCATTTGCCTCAGAAGCTTGGAAAAACTCCATTTCAGCTTTTCCTTTGAGCCGGGAGTCTTATTGACTTCAGAGACTCCTTATCTTGGCAGCTCATTAATCACGAAGCCTCTCTGGCGCAGCTCCCAGAGCCATTAATCTGCCGGAGCTCCAAAGGCTCCTTGCCGAGGTAAACAGAAAAGCCTCTCTTTCGCTTTTGACATACCTCTCAAACGCAGTCTGTTGCAGTTTTACTCTCCTGTAGGTGCTGTGAATCTGGGCCCGAAACCTTGTTGCTGGGAATACTGCCAGGGAGATATAGTCCATCATGGCCCCAAGCCGTCTGCCGGACATCCATCGATCTCCCGTAGTCACGCAGATCCAGCAATTAGCGACATGAAGCCTCAGAAATAGACTGCCATCGCAGGCTCGTGCACACCCTTTATCAGCAGAAAACACAGCCAGAAAGCTGCACCGCAGAAGAGCATATTTAGAGCATATTTACAGACTTTATTTAGCGTTGAACAGAACAAAGGAAAACATGACCGTTCTGAGTCAGTGTCTTCGACCGACTGCAAAATCGAAAGGAACAGTAAACATAAGCATCCTGTGAACAGGACATGCGCACACTCTGTGACTCACAAAGCCTGCTCCCTTTTAAGGTGGAACGGAAATATCCTAACAGGAATTTCCCCAGGGGCTGTCGTTCACGTATAGAGGGGAAAAGGTGAAGATAAGATCTGAGGAGGATAAAGAGAGATTCCTGAAGGACCACGAGGAGAACTTACAAAAAGAGGCAGAGGGAAGAGAACCAAAATTAAAACCAGGAGTTTTGGACCTGGCAAAGCTACCATTGGAACTGGATAAACCAGAAGTGTTACCACCAACAGACCAAGAACAAGAATTGGGTGCAGTTGGAGGAGACGCATAACAATCCCACAATGTCTCTGCAGGTGCTAAGTTGGAATATTAGAGGTTTGAACTCCCCCGATAAGAGGAAAAAAATCTTTCATCTATTGAAAAAGGAAAAATTGGATTTGATATGTCTGCAAGAAACCCATGTGATCAGAACACACAGGAAAGTTTTAATCAACAAAAGACTAGGACAAGAATTTATCTCATCAGACAAAGTTAAAAAGAGAGGAGTGGTGATCTATGTAAAAGAAAATCTATCACCTAAATTTGTTTTTAAGGATGACCAAGGAAGATATGTGGCTATTGAAATACAACATCAAGGTGAGAAATTTTTGATAGTAGGAATATATGCACCAAATGAGGGGAAGTCAGAATTCTATAAGAAACTGCATGAGACATTGTTGGACTTTATGGACTTTAACATCATCATGCTGGGTGATATGAACGGAGTGGTATCGACAAATATGGATAAATCAGAAAGACAAGTGGTGACAAAAGATGGAAGACTACCGAAAACCTTCTTTGAATTGACAGACAATATGTACTTAATTGACATTTGGAGAACTAAGAACCCCCTAGATAAAGAGGGGACATTCTTTTCTGAAGCCCAAAAGACCTGGACAAGGATTGACCAAATCTGGATAACTACAGGAATGGCTCCTAAGATTCGAAAAGTGGAAATCTGCCCCAAAACTTGCTCCGACCATAACCCTGTGAAGATGGAAATGAAACCAACATTGACTGGTTCCTTCAGATGGAGGATGAACGACGCCTTGTTTAGAGATTCAGAAATTACCAAGAAGGCCCAAAAAACCATAAAAGACTATTTCGAGATAAATTTGAAGACTACAGTGGAAAAAAGAACAATCTGGGACGCAAGCAAAGCCGTAATGAGAGGGTTTTTGATACAACAAAATGCAATAAAAAGGAAAACTCAAAATGAGAAAAAGGAGAAGATCCTGGAGAAAATAAGGGAAGGAGAGAAAAAAATGAGACTTAAACCAAAATCTCAAGAGATTTTGAGAGAAATTAAGTTATATCAAGTACAGTATATGAAAATGATAAATCAGGACATTGAATGGAAAGTTAAACAGATGAGACAAAAGACTTTTGAATCAGCCAATAAATGTGGAAAGTTATTAGCATGGCAGTTGAAGAAGAGACAAAAACTAAATACGGTCACTAATCTTGAAGTGGATGGAAAGAATATACAGAAACCACAGGAGATTAGAAGCTGCTTCCAGAGATATTTTAAACAACTCTACACACAAGGGCCACAGATTGAGTCGGAAATTGACCAATTTCTGAACTCAAATGGATTACAAAAAAATTCACAAGAAAATAAAGTTTTATTGAACTCCAAAATATCTGAACAAGAGGTGGAAGGCGCGATTCAGAATATGCAACTGGGCAAATCTCCAGGGCCTGATGGATTAACCTCCAAGTACTATAGAACTTTAAAAGACTATTTAATCCAACCTTTGAAGGAGGTTTGTAACGAAATTATGGAAGGGAAAAAGGCACCGGAAACGTGGAAAGAAGCTTACATCACACTTATACCGAAAACTGAGATGGAAAAGACACAACTAAAGAACTACCGCCACATATCCCTACTTAATGTGGATTACAAAATATTTGCAGACATTTTGGCTAGAAGATTGAAAAAAGTTTTGGCAGAAGTGATACATAAAGACCAGGCCGGCTTTCTTCCTGGAAGACACCTACCGGACAATACGAGGAATGTAATTGACATTCTAGAAAAGCTGCAGGTGAACATTAACACAAAAGCAGTTTTGATATTTGTAGATGCGGAGAAAGCCTTTGACAACAGTTTTCTGAAGAAAAATCTTCATGGGATGGGGGTTGGCCAGAACTTTGAAAACGGTATAGGTGCGATATACTCTGAACAAAAAGCTAAATTGATAGTAAATAACATGGTTACAGAAGGGTTTAAAATTGAGAAAGGGACACGACAAGGTTGCCCAATTTCCCCATTGCTTTTTATTTCGGTCCTGGAGGTTTTGCTAAATATGATTAGAAGGGACCAAATGATTCAAGGTATTCAGGTCGGAGTTAAACAATATAAGCTTAAAGCCTTTGCAGATTATCTAGTGATGACATTACAGGAGCCGATATCTAGCACCAAGAGGGCATTAGAAGTAATCCAGGATTTTGGTCAAGTGGCAGGTTTTAAGTTGAACAAAATGAAAACTAAGGTTTTGGAGAAAAAATTGACACCGATAGAGAGAGAGAGGTTTCAGAAGGAGACAGAATTAACACTAGTAAAGAAGGTTAAATATTTGGGGGTGAATATGACATCTACGAACGTGAATTTATTTAAAGACAATTATGAGAAATGTTGGTCAGAGGTGAAAAAGGATTTAGAAATTTGGACAAATTTGAAGCTTTCCTTGCTGGGTCAAATTGCTGTTATTAAGATGAATGTATTGCCGAGGATGTTATTTTTATTCCAATCACTGCAAATCATTGATAAGATGGATTGTTTCAAGAAGTGGCAAAGAGATATATCCAGATTTGTCTGGCAGGGCAAAAAGCCCAGAATAAAATTTAAAATTCTAACAGATGCTAAAGACAGAGGGGGGTTTGCCCTGCTAGACTTAAAACTTTATTATGAGTCAGCAGCCTTTTGCTGGCTGAAGGAATGGCTGCTTCTTGAGAACACGGATGTGTTGGACCTTGAAGGGTATGGCAATATATTTGGGTGGCATGCATATCTTTGGTATGGCAAGGTTAAAGCACATAAGGCATTCAGAAACCATATTGTCAGGAAATCACTGTTTAATGTCTGGATAAGGTATAAAGATTTTCTAGAGAGTAAAACACCAAGGTGGCTATCACCTATGGAAGCGAAAGCTTTGAAAAAACTGAACATGGAGGCTAAATGGCCAAAATACTGGGAAATTCTAGAACAGGAAGGTGACAAACTGAAATTGCAGAGTTATGACAAGCTTAAGGAGAAGGTGCGAGACTGGCTACATTATTTTCAAATAAGAGAGGTTTATAACTTGGACAAAAAAAATGGTTTCCAGGTGGAAAAATCAAAGCTAGAAACAGAATTGTTAGAACCCAATGTAAAGACACTTTCGAGAATGTATAATCTGCTGTTGAAATGGAATACTGAGGAAGAAACAGTAAAATCGGCAATGATAAAATGGGCACAAGACATAGGCCATAACATTATGTTCGCTGACTGGGAGAAGTTGCGGACCGCCGGGATTAAATTTACGGCATGTAATGCCTTAAGAGAGAATATTATGAAAATGATGTATAGGTGGTACATGACCCCAGTCAAGCTTGCAAAGAGATATCATTTGCCCGATAATAAATGTTGGAAGTGTAAAGAAATTGAAGGTACTTTCTTTCACCTTTGGTGGACGTGCCCAAGGATTAAGGCTTTCTGGGAAATGATATATAATGAACTGAAAAGGGTATTTAAATATACCTTTCCGAAGAAACCAGAGGCCTTCCTCCTGGGCATAGTGGACCAATCGGTGTTAAAGAAGGATAGAACTTTCTTTATGTACGCTGCAGCAGCAGCAAGAATCCTTATTGCAAAACATTGGAAGACACAAGACCTACCCACCTTGGAAGAATGGCAGATGCAATTAATTGACTACATGGAGATGGCGGAGATGACTGGCAGAATCCGAGACCAGGGAGAAGAGCAAGTGGAAGAAGATTGGGGGAAATTTAAAATCTATTTGCAGAAACATTGTAAAATTTCTGAATGTTGATGACATTGAAATGAATTTGTGGGGGTTCTAGCAACAAGACAAAATTTAAGATTAAACCAACAATAGGTAAATTAATGGGCTATGAATTTGCTGAACTAATTTTGAAAAGGGATACAAGAACGGGGGACGCGAGGAAGTCAGGAGAATATGTGAATTTAAGATCTAAAATTAAGAAAGAAGGAATTTTTGTGTTTTTTCTTATATGTGCTTTTCTTTTTGTTATTAGTTTTTAACGTATGTATTTTGTATCTTTTGTGTTTAATGTGTGTGTTGTTGTATTTTGTAGTATGTATTTGTGTTTCTATTTTTTTTTCTTGCTCCTGTCTTTGCATTTTTTCTATATTTTGTAAAATCTAATAAAAACTTCAAAAAAATAAAAATAACAAAGCAACCGCAGGGTTTAGGAGCAGAAGCAAGTGGGATAAGCAAAATGCGCCCATCAGCTGTTGGGCGGGCAGAAAGCGGCCGGCGGTGGCTCAAAGGTATCGACCACGTGGGCTGTAGCCCGGGCAGGAAAGGAGCTCAAATATGCTCAAGTAGAATTAATTTACAATGCAAACCGACAAGGGGGGCAGCAAACGGGTGAAAAAAGCGCGAGCGCTCGAATTGCCACTGCAGGGTCCAGGGAATAATCACGGGGAACACACACGCAAAACCCACTTGGAGGCAAAAACACAGACGCTCCGTACACACCGCCCACACACTCAGCCCAGTCGAAGCCGCGTTTGGGACCGAAAAGACGCAACGCAAATACTTCCCTGGCTTCTGACGGCAGCGGGCTCCTGCTGACTCGCGACGGGACGACGAAGAGGAATGAGGCCAGGGAGTGGCTGCCGCTGCAGCAAAAGGCTGCTGAACACACCCCCTCCGCGGCACCTGGTTGGGTGGCCACCGGGGGGGGGGGCGTGAGCGCCAGCCAGGTGAGCTGGAGGCAGGGGGCAATGCCCCCTGCTGGGCGGCGCTCGGGCTCCCATCCACAACCACTCCCCTCCCTTTCAGGGAGAAGAGTCTTTGTCAGGAAGAAGAAGAAGAGTTTGGATTTGATATCCCGCCTTTCACTCCCCTTCAGGAGTCTCAAAGCGGCTAACAATCTCCTTTTCCCTTCCTCCCCCACAACAAACACTCTGTGAGGTGAGTGGGGCTGAGAGACTTCAGAGAAGTGTGACTGGCCCAAGGTCACCCAGCAGCTGCATGTGGAGGAGCGGAGACGCGAACCCGGTTCCCCAGATTACGTGACTACCGCTCTTAACCACTACACCACACTGGAAAGCGTTGTTTAATGTCTGGATAAGATACAAAGACTTGTTGGAAAATAAAACCCCAAGGTGGTTGTCACCAATGGAAGCGAAAGCTTTGAAAAGGCTCAATATGGAGGCCAAATGGCCGACATACTGTGAAATTTTGGAACAAGAAGGAGACAAACTGAAATTGCAGAGTTTTGAAAAATTAAAAAACAAAGTGAGAGATTGGCTTCATTATTGTCAGATAATGGAGACATATAACTTAGATAAGAAAATTGGCTTCCAGGTGGAAAAGTCAAAATTAGAAACAGAACTGCTAGAACCTAAAACTAAGAACTTGTCAAGAATGTACAACTTGCTGTTGAAATGGAATACTCAGGATGAAACGGTGAAATCTGTCATGATTAAATGGGCACAGGATGTTGGACATAATATTATGTTTGCTGACTGGGAACAGTTATGGACCACAGGTATGAAGTTTACGGCATGTAATGCCTTAAGAGAGAATATTATGAAAATGATATACAGGTGGTACATGACCCCAGTCAAGCTTGCAAAAATCTATCATTTGCCCGATAATAAATGTTGGAAATGTAAAGAAATTGAAAGTACATTCTTTCACCTTTGGTGGACGTGCCCAAGGATTAAGGCTTTCTGGGAAATGATATATAATGAACTGAAAAAGGTATTTAAGTATACCTTCCTGAAGAAACCAGAGGCCTTTCTCCTGGGCATTGTCGGCCAATTGGTGCCAAAGAAGGACAGAACTTTCTTTATGTATGCTACTACAGCAGCAAGAAAACTCATTGCAAAGTATTGGAAGACACAAGATCTACCCACTCTGGAAGAATGGCAGATGAAGGTGATCCACTACATGGAATTGGCTGAAATGACTGGCAGAATCCGAGACCAGGGAGAAGAGTCGGTGAAAGAAGACTGGAAGAAATTTAAAGACTATTTAAAGAAATATTGTAAAATTAATGAATGTTAGAAGGATGTTGGATAGAAACTAAGTGGTTTCCAGCTGTAATGCTTTAGGAGACATGAAAAAAAATTCACAAATGGGTAAAAGTTTAATGGTAAGGATTTGCTGAACTAACAAATTGAACTGGAATACAGGGTGGGGAGGTGTGAGGAGGTCTGAGGAAATAAGTGTACGGAAGTTATGTTATTGAAAATTAATGTGTGTTTTTAATTGTTTTTTATTTTGTATGTTATTTTGTATGCTTATTTTTCATTTTTTGCTATATTTTAAAAACTTTCAATAAATATCTTTAAAAAAAAAATTCACCATAGATAATAGGACTGAAAGCGACCACCTACTCCATCATCTCCACTACTGGCCAAAATTCAATTCAGCACTCTCACATAGAACATGAGGTCATAGATAAAGCAAATTATCCAGCATTGCGTAGGAAAAAATGGACACCTGAGATAGCAATTGCAGTTGAGAATAGATTGAATTCACAAACTGCAATTAAGTTAAGATAAATTATAATAAACAATCTATCAATAGACTCCTCCCTGACGGCTTACGAAAATCTCATTGAGTCCTTGCAGGATGTGGTTTCGGTTAACATAAACTCAGCCGGCAAGCCACGCACTGCAAAAGGGCGCGGTTGGTTTGACCAAGAGTGCCGCACAAAGAAGGAAGCCTTAAGGAACGCTTATTTGGCCTATAGAAACGCTGGATTAAACTACTTACCTCCAGCTTATTTCAAAATCAAAAAAGAGTATAAAGCCCTTTTGGCCTCAAAAAAAAGGCAGTCCGAACAAAATTCCTGGTCCCTGCTATTGAATGCCTCACTAAACAATGAAACTAAACTCTTTTGGCAACTGGTCTCCGACTCAATGAAAAATAGTTCCTCAGCCCCCAGCTGTGTCATTCCAGCTCAGGTTTGGGAGAATCACTTTAGAAATATATTTATGGAAAATCCAAACCTCCCTTCCAGCTTCCAGGAGGATGACAGGGCAGAATTGCCACTGCTCCCTAATTGGAGGCCGGTTACTGTGGAGGAAGTCCATACATTAATTGGGAATCTGAAGAGTGGAAAGGCTCCGGGGAAAGACTTTATCCCAGCAGAGTTGATTACATCAAACCAGCACTGGTGGGCTCCACTTCTGGCAGCACTCTTTAGGGTAGTAAATAACTCGGGTAAGGTACCATATAGCTGGAAACATGCTATAGTAGTTCCAATCTTTTAAAAGAGGCCACCCAAATGTACCTTCCAATTATAGGCCAATTAGCCTGCTCTCAATAATTGGAAAGTTGTATGCCCATTTCCTCAGTAGCAAACTGACAACTTTTCTAAATGAACATAATATACTATCTGAAGCCCAGGCAGCTTTTCGTGAGAACCATTCAACAACAGACCACTGTCTAATGCTGTCCTTCCTAGCTGAGAAGTATACCAGGCCTCTACAGGGTAAACTCTTCGTGGCCTTTATGGATCTGAAATCAGCATTTGACTCCATCCCCAGATCCCAGCTATGGTCCAAATTAAGTCTGATTTTGCAGGACAAACGACTTCTCTTTCTCATAAAAGCCCTGTACAATGGAACCAAACTGCAGGTCCGATGTGGTCGACAGGGACAGCTATCGAACAGCATCGAGATGACTAGGGGGGTGAGACAGGGTTGTATTTTGGCCCCCACATTGTTTTGTCTATTCTTAAACGACCTAGAAGAGAACTTAATGGACCCAGATGGACACATTCCAAAAATAGGAATGAGAAGGACCCCTCTGTTATATGCTGATGACGCAGCCATCATCTCACGTTCCAGACCGGGTTTGAATTATCTGTTGAAGAAATTTTCTGATTACTGTTCTGGAAATGGTTTATCCATTAATTATGAAAAATCTAAAATTATAGTCTTCGAAAGAAGATTCTCCCAGTCTAAATGGGTGCTGGATGGCCATAACCTTGAACAGGTAAAATACTTCAGTTACCTAGGGCTCAGATTCCATCATACAGGCTCTTGGAAACACCATTGGCAAACCTCCCTTCAAAAGGCGGAGATTACAAAGCTAGCCATACATAGATTCTTCTTCACAAAGGGAGGCAAATATGTTCCAGCAGCCTTAAGGGTTTTCAACTCAAAGCCCGTTTTCCAACTCCTGTATGCAGCAAATGTCTGGCATAATGGGGACCTGCCAAAGCTAGATGGCTTTCAGGCAAAATTTATACGATCTCTGCTGCAGGTACCTAACTGCGTCCCTAACTCCGTACTTCTGTTAGAAGCTGATGAATGCCCAATTTCAACTAAAGCGTGGTGGGCTGCCCTAAAACATTGGCTCAGGATTTCAGTGTTTAATCTAGGGAAGGGTCTGTACCAACATCTGACCAATGAGGAATTTGTCAGCAAATGGCAGAAAACCATGGCTAAAAAAGCCACCTCTATTGGTCTGTCTCCCTCCCAACTGTATTACCTGGGTTATGAAGGCGCCCAAAAGGTTTTAAAGCAAAGATTATGGGACAATGCACACAGTGACTTGCGATCTCGATCACACGCATGTGGGAGTCATAGCCACGGTAAAGGCTTGTAATATTGCAGGGTGCCCCCTGACCTCGGCTGACCAGCACTCTGAGCTTTACAATGTATTGGAATGCACTGACCTTATAAGGAGTTATGTTCCCCCCCCTCTGGGCAGTGTAACCCTATATGGTTTGTGGGTGGGTTAAAGCCATGACCGGGTGAGGTAACGTGAGAGATTGGAATGTAGCCATGCGGCTGGAGAGGAACAAAGGGAGTAAATAAAGGACTGGAGGGAGAGGAGAAGTCTGAAATGAGCTGTCCTCCGTCCATGGAAATATTGCTGGCCTCTGTGTCTTTATTTTATGCTAAAAAGCATGATTTGTAACGGCTGGCTCCGACAAGTGGTGCCCTCTCTGAGGATAACTTAAAAGAAGAGGCCATTTAAAGAAAAGAGGCAAAATTAAAGCAAACAGTCTGAGGCAGACTAAGAGGATTTTAAAAGAAACCGTGAGAGGTTTTTCTATCCAAGCAGTGGATATCATTGGCTCACCACGCCCGGCAAGGGTTGCACAGCGCTGAAGCATCTTAGGATCCCTGGTGAGTCCGTTCCGTTATTATTATTATTATTATTATTATTATTATTATTATTATTATTATATTGATTTTTGAAAAATGGGCAGCTCCTTGACTACTCCACAACAGAAGTTTTTAAAAGACTTAAAATTTCTCCTCTCCTCCAACAAATTGGAAGTTCCAGAGGGTGATTTGATACAGCTCATTCTGTGCATTCATGAACATTGTCCCTGGTTTCCTTTGAATGTAACATGTGAATTAAAACTTTGGGACAAGATTGGTGAACATTTTCATGAGCTCCCCAGCATCAGTTCTCGGATTTTAAATGCATGGTGCAAGGTTCATTATGCCATGGGTTCTTTATCACCAAAAAATATCTCCCTGGCTGCATTGCCAACACAACCTCCAGCTTCTTTAATCCAGCCTGCTGTGTTAGAGTCTGCTATGTTAGAGTTTGTTCCAATCCTTGCCCTGCCAGCAGCTCCAGACCCCAAGCCTCCGGACTACAGTTCCTCACCAGAGGACCCAATCCTGCAAAAATACCGTGGTCTGGCTGGCAATAATCCAGATCTTTCAGAGGCAGACCCAGCTACCCCTTTTCAACGTGCAGTCCTTGCCTGTTCCTTAATTCAGGATACTATGGCATTCCCTGTCATTGTGTCCCCTGCTGGTGCTCCAGCAGGAACTCAAGCCCAGCACCAACCTTTTGACTTTAAAATCTTGAAAGAGCTTCAATTGTCAGTAAGGACAAATGGACTTCAAGCCCCATTCACACAGGCTCTTTTGGAAGCCACATTAGCCCAGCCTTTGGTTCCAGATGACATCAAGCTTTTGGCACGTACAGTGTTACCCCCATCAGCAGGTGTTTTGTTTGCTCACAAATGGGAAACTGCCTGCCGTGCTTATGCTCCAGCCTTGTTACAACAAATCAGGGGAAATAATCCAAATATTACCCTCGCAGATGTCATAGATGCCATGATGGGGCGTGGTCCTTTCGCTCAGGCTTCAGTACAAGCCACACTGCTGCAGATCTTATTGAGGGATACTGCTCTTGCTGCTAAAAAAGCAATGAGAAAAATCCCAGAACCCAGTATTCAATCAAGGTGGGGTTCAATCAGGCAAGAGGCAAGAGAATCATATTCTTCCTTTATGGACAGGCTGCTTACAGCAGTGAGTCGTCAAATTGAAAATCCTGAAGCCAAACAAATAATTATCAAACAATTGGCCTTTGAAAATGCCAATGAGGATTGTAAGATTGCGTTACAACCGAAAATACACAATCCTGCCACAGACACAGCAGCCATGCTTCGCATTTGTCAGTCTGTAGATACAACCACCCACGAGATTCATCTGCTGGCAGCAGCGCTCAATGAAAACCAGCCTGTAGCCACCGATACAACGTTTCCAGCGTGGCAAACCAGGATCACCGATACCTCAGTGCGGGTAGAACGGTGGCCTCCACCAAAAGAAAAATCCGCAGCAATGGCACCATCTTGTTTCTGAACAGCTTATTTCTGAACAATTGACTTTCGGCCACATTGAACCATCTTCATCCCACTGGCTCCAGCAGACAGGGAACGGTTTTCTTTTACATTGCCAGTATATCACAATTCACAGCCCATCCAACGATATCAGTGGATTGTCCTGCCTCAAGGCATGCGGAACTCCCCTACACTTTGTCAACATTTTGTGGGTGAAGCATTGAAACCTTTCCGCATGCGCCACCTAGAGGTGCTGCACACAAGCTGCATCTGGCAGTGTTTGCTACACCGTTGTTGCCAACAGGAATTTTATATGCTCAGACGGAAAAGAAGAAGACAATCTGCATTATAGAATGGCTACATCTACCGCACACCCCACCAAAAAACATTTATTCCATAATTGAATCCACATCAGACATTGTTATCAAAGGACGTTCACGTGCTATAGCTTTAAACGGTTATGATGTTGCATCAATATATCTTCCCTTCTCACAGACTGAACAGCAGCATTTATTCATAACTAATGCTGCCATGCAAATTGCTTTAGCTGATTTTATAGGTGTCATCATTTTTAACCCTCCAAAGGATGACAGTTTGACATTTCTGACACAGGTCACCTATGTTTTGGCTATCCCCTTGTCTCTCACACCTCTCCCCTCTGCACTAACCATTTTCATGGATGGAACAAGAAGTAGGGGAGTAGTGACGTGGGAGGAGGGAGGAAAATGGAAATGTTTATTTACCCCTCCACAGTCTTCTGCTCAGCGAGCTGAGCTAGCAGCTGTGATTCTTGCCTTTCAATCCTTTCCTACTCAACCTTTCAATCTTATTGTGGATACTCAGTATGTATATCACATTTTTGCTATTTTACCAATATCTTATATAACTCCTTCCTTGGATTCTGACTTGTTTTCCTTGTTTCTTGCCCCGCAGGCCTTACTTCAGCACAGAGAGTTCCCTTATTATGTTGCACATCTTCGCTCTCACACATCGCACCCAGGGTATTTAGCAGAGGGCAATGCAAGAGCAGATGCAGCATTGAAGAACATTTCTACCTTTTCTCTCTTTTCTGATCCTATACTATGTCATAACACCTTTCACCTTCCTGCGAAAGCATTGACAAAGCAGTTTTCTATTCCCTTGGCCCAAGCAAGGGATATAGTTTCCCAATGTGCTTCTTGTTCTAAATCTCAGCTGGCCATTCCTTTTGATGCTGTCAATCCTAGGGGCACGTCTGCATTGGCGTGTTGGCAGATGGATGTCACACACACACCTGTGTTGGCTCCAGTCTCCAAGGTTCACCTCACGGTGGACACCCACTCTGGATTCATATGGGCTACGCCCATGAGGGGGGAAACAGCTCGGCATGTCATTCAGCACACTATCCGCTGTTTCTCAGTCATGGGTAAACCTGCGCGTATCAAAACTGATAATGGTCCAGCTTATATTTCTAAAACATTTTTCGAATTTTGTAAGTTGTGGAATGTGAAATTAACTCATGGCATACCCTTTAACTCCACAGGTCAAACTATAGTGGAAAGAGCACACCTGACGTTCAAAACACTATTGCTTAAACAGCTTGGCGGCCGAAGCATACCAACAGCAGATATCCCTTCGGCTGTTCACCAAGTTCTTTTTGTACTTAACCATCTTTTATATCCACATAATAGGACCCATACCCCCGCTGAATTGCATTTTAGGAAGGAGGAGGCACTCCCCGCCCCTTGGTGGTGTACTGACGCTTGCCTGATCCCCCGTGGCATGGACCTGTCCCGCTGATCACGTGGGGACGAGGGTACGCGGCAGTGGACGTCGAGGACAAGCCTTTGTGGGTTCCAGCTCGATGTGTGCGGCCATGGCGAGCCTCTTTAACCGCGGATGCACCTTCCTAACCATTTGCCTTGCCATCCTTTGCTGCACCGTTATACAAGGAGAAGCAGATGACCCAATACAGTTGAAACCACCATATTTCACCTCATCGGCTGGCAAGCAGCTGTCATCAGAATCCTACTTTGGCTGGCAGCATCCACGGCTCAGCCACTCTCGAACTATAAGAACAGCGTTGTTGAATAAGACTTTTAGGGGAGAAAATTATCATAAGATATGGAGGAATAATATTTTTGTACAAGATATGATTATGTTTACCAGTTTATTGAATGCTTCTAGATGCTGGCTGTGTATGCACATGCCCCCTTTTGCGAGTCATTCAGGCATAATGCTTCATGATGTGCCTGTCAATGGATCTTTTCGATTTACAAATATTATATCCCCTAAGCAATCTTTTTGGCCCTCAGTACACTTGACCCTCCATGAGCCTGCCCCCATTTATTTTCAAATTAAGGAGGGGAAAGAATCATGGGGCATATATCCAAACTGTCAATATACATTGAATTTCACTTTTAATAGCTCTTGTTCTCTTACAGGAACATACAATGACCAATCTCAGTGCTATAGAAGTGACACCAGTGCATGGCTAATAAACTAGAAAGGAAGTCTACCATGCAGCTTGGAATCAGAATTCTTATATTCTTGGCTTCCGGATGGAAGTTGGCTTCGACATTTATTGATTTTAGTGATCATTATAGTAGTTATTTGCATTATTTTGTGTTGCTGTATACAATGTATTCCTTCTTTAATTTCTGTATGTACTGCATGGTTCTCCAGTCCGCGGCCCGCTTCCGGTCTCACAAAAGTCTGATTAATTAAAGAAAGAAAAAGGGCATAGAATCATAGAATCATAGAATCATAGAATCATAGAGTTGGAAGAGACCCCAAGGGCCATCGAGTCCAACCCCCTGCCAAGCAGGAAACACCATCAGAGCACTCCTGACATATGGTTGTCAAGCCTCTGCTTAAAGACCTCCAAAGAAGGAGACTCCACCACGCTCCTTGGCAGCAAATTCCACTGTCGAACAGCTCTTACTGTCAGGAAGTTCTTCCTAATGTTTAGGTGGAATCTTCTTTCTTGTAGTTTGGATCCATTGCTCCGTGTCCGCTTCTCTGGAGCAGCAGAAAACAACCTTTCTCCCTCCTCTATGTGACATCCTTTTATATATTTGAACATGGCTATCATATCACCCCTTAACCTCCTCTTCTCCAGGCTAAACATGCCCAGCTCCCTTAGCCGTTCCTCATAAGGCATCGTTTCCAGGCCTTTGACCATTTTGGTTGCCCTCCTCTGGACACGTTCCAGTTTGTCAGTGTCCTTCTTGAATTGTGGTGCCCAGAACTGGACACAGTACTCCAGGTGTGGTCTGACCAGAGCAGAATACAGTGGCACTATTACTTCCCTTGATCTAGATGCTATACTCCTATTGATGCAGCCCAGAATTGCATTGGCTTTTTTAGCTGCCGCGTCACACTGTTGGCTCATGTCAAGTTTGTGGTCAACCAAGACTCCTAGATCCTTTTCACATGTACTGCTCTCAAGCCAGGTGTCACCCATCTTGTATTTGTGCCTCTCATTTTTTTTGCCCAAGTGCAATACTTTAGATTTCTCCCTGTTAAAATTCATCTTGTTTGTTTTTGCCCAGTTCTCTAATCTGTCAAGGTCGTTTTGAAGTGTGATCCTGTCCTCTGGGGTGTTAGCCACCCCTCCCAGTTTGGTGTCATCTGCAAATTTGATCAGGATGCCCTTGAGTCCATCATCCAAGTCGTTGATAAAGATGTTGAATAAGACCGGGCCCAAGACAGAACCCTGTGGCACCCCACTAGTCACTCTTCTCCAGGATGAAGAGGAACCATTGATGAGCACCCTTTGGGTTCGGTCAGTCAGCCAGTTACAAATCCACTGAGTGGTAGCATAGTCAAGACCGCATTTTACCAGCTTCTTTACAAGAATATCATGGGGCACCTTGTCAAATGCCTTGCTGAAATCAAGGTAGGCTACATCCACTGCGTTCCCTTCATCTACCAGGCTTGTAATTCTGTCAAAAAACGAGATCAGGTTAGTCTGACATGACTTATTTTTCAGAAATCCATGCTGACTATTGGTGATCACAGCATTCCTTTCTAGGTGCTCACAGACTGTTTGCTTAATGATCTGCTCCAGAATCTTCCCTGCTATTGATGTCAGACTGACTGGGCAGTAATTATTTGGGTCCTCTCTTTTCCCCTTTTTGAAAATAGGGACAACATTTGCCCTCCTCCAGTCTGCCGGGACTTCACCTGTTCTCCAGGAATTCTCAAAGATGACTGCCAGTGGTTCTGAGATCACATCTGCCAGTTCTTTTAATACTCTTGGATGCAGTTCATCTGGCCCTGGAGACTTGAATACATCTAAACTAGCCAAGTATTCTTGTACTATCTCCTTAGTTATTCTGGGCTGTGTTTCCTTTGCTGAATCATTTGCTCCAAATTCTTCCATTTTTTGTACACATCCTTTTTTAATCTTAACTCAGTTAAAAGTTCTTTAGATAGCCACCCTGGCTTCTTTAGGCACCTTCCATGTTTCCGTCTCATTGGTATTGCCTGACGTTGTGCTTTTACTATCTCCCTCTTAACAAACTCCCAGCCATCATGAACTCCCTTTCCTTTTAGTATTGCTGTCCATGGGATCTCACCCAGCACTTCCCTGTGGGAGGCATGTGGGAGTCATAGCCACGGTAAAGGCTTGTAATATTGCAGGGTGCCCCCTGACCTCAGCTGACCAGCACTCTGAGCTTTACAATGTATTGGAATGCATTGACCTTATAAGGAGTTATGTTCCCCCCCTCTGGGCAGTGTAACCCTATATCATTTGTGGGTGGGTTAAAGCCATGACCGGGTGAGGTAACGTGAGAGATTGGAATGTAGCCATGCGGCTGGAGAGTAACAAAGGGAGTAAATAAAGGACTGGAGGGAGAGGAGAAGTCTGAAATGAGCTGTCCTCCGTCCATGGAAATATTGCTGGCCTCTGTGTCTTTATTTTATGCTAAAAAGCACGATTTGTAACGGCTGGCTCCGACACACGCAGTCTGTAGTCCGCTGGCAGCAGGAGTTCAATATGGGTATGTCTTTAAGTTAACATCTTACATCAAAAACCTGATAGTACCTAACTACCGAAGGCTTTTCACCAAAGCCAGACTAAACGTCTTTCCTTCTGCAGTGTTGGATGGCAGGTTGAGAGGAGTTCCCTACCAGGACAGACTTTGCTCGTGTGCTCAAGGCATCGATTCCATAAATCATATTTTGTTGCATTGTGCAAAATATGAGCAGGCCAGGGCTGAACTGATACTACCCTTGCTGGTACCTTTTCCGGGAAAATCAGAGGATCACTATGTCAGGTTCCTACTGGAAGACCGGACAAAAGCGAGAACGTTAGCAGTGGCAAAGTTTTTATCGGTGGTTGCAAGAACAAATGGGCCATATATTCTAAACAAAATGCTTGATTAACCTGGAGGTAGGCTGTACGAACTGTGTATTGATTTGTAATGATTAGTTGGGTCTCTGGGCCGTAATAAAGATTGTTGTTGTTATTTCCCTTTTGTTTCTTCATTTTTCCTGTTGTAATCCTTCAAATACAGCTTCTCTGGCTCACACTGCTCTGCTTTCAGGGGCTAATTTTCACTGCGTCACACATACCATCTTTGTTTGTCGAAGACTAAAAAAAAAGACTGGCGTCCCACCAGAGCCCTAGGAAAGTCTCCAACTAAACTTTCTCATCCATCCCTGAACGATCTGGTGTCCTGCCAGAGCTGTGGTAGATCTTCAAAAGGCATAGTCTTAATTTCAGTTCAGTGAAAGATCAAAGCTTTCCATCAAAACAATATTCTTGCACAGTCTTGTTTTTATAGTAATCCATAAATATTATCTTATCCTGCCATTTATCAATCCATTAATATTTGGGAGGAGGTCTGCCAAATCATCAAAGCAGCAAACATAATACATTAAGAAAGGGTAAAGGCTCCCTTCCCCCATCATACCTCAGTTCTCTCAAAATCAAAACGTTATCACTCAGTGGCCGATTCATTTAGTAGGTTATCTTGTCCCATTAATCCAGCACATGTCTGTAAATTAGATCCAAATTTTTCTTTCTAAGATACTGTATCAGAGGGCATTTAAAATGCTTTGCACTCAGTGTCTCCTGCTCCCCGCCTTCCATTTCGGGACGGGAACCGGGTATCAGATGATCTGCGTGTGGAGCTCACACCCACACCCCAACACTGGGAGCGGCTTGCAAGGACAATTACCCTCCAATTAGTCCTGGTTTGCAGTACAAAAAGAAGATTGCACCTGAAGCAAGTCTCCTGTGAGCCTCAGCAGAGTGAGTAGGAGCTTTTAAAAAAATAATACGGAAAAAAGACACACTCCCGGAAAACAAGTTTATATCCCAGGCAGATAAGGACTCCGGGAGTCGCCGGACGGCATTTTAAACATCCTCCCTTCCTTTGAGGCTCTTCTAAAGCCCCTTTGAAATCCCGCTGAAGCCATTCAAAACTCCTTGAGGTTATCTAAAACTATTTGAGGCTAATTACAACGCTCTGAGTTTCCTTCAAACAAAGCCCTCAAATATACGGATGGGGCAAAGTAACCCAAATCTAATCCGGGGATGGTACTCACAAGACAGAGTTATAAAGAACTGGGAATTTCTCTTACAAAAGTTGCAGACACCCCCCCCCCCCGGAAAAAGCAGGCCAAAATCTTATACTATTTCAAACCAAAAGCAGATGATACAAGAAACATGGAGAGCCTGCACTCTCACGAATGGTCTGTCGACCGTACCTGGCATGGGAAGGATATGGAAGCAAACGGAGGAGGGGAGGGAGTTGATCTGGCAACTGAGCTACAACAAGCAACTTTAGAAAACAAGGTCCATGAGGCCCGACAGGAGCAGGAGACACTATCAGGAAACTCAGAAACTAAGACAAACGAGCCCACCCAATCCCCTCTGTCCGGAGAGAAGGCGGGATCCCCTCCCTTGACTGAGTCGGAGGAGTGGCTGAACAACACAAGAGCACAATATTTGGACATGGACAACTATTCCTACATTCTGATAGGGCTGTATAAAGATCTGCTGAAAGAATACTCAGCACAGATGCGATGGCTTGTGAATGCTCTTTGCAATAAGTACCTCTGCTCACTCAGAGATATTTACAGTTCTTTATTTTACATATGTACAGGCAGTGCATTACAATCATGCATCCGACTACACCCGTTCAGATTATGGGAGTGGCCTATGCCGGCTTCTCCTTCAACAGAAAAGGCGGGGAAGTTTCATGTGATGCCTCTCCCCCCTTCTCTTTAACTCTCTCCTTCTTGGCAGACGGAATAGGCATTTTCACACTATTGGTGCCAGAACTTCCTGTTCGGTGCTGGGGCTCTGCTTCAGCATCTGAGAGCCTTCCCGCCTCCTGGCTTTCCCCTCTTTCCTCAATCGCCACTTCCTGCTCCTCCCTGGCATTCTCTGGCAGTACCATGACAACAGATAAGCAAAGAACTTGAGCCAATCAAAATTTTCGTCTCAGAATGTTTGGGCCTGCTTATTTCCCTGACTGAGCTAATTAGGAGAAAAGAAGACTGCCGCCCCCATAAAGCAGTCAACAACAAGCCAAATGGAAATATAATCCAGTCAAGCACTGAAAATAGAAAAAAACAACTAGAACTAAACCAGGCCAGGAAGAACTACTACTTGCCCCCAAGAAATCTTCCTTAAAGGGAAAGTGTTCAATGCACAAGAAGAAGAAATCTAAGAATGTTAAAATGAGACACCGAAAGGCAAAGCTGTCCTCTCGTACTGGAAAAATGAATTTCTCAAAGTTATTTAAGCTGTTGGAGAATTCAAACACAAAGCACTCCAGTACAGTGATACCTCGGGTTACAGACGCTTCAGGTTACAGACTCCACTAACCCAGAAATAGTACCTTGAGTTAAGAAATTTGCTTCAGAATGAGAACAGAAATCGTGTGGTGGCGGTGTGGCGGCAGCAGGAGGTTCCATTAGCTAAAGTGGTGTCTCAGGTTAAGAACGGACCTCCAGAACGAATTAAGTTCTTAACCCGAGGTACCACTGTACAACAACCCAAAATAAGAGCCAAAGCCCAAGCATATTAAAAAAGCATCAAGAGGTTAGGCCTCAAAACCTAGTAGAACAAACATCACCCCCTAGTGGAGTCTCAGTAAAATTAAAGGAAATCCCAGATCCTAATGTCAGGGAACTGCCATTGGCTCAGGGGCGAGAGGGGAAAAGCCGGATGGATTACAGAGAGCCCCCAAAGATCGTGGGAAGCAGCACCTCCTCAGCGGAGGAGAGTAACCACACCTCCAGTGGAGAGGAGCTTCAGGGCTTGGAGGAGGTGAGGCGGAGCCAGGACACCTTGCCTGGGCAAAGCGGGGAGGAGAGAGGTCCTCCGTTGCCCACCCCTCCCTGCGCAGTTGGCTTCCGCGCCGAGAGGGGAGGTGCAGATTGGGCGTCAAGAAACTACTCTGCTGGGGAAGGTTTAAGGACCGCCCACTCACAGATTCTGCCAGTGAATGAGCGAGCCACGGAATAGTGGCGCTCTGCATGGTGAAGGGTTTTTGGCACCAATAAAGAGGCTTTACAGCTGACTAGGGAGGCATTTGCCTCATTGCTCTCAAGTAACCCCCTGAGATCCTTACACCTAAGCAATCAACTTCCTACAAGACTCCTCAGGGAAAACATATATACTCAAATCTACCCAAAAAGGCTCATGACAAAATAGCCCAAAACAGTCAGAATTTAATCCTAATCAGACATAAACTTGTCTTCCTACCCCTCTCCAAATACAGAGGCTTCCCCATGCTTGCACAATGGAGAGCCAATATTCTCAAGAAAATCGACTTAGCCATTAGAGGCCTCGTCTCAGCAAAAAAATGTTATCAACGTAAAATTTCTCTCATCTGACAATGTCCAAAATACAGCAGTGGTGACCTTTAGGGACTGGTCTACAACCAAACAAATTTTAGCCAATAAAGACAAGCTCCAAAGGGCTGGACTGTTGGTGATCTGTCTTTTCAAAGATTTTGGTGACCCTTCACCACTCATAGAAACACACAAGTTTGTTAGACTAAAAACAAAACCTAACACTGCTGAGAATTGCAAGCTGCCACAGCCAGAAGCAGACAAAGTCCCCCAACAGATGGTTAAGCTTCAAAAAACCTTATCCTCCTCTTTCAAACAAAAAAAAAAAGATATCATCAACGAGAATGAGCAGTTCTTCATAGCCTCCCTTGAGCAAATTCAACAGTCCCAGGACACGCTAATTGCTAGATTATCAACCATAAGAAAGTTCATACCTCTCCTAGTCTCTCCTGCCCCTTTGGAATTCAACTATGCAAACCACACAACAAAACCCTTATCCAATGAAGATTGGACATTAAGCCAGTACCTGACCCCAGAGGAAATGGGGCCCCCAGCACCCACTTCAATACCTCAAACAATAATGCACCAATTCAAACTAGTGGTGCCAGTGACCGGGAACAGCTCAATCTTTGCGGATGACCTAGGATCTCTAGATGCCATTCAGACGGAAGATTGAAATACAGATACAGTGGGTGGACAGTCAGAGAAACTAAACACACCAAATCAGTCCTTACTACAAAAGGTTTTTCTATCCTACCCCACCTCCCTACAAATACGCCAGACTCCACCGCCCTAAAGAATCAACGGCTGAAAATCTCTGAGGGTGCCCAAAATCCAAGAATCAGCCAATGCCCTAAATATCCTTTCCTGGAATGTGGCTGGTTGGTCTAGATGTTTATCTCAATCTAAGGTATTCCATTCTATTGCCAAAACTTTAACATCATCACCCTTCAAGAGACATGGGCTGCGGAAACTCCAGCTCTGGAAGGTTTTTATGCTTATGCAATTAGGGCCGTCCCGGGCAGAGGCCCGGGGAGGCTAAAAGGGGGGCTTTGCATCTTGATTTCTCAATGTCTAAATGCCACCTGTAAAGAGCTGCCTTCCCTAGACCAACTAGCAATGGCCTTAGTTATATCACGGGGAAGATGTAAAGTGTTATTTATAAATGTTTATATTCCTTCAACTAGCTTAAATATTGACATTGATAGCAAGTGGAAAAGATTAGAAACCTTTGTTAAGTTGCTGATTTCGGATTATCCAGGGGCAAAGGTTCTGCTGGTGGGTGATCTAAACACAAGGCTAGGGCCAGATGACTCCAGTTTAGCAGCCAAATACAGGTGCAAAGTCGGGTTTCCCAAGACGTCTAGCCCAGAAGCCCGCCAGACCCCAAGGCTATCTAAGGACCAATATTCAAACTACGCCAGTGCCTGCCTTTTCAAATTTTCGAGGAAGCTAAGTTTATACATTCCCTGGGGAATACATTCCCTGGGGAATATACATTCCTGTCAGGGTCAAAAACTAGTACAATTGACTTTATATTGGTTGATAGCAAATTAGTAGCAAAAACTGAGAGATTAAAAGTGCTCCCATATGTAGAAGGGGATCACTTCCCATTACACCTGCAGGTATCCCTCAAAAACAAGACAATCTTTCTGAAAACAATATACCCTGCAGAGATTATTGCTTTAGAGCGCCCTGGATGTCGAGCTAAATGGACCCCCACACTTGACATCCAACTAAAGGAGATTTTAACTTCTGAAAAACCATATACACCTACAAAGGGCTCCAGGAGCAACCTCTATCCAGAAGATCCCCTTGTTGAATATGAGTGTTGAATAAGAAAACGTTACAAACTGCCTATAAAACTGCCCAGACAGCTGAGAACGCTATTAGACAACAAGCCTATCTTTCTGTCCCCTCTCTTTAAAAAACAAAAACAAAGCCCTAATAACCCGCCAAAAATATGCCTACAGCAGAAAACGCTGGTTGAATCTAATTAGCGCGGCAAAGGGAAAAAAACAGTCACTATTTTGGAGATTGGTTACCTCCGGCTCCCCCAAGGCTGTTTCCCCTCTATCCACACAAATCCCATCTGACCACTGGGTCTCCTATTTTCAAGCTATTCTATGAGGATGTTGAATATCCCATTCAGGAACATGAATTAGAGCAGCTGGCTAAATGGCCAGCAGTCTCGGAAACAGAAGTGAAATCCCATATAAACCAACTGAAAATGGCTAAAGCTCCTGGACCTGATGGCATCCTTCCAGAAATGCTAAAATCATAGGCAGACTGGTAGGCCCCTTTCCAAGCCACTCTTTTCACTCATATATGTGGGAATGTTCTGGGGTGCAGGAGAGGATATATTGACTAATTATATCCTTATCCAACTTGTGCTAACAAGTTCCCAAAATATCATAGAATCATAGAGTTGGAAGAGACCACAAGGGCCATCGAGTCCAACCCCCTGCCAAGCAGGAAACAATCAGCAGAGTTTATAACATTCCCCTTTAAGTTCGCAACGGTAACGCTTGCACAGGTTCGCTAGAACCTCTATAATAATTACTCTGGTAATTTCCCCTTTTGTTCCCTCTTAAAATACAAGACACAACACAGTCTTTATAAAAGTATAAAAGAGTTTACTCACGTTCTGTTCACAATATGATCCCAGAAGGCAGACAGCTTTAAAAAGGTTACATACATTCAGAATCTATCTTATAGCAAGATAGTCCCGTCCTCTCTTGGCTGAGAGCCAAGACGGCATGTTGCTCCTTCAGAAGATGAAGATCAGAGAGAGGCAAGAGGCAAGAGAGCTAGAGGGGCAAGAGAGAGAATGGCTGCCTGCCCTGTGCTTTTATCATTTACCTGCACAGGTGAGGCCACACCCACCTCTGGTCACATGCGGAGGAAGTCCGTCCCCAGGAAGTTTACCTGCTTGCTGGACAGACATCCCTCCCTATGTTCTAACATGTACACTCTAGGAATGTTGCCATTGACTGCTCCTGTGTTTACATCCTACAATATAGGCAATACTTGCCGCATCCCAAGGGACTGGGGAACAGCCATAGTCATTCTATTCTATAAAAAAGGCAACAGAGGAGATCCATTGATCTATCAGCTTATTAAGTGTAATTAGCAAACTTTACACAAAGCACCTGCTGGAAAAATTCACAGAGTTGCTAGAGGATAAAGACATTCTGGCAGCAGAACAAGTGGGATTTAGACCCAGCAGGTCCACACTAGATCACTGCCTAACGTTACAACACCTTATAGAAAAATATAACTCAGGAGGGCAGGCCTCACTATATGCAGCTTTTGTTGATCTAAAAGCAGCCTTTGACTCAGTTCCCAGAACCAGACTCTGGGACAAGCTTTGGGCCACTACCATTGATAGAAGGCTACTATATTTAATTCAGGTAGTACATTCAAATACGGCCCTTAGAGTCAGATGCAGCCAGCTAGGGCACTTAACAGATCCCATCAAAACATTTAAGGGTGTTAGGCAAGGATGCCTTTTGACCCCTTTATTACTTAATCTTTATTTAAATAACTTGGTAACCACTCTCCATAACCTCGACTTCCACCCTCCGAAGTTAGCAAACCAGCACATCACTGCTCTGTTTTATGCAGATGACGCTGTAATACTATCCAGAACCCCCATAGGGCTTAGAAGAGCACTAAGAAAATTAGCTGCCTATTGTGAGATGGAATGCCTCAAAATATATTATCAGCGCCAGCGATTAATGGCGGATTTCCCTCCGAGCTCCGGAGGGAGTCTGCTCCGCGAGTTCGGGTCTGACCACTACGGCGAAGCGGGGACCCTTAAAAATCACAGGCGCGGAAGCCTGTGAACAAGAGACTCGGCGGGCACCTTTGCGCCCCCCCGAAATCATGAAGGAGCCTTTTTAAAGGCTCCGAAACGGCAGCGGGTGTGAGGCGCGGTGCTGAGAGTCGTCGTTCAAGCCCGTGGAGCGAAGCCGCGTCGCCATTGTCGGAGAGCGCTGATTCCTTCCTGAAATTTGGACTGAAAACAACTACCCGTGAGTAGGATACAAATAACTATCTGGAATTGGGATAAATTACTGAACAATTTGGCTGGAAACGGGAAAGGCAAAAAATAAGGAAGTCTGCCTTTCCGGACTGCAGAAATATCAAAGCAAAGAGAGTACAAAGCGTGATCTGAGAGGACTACTTTAAATCAGTAAACTAGACATTGGATTTGAAATCCCCCTCATGCAGGCAGGAGCAGAGGGGGAGGAAGATTTATTTGATATACCTGCATGAAAGGAACTTTTGAAACTACATCTGCCGTCTTAAAACCCTGGGAACGGACTGTCTTGACAGGAAAGCCAAATAGAGGACTGTCACTTTGTTAAAGGAAATTCTTCAAATTTGATACTTGACTTAATTTAACTCTGTGAAAGATACAGAATTACTGGATTATAAGGCTTTGGGGGATTTGTAACAATAGGAAACTTGGAACCCTTTTAAAGAGACATTTTGTTGCAACAATTCTGGAGACTCTTCCCCCTAGAGGACTTGGTTAAAACAGTCGCAAATGGGATTTTAGAAGTTAGGCCATTGGAAACTTCCACTTGAAAACAATCTACAGGCGTGGGAACGACCTTGATTAGTGTGAGAGTGTTATGGCATATGGAACTAGATCGGGTAAACAACATAAGACTGACGCCTCACACCAGAGAAGGGCCTCAGTTTCTGGTACAGTAACAGCTGCAGCTGGTCAAGCAAAACCAAAAGCTATGTCTACTGATGCTGTAACGCAAGCTCTTTGTAAGATTAATGAGTCTTTGGAATCTTTGACAAAACAAGGTGCGGAATCCAGCAAACAACTGGCTGACGTTGCAGCAAAACTTGGCCTGAATACGAAAAGTATCAATGACCTAGGTGAGAAGGTGAAGTCTAACACGCAGTCTATTGGGAAACTTTTAGAAGAATCAGCTACAATTCGAAAGATTGCAGAAGAAGCTAAAGAGATTGCTGTCACCACCCAGGAAAAGATACCATCAGTTCATAAAAAATTGGAAGAACATGAGCTGGCTTTGTCTATGCTTGAAATGCAAAGAAAAGAAAGAAATTTGAGAATAAGAGCAGTGCCTGAAAGTGAGAAAGACAGCTTGGCGGACTTTCTCACAAAAGAATTTTTGGACTTCTGGCAACAGGAATTGGGGAAAAAAGAATTTAAAATAGAGGCTGCTTTCAGAAGACAATATAGAAAGAAACCAAGGGATTGTCTGATAACTTTAAGATCAAAAGAAGAAAGGGATAAAATGTTGAACTTACATTATCAAAGGACTTTGGAAATTGAAAATTCTTTTGTGGAAATTTTTAAGGACATCCCCAAGCACATTCTAGACGCCAGAGCTCACTACAAAGACTTGGTTGATTTACTGAAAAAGAATAGAATACTCTTCAGGTGGGAATTTCCTCAGGCCTATCCTTTAAGTATAAGGAAAGGAAAATAAAAATTAAATCTGTGAGTGACAAGGATCTATTTCTACGAGACAACGAAGAAGATCTTCTGAAAGAAGTGGCTGGAGTGGAACCTGGATTATCAGAAGAAGCAATACCTGACATTGCTAATTTGTCATTTGGACTGAAATTACCGATTGCGGACGAACAGTTACTCGGAGCGGTAGGAGGAGTAAGTAAATAACTGTAAGATGGCCCTGCAACTTCTAAGCTGGAACTGCAATGGTTTGAACCTTCCTCGAAAGAGGAGAAATGTATTTCATATATTGAAAAAAGAACAATTGGACTTGATTTGTTTACAAGAAACACATGTGACGAGGTTGCATAGGAAATTACTTATTAATAAAAGATTGGGACAAGAATTTATTTCTTCTGACAAAGTTAAGAAAAGAGGAGTTGTGATTTATGCAAAGGAAAAATTGTTGCCGAAAATGATGTTTAAAGATGAACAAGGAAGATTTTTGACAATTGAAATTCAAGCTCAAGGGGAAAAATTTCTGATCGTGGGAATCTATGCACCAAATGAGGGGAAATCTGAATTTTTTAAGAAGTTGCACGAGACCTTACTGGATTATTTGGACTATAACTTAATTTTGATGGGGGACATGAATGGAGTAGTATCTACAAATATGGACAAAGCACAAAGACAGGTAGTCTCCAAAGATGGGAGACTACCAAAGACTTTCTTTGAAATGACCGAAAACATGGACTTGATTGACATCTGGAGAACAAAGAACCCCCTCGAGAGAGAGGGAACTTTCTTTTCTGAAGCTATGATGACATGGACTAGAATTGACCAAATATGGGTTACTAGTGGGATGGCTCCAAAGATAAAGAAAGTGGAAATCTGCCCAAAAACCTGCTCCGACCACAATGCTGTAAAGATGGAGATGAAGTTAACAACAGCTGGCTCCTTTAGATGGAGGACGAATGACACTCTATTCAGAGATGAAGAGGTTTACAAAAAGGCCCAAAAAACTTTGAGAGACTATTTTGAAATAAATTTAAAAACAGATGTTGAAAAAAGAGTAGTCTGGGACGCAAGTAAGGCTGTTATGCGAGGATTCTTGATACAACAAAATACAATAAAGAAGAGAAGCCAAAATGAGAAAAAGGACAAGATATTGGAAAAGATAAAAGAAGGAGAAAAGAAATTAAGATCTAAACCAAAGTCCCAAGAGATCTTGAGAGAAATTAAGTTATACCAGACGCAATACATGGAATTGATGAATCAAGAAATAGAATGGAAGATTAAACAATTAAGACAAAGGACATTTGAATCAGCAGATAAATGTGGCAAACTTCTGGCTTGGCAATTGAAGAAAAGACAGAAATTAAATACGGTCACAAGCCTAGAGGTTGAAGGAAAGAACATTTATAAGCCAAATGAGATTAGAAACTGTTTCCAGAGCTATTTCAAAAAATTATATTCACAAGGGCCGCAGAATGAAAGGGACATAGATGAGTTTCTTAAGAAATATGGATTACAAAAAATCTCTGATCAAAGTAAAATAGATTTGAATCAGAAAATAACTGAACAGGAGATAGAAGGTGCCATTCAAAATATGCAACTGGGCAAATCTCCAGGACCAGATGGGCTGACTTCCAGATACTACAAAGCTTTGAAGGAGTGGCTGTTACAACCTTCAATAACTGGAATCTTCCAAATCTGTAATGAAGTCTGTAATGAAATTTTAGAGGGGAAAAGGGCACCAGAATCGTGGAAAGAAGCTTATATTACACTCATACCGAAAACAGAGACTGAAAAGACTCAGCTTAAGAACTACCGCCCTATATCATTACTTAATGTGGATTACAAAATTTTTGCAGACATTTTGGCAAAAAGATTGAAAAAAGTATTGGTGGAAGAGATTCATAAGGACCAAGCAGGCTTTCTCCCAAGAAGACACTTGTCAGACAATGTGAGGAATATAATAAACATTCTGGAATTATTAGAGGTGAACATAAACACTAAAGCAGTACTGATATCTGTGGACGCGGAGAAAGCCTTTGACAATATCTCTTGGAGTTTTATGAAGAAGAATCTACATGGGATGGGGGTAGGGCAAGGATTTGAGAATGGTATGGGTGCGATATATTTAGAACAAAAGGCTAAACTAATTGTAAATAATGTGATAACGGAAGAATTTAAAATAGAAAAAGGGACACGACAGGGGTGCCCAATTTCCCCATTACTCTTTATATCAGTCCTGGAGGTTTTGCTAAACATGATTAGAAGGGACCAGCTGGTTAAAGGGGTGCAGGTCGGAGCCAAACAGTATAAATTAAGGGCCTTTGCAGATGACTTGGTACTTACTTTACAAGAGCCAGACACTAGTACGAAAAGGGTTTTAGAACTAATTCAAGAATTTGGTCAAGTGGCAGGATTCAAGTTGAATAAACAAAAAACTAAGGTATTGGAGAAAAACTTAACAGCTATTGAAAGGGAGAGGTTCCAGAATGAAACAGGGTTGACCGTAGTTAAGAAGGTGAAATACTTGGGGATTAACATGACATCCAAGAATGTGAATTTATTTAAAGACAATTATGAGAAATGCTGGACAGAAGTTAAAAAGGATCTAGAAATATAGTCGAATTTGAAGCTTTCCTTGTTGGGCCGAATTGCTGTTATTAAGATGAATGTATTGCCTAGAATGTTATTTTTATTTCAAGCATTGCAAATTGTTGACAAGATGGATTGTTTCAAGAGGTGGCAGAAAGACATTTCGAAATTTGTCTGGCAGGGCAAAAAACCCAGAATAAAATTTAAAATATTAACGGATGCAAAGGAAAGAGGGGGATTTGCCCTGCCGGACTTTAAACTTTACTATGAATCAGCAGCTTTTTGCTGGATGAAAGATTGGCTGCTCCTCGAGAACACAGACATTTTGGATTTGGAAGGTTTTAACAATGTATTTGGATGGCATGCATATTTATGGTATGACAAGGTCAAAGCTCACAAAGCTTTTAAAAATCATATTGTCAGGAAAGCATTACATAATGTCTGGATTAGATATAAAGATTTGTTGGAAAATAAAACCCCAAGGTGGTTGTCGCCGATGGAGGCGAAAGCTGTGAAAAAGCTCAATGTGGAGGCCAAATGGCCATAATATTGGGAAATTTTGGAACAAGAGGGAGATAAACTGAAATTACAGAGTTATGAGAAATTAAAGTTTAAAGTACGAGACTGGCTCCATTATTATCAAATAATGGAGGTTTACAAACAGGACAGGAAAATTGGCTTTCAGGTGGAGAAAACAAAATTAGAAATGGAACTGTTAGAACCCAATACTAAGAATTTGTCAAGAATGTATAACTTGCTGTTGAAATGGAATACACAAGATGAAACAGTGAAATCAGCCATGATAAAGTGGGCACAAGATATTGGTCATAACATTATGTTTGCTGACTGAAACAGTTGTGGACCACCGGTATAAAATTTACGGCATGTAATGCTTTAAGAGAGAATATTATGAAAATGATTTACAGGTGGTACATGACCCCAGTCAAGCTTGCAAAGATCTACCATTTGCCCGATAACAAATGTTGGAAATGTAAAGAAACTGAAGGTACTTTCTTTCACCTTTGGTGGACGTGCCCGAAGATTAAGGCCTTCTGGGAAATGATATATAATGAAATGAAAAAGGTACTTAAATGTACTTTTCCTAAGAAACCAGAGGCCTTTCTCTTGGGCATTGTCGGCCAATTGGTGTCAAAGAGGGACAGAACATTCTTTATGTATGCTACAACGGCAGCAAGAATACTTATAGCAAAGTATTGGAAGACACAAGATCTACCCACCTTGGAAGAGTGGCAGATGAAGGTGATTGACTACATGGGACTGGCTGAAATGATGGACAGAATCCGAGACCAGGGGAAAGAAACGGCGGAAGAAGATTGGAAGAAATTTAAAATTTATCTTAAAAAGTATTGCAAAATTAATGAATGTTAAAATGTTGTGGTTACATAAAGTAATGGATTACAGCTATAAAAGATTAAGTAAAAGAAAAGAAAAGGGAAAAATTGGATAAAATTAAGGGGAAGGATTTGCTGAAATAATTTTGGGAATTGGAACACAGAAAGGGGAGGTATAGGGAAGTCGTTGAAGTAAGTTTAAGAAAAAAGGTGTTGAAATTATACGTGTTTGTTTGTTATTGTATGTATATTTTTGTACTGTGTATTATATGTGTTTTTAAAAATTTGTGAAAACTTAATAAATATTTAATTTAAAAAAAAATATTATCAGAAGACCAAAATTCTTGCTTTTGGGAAAAAAACCAAAGCTCAGAAACTGGAAACTTCAAGGCCAAAATTTAGAACGTCTTGAACCATAAATATTTAGGAATGGCGGTCCAGGCATTAGGATCCAACAAAATTCATATGAACTCAAATGGGTGTGCCGGATAAATATCTGCAAATGCTATCCTTAAATTTTTTAGAATTCAAGGGGTTTTTTATGTCCCTGCAGCACTAAAATTATATAAAGCCAAAACGTTGCCACAGCTTCTTTACAGATCGTTTCTGGGCCTGCCTCCCTCCTCGTTCATTCCTCTTGAAAGAGTGCAATCCAAACTCCTTGGAGCCCTTCTACAAGTTCCTAGATGTGTTTCAAATGCATGGGTCAGACTAGAAACAGGGATGATGAAAGTCGAAGCTTATATTAGTCTAACATCAATATATAAGTGACTAACTCTGAAACTGCTCCCCTGAGGAATAGCCCCATTGGTTCTGAGCAACCAGTTTCAGTCTGGCTAGCAGACAGCAGTTTTAAACACTCTTCAGAAACTGGGCCTTGCTCACCAAACCCTCATAACTATGGGCCTGGGCCAAGCTAGATCCATGGTTAGGCAAAGAGTCATGGACACAGAGAGACAACAGGACTGTACAAGGGTCCCCGATTATAAAATAATAGAAAACGGGAGATACATAGCCACTCCAGCAACATATCTCTATTTCTTCGCATCCAGAAATGCAAGAAGGGCTTTCACACTTGCTAGAAGCTCGGCCTTGCCCTCACTGGTTCTGGAAGGCTCCTATAGAAGAGTCCCTTAGCACAGAGACTTCGCTCCTGCCTGTGATGGGTCTGGAAGCCTTTCGCAAGAAATACCTCTGCTCACTCAGAGATATATTTACATTCTTTATTTACATAGTATAAACAGATTACAGAACATAGCTTCATGCATCCGAGTCCTCGGCAGCAGATCCAGGAAGTGGGGGCTTTCAGCTCCTCTTCCAGCTCCTCTGTTCCCTACGCTTTAACTCCCTCTTGTCCTGTGCTGAAAGAATGGGCACAGCCTCTCCCTCTGTGCCTGAACTGGTAGCGTGGTGTTGCTGCTCTCCAGCATCAGGAAACATTCTCGCCGCTTGAGTCCCTCCCCCTTGCTTTTCCTCCTCTGTTTCTCCTGTGTCTTCTGCGGGCTCCTGTTTCTCCCCCTCCCTCAGCTCTGGGGCATTCCCTGGCAGCCCCGTGACACTGCCCATTAGGGGAAATAGGAAGCCCCGAACATATATTTTTTAGATGTCCTTTTTATGCTGGGATTCGTAGAGACACCATTGATCCTTTGCTGAAGAGGCTTGCTGATCTTTCAGACAAGTCTAAACGTAATTCTCTCCTCTTAGGCAAAGATCACAAGACGACCTGACTGGTAGCCAGATTCTGTGCCCAGATTTGTAGGCAAAGATCATCCTCTAGAATAAAATAGCTTACTAGGGAAAAGCTGAAGTCACCCTTTGGGGCGCCTCAATGTCATTTTTTATGGTAGCCCAAATCTCAGTTGTACAGGTGTATATATATATCTCAATTTTAACTCATGAGCTATTGCTGCAATCTGCTCTAATTGTATATTTTAACTTTATGAATGCTGTTTTTATTGTGTTATGTGAGCTGGTCTTTGACCATAATAAATTACATTGGTACCTCGGGTTACATATGCTTCAGGTTACAGACTTCTCTAACCCAGAAATATTACCTCGGGTTAAGAACTTTGCTTCAGGATGAGAACAGAAATTGTGGCACTGTGGCGCAGCGGCAGCAGGAGGCCCCATTAGCTAAAGTGGTGCTTCAGGTTAAGAACAGTTTCAGGTTAAGAACAGACCTTCCGAACAAATTAAGTACTTAACCCGAGGTACCACTGTATCTATCTTATCTATCTAGTCCTGGTTTACGTTAACAGAATCCGCTAACATGGGATTTGCTTTCATGGTGGCGGAGCACCGGAAGTCTGAGTTTTTGTGTTCCCTTCTGAACAATTTCTTCTGCCTTCTCTTCCAGCCTTCAAAGTCTCTGTTCCTTTTTTTTGTTTCTTTCCTTTCAGAAATGAAGACTTATCTCTACCAGCCATTGTTGAAGCTTTTTTTCCATATCATCTCTTTGTTTTAAGGTAACGGAGGGAAAGTGGCCAGTGAATGCCTGTTTTGGCATGTAAGAATTACCAAATTTGATCCCTGACATACAACTAGGAAATATGTTTGTCTGAGATGCCCAAGAGTAGGGTTCAACATCCACTGACAGTTGGGAACAAAATACCAGGTGCATTGCAGTTGATAAAAGACAAGTCTTTGAATATGTTTGGGATTGCTATCCTTGTTAAAGGAAGGAGACAAAATACTTGTCAGACTCAGATGAATTTCTTGTTGTATGTAAACTAGTTGAATGAGGCTTAATTGGACGTACAGAATCTCTGCTTTGTGCTATGCGCAAACGAGGAATCCTAGCTTGCAACAATCAATGGTGGTTACCAAGCAAGCTCACTTCAGACAATGGGCTATGAAGCTGGTTTGTATAGTTACAAATTGTTTGCCATAAGCCATGATTCTTATTTCACATATAACACTAGTGCATTATAACAGCAGAGGCACTTTTATAACAATAATGCACATAACATTGAGCATTATGTGTGAACTAGCCCTTTGGAATTACAAATACAGCACCATAACAAGAAGAATGGTTGTTGCTTTTCTTCCTTCAGTTGGAAGTATGCAAGTTTCCTACAATTTTTCTCTGGTTTTTATCCTGTCTCTCTTGGGGCTAACATCACAACTGCAGGGTACTGAAGTACCGTAGGATAATTCTTAAACTTGTGTGTATGGATAACCTGGGCTTTAAAAACCTTTTCAAGCATTTTACTGCAATACTGCTGGTATGGACCTCCCCCAAATCTGAAATACAATGGAAGGTAGGATAATTGCGGTACAAGTCACATGGCAAGGTGAAAAATTGATAATAGTCGGAGTGTATGCACCAAATGGAAGTAAAACTGGATTTTATAAAGATTTAGAAGAAAAATTATTTGAATTTGTGGATCAGAAAATCATAATAATGGGTGATATGAATGGACTGGTTTCAATGGAAATGGATAAGTTGAGATCAAGAGGAAAATCGAAAGAAGAGAAACTACCTAAGACTTTTTTTCAATGATTGAGAACTGTAATTTGATAGATGTTTGGAGATTAAGACACCCATTAGAAAACCAATTTACTTATTTCTCAGGACCAAATCAATCAATGTCGAGAACGGACTATATTTGGATATCCAGCGAGTTAACACCAAGAGTGACAAAAATAGAAATACAACCAAAAATACTTTCGGAGCATAATGCAATAAAATGTGAAATAAAAGAAATGGAGGAAAAAACTTTTCTATGGAGACTAAATGAGAACTTATTGGATGATCAAAAAATAAACGAGAAAGCGCAGAAGACTCTGATAGACTATTTTGTGAATAACAGTAATAAAGGAACAAAAACGAGTGTGGTAAGGGATGCTAGCAAAGCAGTAATGCGAGGCTTCTTTATACAGCAGAACAGTATTAGAAATAAATTCAGAGAAAAAGGCAAGAAAGAAATACTAAAACAAATAATGGAAAATGAGAATAAATAATGTGAAAATAAAACAGAATATTAAAATCTTGCAAAGTCAATTTGCAATTATGATAAACTGAGAAGTAGAATGGAATATTAAAAGAATGATACAAAAGAACTTTGAATACGCTAACAAATTTGGAAAGTGGCTGGCATGGCAGATCAAAAAGAGAAAGGAACAGTGTCAGGGAACTGTTGGCTGAGAAGGGGGGAAAGAGTGGAATGTACAGGGAGCAGCCTTCGTTAATGAGCAGCTGCACTTCGTCAGAGAGGGAAGAGGAGGAGGGGCTGTCTGGAAACAATGAATCAGGGAGAAAGGAACAGCTTCTGGCGCTTCACTCTTTACGTAAGGGGGGAAGGAAAAGGGCGGGCTTCAGGAAGTTTCTATGCTGGAAAAGCAAGAGGGATGAGCCACTTTCGGCAACTGACACTGACTGAGAAAGACATGCTTTTAAGAGCTCCAGATTGTACATAGTTTTCTGGACTTAATAAATCTTGTAAAGCTGGCTGGAGTCCCGGGCTGTTATCTCTGCTAGCATCCACCAATCATCCTGACAAACAGAATACAATTAATAAGATTGTAGTGGAAGAAAAGGAAGTAGATAACCCGAAAAAAATTAGAAAAAGATTCGTAAATTTCTATAGACATTTATATAAAAGAGCTGGAGAGAATGACGTAAAGAAAATAGAAGATTTTTTGCGACAGAAGGGGGTGCAAAAAATTCCGACAGAAAAGAAAGACAGACTGAATGACCTAATTGAAACAGAAGAAATTAAAGCTGCTATAAAAGAACTAAAAAGTGGAAAGGCACCGGGACTGGGTGGATTCACAGCAAAATATTATAAAGAAATGAAATACGCCCTACTTGTACCGTTGAAATAAGTGATGAACAATATATTAAGAAAAGGAGAATTACCAGAAACATGGAAAGAAGCATATATTACATTAATATCAAAACAAGATTCGGATTTAACACAAGTAAAGAACTGTAGGCCGATTTCGCTGTTAAATAATGATTACAAACTATTTGCAAGCATACTGGCAAATAGACTGAAAAAGATATTGAATGAGATAATTCATACGGACCAAGAAGGCTTTTTACCTGGCAGACAGATGAAAGACAACATAAGAAATATAGTTAATATAATTGAATATCTGAGTGCTAGAAATCAAAAGCAAGCGGTGTTAATTTTTGTGGATGCGGAAAAGGCCTTTGATAATATATCTTGGGAGTTCATGTTAAAAAATTTGGAATTAATGGACACTGGACAATTCTTCTTAAAAGGATTAAAAGCTATATATTCGGAACAGAGAGCAAAACTGATTGTAAATAATATTTTGGGGAAGGATTTCTGCTATCAAAATGAATGTGCTACCAAAGATGTTATTTTTGTTTCAGTCAATTCCAATAATCAAGGGGGCAACAATTTTTAAAGAGTGGCAAAAAGCAATTTCAAGATATATCTGGCAGGGAAAGAAGCCGAGAATACAATATAAGTTGTTAACAGATGCAAAAGAAAGAGGGGGCTTCGCCCTGCCAGACTTGAAGTTGTATTATGAAGCGGCTTGCCTCTGTTGGTTAAAGGAATGGATGTTATTAGAAAATACAGAATTGTTAGATCTGGAAGGTTATGATAATAGATTTGGTTGGCACGCATATTTATGGTATAACAAAACAAGTCCATAAAGGATTTGGAAACCATATATTTCGAAGATCTCTAATAGAAATATGGGATAGGTATCAAAACCTACTGGAACGTAAAATGCCGCACTGGTTATCTCCATTAGAAGCAATGAGTGTGAAAAGGATCAATATGGGTGAGAACTGGATAACTTATGGGGAATTAATACAAAAAGAAGGGAGTAAGTGGAAGATGAAGCCATATGAAGAAGTTAAAGAATATGTGAATGATTGGCTCCACTACCGCCAGGTCAATGAAATGTTTAAACAGGATTTTAAAGAAAAGGGATTTGATGATAATAAATCAAAGTTTGAAGTAGAGATATTAAGTAATAAATATAAAATTTTGTCCAAAATGTATAAATTGCTGCTTGAATGGCATTTGAAGGATGAGGAGGTAAGGTCGGTAATGATTCATTGGGCCAAAGATATTGGGTATAATATACAGTTGAATGATTGGGAAAAACTATGGAATGAAGGTTTAAAATTTACTGCATGCAATGCCTTAAAGGAAAATGTGATGAAAATGATGTATAGATGGTATATTACACCCGTTAAATTAGCTAAAATGTATAAAGTTAGCAATAAATGTTGGAAATGCAAAGAAAAAGAAGGAACATTTTATCATATGTGGTGGGAATGTAAAAAGGTGAAAAACTTCTGGGAGATGATATATAATGAGATGAAAAAAATGTTAAAATATACATTTATTAAGAAACCAGAAGCATTTTTACTTGGCATTGTAGGAGATGATATAAACAGAAAGGATTGTAAGTTGTTTTTATATGCAATGACGGCAGCAAGAATATTATTGGCACAAAAATGGAAGCAAGAAGAATTACCGACAAAAGAAGAATGGAGGATGAAATTGATGGACTATGCAGAATTGGATAAACTAACCAGAAGAATTCGAAACCTGCGGGACCAGAGATTCACAGAAGACTGGTGTAAATTTACGGACTATTTGAAAAGTAATTGTGATGACCAGATTATGTTTGTAGGTTTGAAAGAAGTTTTGTCAGGTAAATTATTTGAATTATTGCAAAAATGGTTAAAGAGGTGGATTGTGAGTTAAGATAATTAAAGGCAATAGGAATTTAAGAAATGCAGAAGAAATGATAGAAATGGTGGATCATCAGAGGTGCTGATGGAAGTCCAAAAAGATTGTATAAGATGTGAAGCTCTGTGGACGCTTCATAATAAAGACTCATGTCAGGCAGGGCAAATCCGCCTCTTTCTTTTTTATCTATCGAAATTTTCATTTTAATCCTCGGCTTCTTTCCCTGACAGACAAATCTCATCAGTGTTTTTTGCCATTCTTTACACTGTTCTGTCCCCTTAATTACTGGAATTGTTTGGAATAGGAATAGCATTCTGGGTAAAATATTCATCTTAATCGCCACTATTCTTCCTAAAAAAGAGAGTTTTAGCCTATTCCAAATTTCTAGATCCTTCTTGATCTCTCTCCATGTAGTTTCATAATTATCTTTATACAGATTTATGTTTTTCGTTGTCAGCCAAATTCCAAGATATTTTACTTTCTTCACCACCTTAATTCCTGTCCTATGTTGCAATTCCTCTGTCTCTTCCTTATTCGTATTTTTTACAAGCATTTTGGTCTTATTTTTGTTGAGTTTAAATCCTGCAACTTTTCCAAATTCCTCTATTCTCTCCAAGGCTTCTTGTACACCGTTCTTTGGGTCTTCTACTGTTAAAACTAGATCATCAGCAAACGCCTTTATTTTAAATTCTTTAACTCCTACCTTAATACCTCTTATTTCTGATGCTTCTCTTAAGTTCTTATTTAACACTTCCAAAACTGTGATGAACAGCAAAGGTGACAGGGGATACCCCTGCCTAGTGCCCTTAGAAATTTCAGAAGTATCAGATTATGAGTTTAGCGTTTTGCTCTGTATATATAGCCTCAATGCCTTTCAAGAACCTTTTACCTATTCCCATTGTTTTTAAATTTTCTTTCATAAACCACCACGAAACATTATCAAATGCTTTCTCCGCAACAATAAATACCATGGCTGCCTGTTTGTCATTTCTAGTCTCCAAATACTCAATTATGTCCACAATATTTTTAACATTATCCTTCATCTGTCTTCCTGGTAAAAAACCACCTTGGTCTTTATGAATTACAACATTCAAAAGCCTTTTTAGTCTATCAGCCAAAACATCAGCAAATAATTTATAGTCATTATTCAGTAAAGAAATAGGCCTATAATTTTTAACGTTCAAGCCATCTGTATCTTTCTTTGGAATTAAGGTAATGTATGCCTCTTTCCAGGTATTTGGGATTTTCCCTTCCTTCAGAATATTATTCATGACTTCGCACAGCGCCGGTAATAATTGTCTGCATAAAGACTTATAATATTTTGCTGAAATAGCATTGGGGCCTGGAGCTTTCCCTATCTTCATTCTTTTTATTGCCTTTTCAATTTCTGTAATTGTCTGATTTAATTGTTCCTTCTCTCCTGGTGTAATCTGCTGTCATTGATGAGTTTGTATGTAACTTTCTATTTTCTTGCCATCCTCTTTCTCTTTTTTATACAAATTCTTGTAAAATTTCTGAAAAGTCTTTCTAATTTCTTTGGGGTCTTCAATTATTCTTTCTGCCTCTTTTATTTTACAAATTGTGTTTTGTTTTTGTCTTGTCTTTAATTGCCATGCCAAAAGTTTTCCTATTTTGTTGGCAGATTAAAAATTCCTTTGTCTCATTATTTTTATTTTCCATTCTACCTCTTGACTCACTAGCATGGAGAACTGGGTCTGTAGCAATTTAGTATTTTGTTTTATTGACTCATATTTTGGTTTTATTGTCAACAGTCTTTCGTTCTCCATAAGGTGTGCCAGAATTTCCTCTTTTTTCTTTTCCCTATTTCTTTTCTGATGGCTATCCTTTTGAATTAAAAATTTGTGTTGATATTACAAATTGTGTTTTAAGGGGAGAAAATAATTATTGTGGGAATCTATGCAGATTCGGATCAGACATGTGTAGAATTCCAGCTTTCTGCATACTCCTGAAAGAGCACTGGATTCTGCCTCAGTTGATGACAGAGCAATGAGGCTTTGTTTCTTGGACCTCCAGCCAATTACAGAATCTCCGTACATTACGACCATTCCGGAGATACACTTCCTGTCTGAAGTGTTGGCCCAATCTGCGTCAGCCCAGCACTGAAGCTGTGCATCTCCCTGAGCTGACAGTGTGAGGCTGTACTCCTTGGTCTCTTGCAGATACCTAAGGACCCATTTTACCCCATTCCAGGCCACCACACTGGGTTTTTCAGCCTCTCTGCTCAGGAGATTTACAGCAAAGGCTATATCGGGTCTGCTCCATTGTGAGAGAGATATAGCAGACTCCCCAGAGCAGGTTGAAACACCTCCTGATTCTTGAACTCTGGCTTTGCCTCAGACTGCCTGTCTTTCAGAAAACATGTTTCCATTGGTGTTCTGACACCTTTGCATTCTGACATCTTGAACTTTTGCAGTAATTGCTCTATCTTTGCTCTCTGATTTAGCAAAAAACTGCCATCTTTGTCCCTTTGAATCTGCACACCAAGGTACAAGCTCAAAGGACCCAACTCCTTGAGTTTGAAGGGCTGCTTCAGCTTCCTTGCAAACTCCTGCACCTGTTTACCTATCCTGGAAATACAATGTCGGCAAAAAAAGATAAGAGCCAGTTCAGGTACAGCCAGCTGTCTGCCAGACTCTTCTGGAACCCTAGCTTCCCCAGAGCTTCGTTGAGACATAAATTCCAATTTCTGGCTGATTGCCTCAAGCCATAAATAGAACTGTGCAGTCTCCATACCAGACCTGGTTTGGAGCCCTCAAACCCTCGTGGAGGTAACATGTAGATCTCCTCCTGCAGCGGTGAGTTTAAATATGCAACACCAATGTCAAAATGAGCAACCTCAGAACCTGTTTGCGCTGCTATTGTCAAAAGCAATCGCATGGTCTCATTTCTGGCTGTGAGCGCATACACCTGTGAATAGTGCAGCCCCAGTTGCTGGCTGAAACCTCTTGCCACTAATCTGGCTTTATATTGTGGCTCTCCACCTGCAGTGGGTTTCAACCTATAGACCCAGCGACTGTCGGAACCTGCGCTCGGCCAAGTTGATAAAGCTCATCCTCCTCCAACCGAGTCCTCCGGAATCGCCTTCGATGTGATTGACGACCTGAGCCTCTGATAAGGCTCCAGGCACATCCCATTCAGCAGAGAATCAAAGCAGCATGCAGGGAAGGACGAGATAGTATGAGCTACATGGCTAGGATTTATTTCTTACTACGCAGACAGAAAAGACATCCTCTCTCTGTGAGAGCAGAGAGCAACTGAAACACAAAGGAACAGGAAACCAGTAATGTCACATCCGTCTCCTGTCTCCTGTGAGACTTCCAACAGTATGGAATGTGTGGAATGTAAACAGAGTCTTGTGACTCCAAAGCACTGCACAGTGGCATACACAGAAACCAACATCCTTCCCCTTTCTGTAAACACCACTGGGCAGTGTGTCAGTACAATCTCAGTAAAAACCTAGTTTCTGTACATAGGTACAGTGTTGATCCTTCCGAACAACCTCGGACAATAAATCAGCAGGAATTTCATTACCTGGCATATAGGGCACTGTTACGAGTCCTTTCTGAACACATTCCCTAGCATGTTGCAGTTTCAATTGCAAGTGCTTTGTGCTTTGCTTACAACCTTCAGAATTCAGCAAAGCCAAACATGCTTTGTTGTCCTGATAAACCTGGATTGGACATTTGACAGGAATTTTCATGTCTTTGCACAATTGTAACAACCATTCACAATCCACAAGTGAATAAGACAGTGCATTCAGTTCAGCTTCACAAGAACTCAAGCTTACTGTCGTTTGCTTCTTGCACGACCAATCAAATAGACCCTGGTTGTACATGTAGCAAACTCCAGATGTGCTTTTCCTGTCTGTAGAGTCACTTCCAAAACTTGCATCTGCAAATATATCAAGACCACCAGACTTCTGATTGTTAAATCTCAGTCTGTAGTGCATAGTGCCATTCAAATAGCGTGCTATGCGTTTCAGAGCTTTCCAATCCTTAACAGTAGGATTGTTGACTTGTCTGCTTAGCAAATTAGTGCTAACTGCAATGTCAGGTCTTGAACATCTGGCAATGAAGTTTAGTTTGCCTAGCACACTTCTGTACAGTGTAGTGTCAGAAAATGCTTTTTCAGTACCATCTACCTGATAACCTGTTGTCATCGGTGTGCCTACAGGGTTAGCATCCATCAGGTTTAGTTTGCTTAACACATCAGCAATTTTCTGTGACTGGTGTACTAGAATATTACCATCTTCGTATCTCTCTGTTTCCAAAGATAGGTAGTTGTTTACCTCACCAAGTTCTTTCATGTCAAAGTGCTCTTTCAGTTGAGCTAGGGCGCTATTGTACATCTTGACATCCTTCCAAAAGAAAAGAACATCATCAACATAAAACAAGCAATGCAGCTTCTTTTGCCCTTCCTCTTTGACAAATACACATGGATCAGCTTTACCTTGCTGAAAACCTAGAGAAAACAACACTTCAGTGAGTTTAGAGTGCCAGCATCGTGCACTTTGCTTGAGACCATATAGGGACTTCTTCAGAGAACAAACAAATCTCTGTTTTACCTGTACGCCATCAGGTGGAAGCATATAAAGTGATTTGCCTAAGGTTCCGTACAATAATGCTGTATTCATATCGTGATAAGAAACTTTTAGAATCTCCTCTGCAGAAAGTTTGAGTATAAGCCTAATGCTCTCATATCTCACGGTAGGTGAGTAGGTCTCGTGATAATCCTCTCCTGGTACCTGTGAAAAACCTCTGGCTACCAATCTGGCTTTGTGTCTGACTACCTTGCCATTTTGATCTGTCTTTGCTTTGAAGACCCATTTGCTGTCAAGCAGTTTCATCCCTGGAACTGTCAGAACTAGCTCCCATGTTTTGTTCCTCTCTAAGGAATCAAGCTCAGCCTTCATGGCAGTTAACCATAGCTCAGCATCCTTCGAGTCCAAAGCCTGGATCTCTTCGAAACTTGAAGGTTCAAATACCTTCTTGGAGCTATTAACAGCTGTTACAGCTTTAGCTGCTTTAGCAAATTCATCAGCAAATCTCTTTGGAGGTCTTCCTTTTGTGGCTCTTTCAGACCTGTGAATTGGACGTAAGTCTTCAACGCTCTCCTCTTCTTTCTTAGGAGAAAAGTGACCTATAGTGAACAGTGCTTCCTCCAATTCTTGATCAGAGGCTTCAGAGGGTCGCAGAGAGGCCTTGGCACTCTTGAAATCCTCTGAACTATCTGATTCAGTTTCAGATTCAGAATCAGAACCTTCATTAGTGGGTGTGGGGTTTTGCTGCTGTTTATAATCAGACTCTTCACTGTCATCTGGATAACACTGGAAAATCCCCACATTCTCCCCCCACTTGGCATTGTACTCAACACTTCTAGTGAGTCTAACTGTATTAGTATCAGTCATTATTACTCTGTAAGAACCTTTCTGATATCCTAGAAAGATACCATGCAAACCACGTTTGCCTAACTTGGAGCTTTGTGGTGTGTGAACTCACATGTCAGAAACAAAAATTCTCATGTGCTTGATGTATGGTTTCTTGCCAAACATCTTTTCATAGGGAGTACAACCAATCGGTGATGACAATCTGCGATTAAAGGTGTAAACAAAACAACTGAGCGCTTCTGCCCAATAACTGAAGCAATGTTTGGCTTGCCCTTTCACAAAGTCCATTCATCCAAGGAGACCGTGGACTTGAAAAGTCATGTTGAATTCCTTTCTCAGTCAGAAAAGGTTCAAACTGCTGAGAAGTGAATTCTCCCCCGCGATCTGTAAACAAACATTTCACTTGTCTATCATGCACATTTTGCAACCAAGCACAGAATTCCTTGAACCTAGGAAACGCTTCTGATTTCTGCTTGAGATTCAACACATGAATATACCTGGAAAATGAATCAAAGAGGACCATGAAGTAACTGGCTCCACCCAAAGAGCGTGTTAGTGGACCAACGAGATCAGCATGCACTACCTGGTATGGTTCTGTAGCTTGTCTACTAGACACCTAACCTTTTGCAGCCGTCTTTACCTTGTTTGCTGCGCATGCCTTACACTTCATGTGGTACCTGCAGGGTTTTATAGTCATAACTTCAACTAATGCAGGCATATTGGAAACTGTCTCGAAGTTTAAATGACCAAGTCTCCTGTGATAACCATGAATACATCCTGCATGCAAAACCTTGTTAGTATCTGCAATACAACAAGTTTCATCCTGCACAATATCAACAGAATCATCATAATGCAATACAAACAAATGATCAACATAATCAGCATGCAATACAAAGTCATCTTTCTTGGTGATGGTGCACTTCCCCTTCTTGAAGGAAATGTCTATGTCCTGTTCAGTCAGCTGTGAGACACTCAATAGGTTGTGTGCAGCATCTGGAACAAAAAGAATGTTGCGTACCGATGCATCCAAGCTGTGAAGAACAACCGTTCCGTAGCCTTGACTGGAGATCGTGTGGACATCCGCTTGGTGAATCGCACCTTCCTGCGGAGTAAAGGACACGAACAGGTGTTTATCTTTGCAGACGTGCCGGGTCGCTCCCGAGTCGACGATGAAGAAAGATCTAGACGTCTTCTGGACCTTTGTAGTGTAGTGTGAGACCATGGCCTTGTGTTGCGTTGTCCTGGACATCGGACCTTTGCCTTTTCCATGCATTTAGTTGGACCGTCTTTGTCCCATGCCGGACTCCCCCTCTGACCCAGATGTGCTGGACTCTTCCTGTGAGTCCCTGGTGTCTGGTGAACCACCAAACGACTTGTTGCGCCTGCATTGCGCTTCTGGACTGCGCTTGTCTGTTGGACACAAGGGAGACCTTCTGTGCCTGCGCTAACTAGGCCAAGCCTGCAGAAAGGAGGGTACACTCCTGGGTTCTGACTTCACCTCTCTCTTTGGAATTGCCCCCTTTGGCACTGCACCCTGGTGGTGAATGGCAACTCTGCTTGGACCGCCAGCAGGTGCATCGCCAGCAGCTCCACCAGCAGGTGCAATTGGTTGATCCCCTGGACCAAGACCTCTAAACCAATCTGTGAGCACTTTGGGGTTTCCGTGAATCCTGTCCCAACCAGCCTGCTCACAAAATTCAGCGTTCCTGCTGATTACCACACGTGAGCGATTTCCACTTGGATATGTAAACCTCCAGGCTTTTGACCCTGGCTCGTATCCACAGAAAATCATTTTGCATGATCTAGGTCCACCTTTCCTGTGCTGCTGTTTGGAAATCAATACCCAAGCCTCCACCCCATAGGTACGAAAGTATTGCACCTTGGGCTTCCTTCCACGGAGCATGAAATAGAGCGTGTTCCCAACCACAAAGTTATACGTCCTGTTCAAAAAGAACAACGCTGCCTTCACAGCCTCGGCCCAATAGCATTTGGGCAGCCCTGAATCAAACAGAAGAGCCTCCATGGCCTCTTGCAGGGTTCGATTCCTGCGCTCCGCAACTCCATTTTTTTGCGGGGAATGAGCTGCTGTCTTCCTGTGCTTAATACCCTTCACACGGAAGAAGTTTTGCAGACTAGAGGCTATAAACTCCGACCCTCTGTCTGTCTGAAACGCTTTGACACGGGTGTCAAACTCCAGTTCTACTGCCACCACCCACTCTTTGATCTCCTTGGCTGCTTGCCCTTTATCTCGGAGTGTGATAATCCATCCCACCCTCAAGAAATCATCGGTGAGACGCAGAATGTATCTGGAATTACATAAGCTAGCCACTGGCATCGGACCACAAAGATCCGCATGCACGAGCTCAAAGGCTTTCTTGGTCACCTCGGGTAATTGGTGGTGTGCACTTTGGCTTTTTTACAATCTCTACATTCAAGAAACTTAGAGCACTCCTTCATTTTACAGCCATCAGCACACTCTACCTGTTTGCACACATATCACCAGTTCGCGTGCGTAAATCTTCTATGCCATAAGTGCATACACTGGTCATGAGTGGGGACGTTGGCACACTTTGCCTGTGCTTCCTCAGAAGCATCATCACCTGTTGCTAGTATGTACAGCCCATCGTGGCCTCGTACCTGTACTAACTGCTCCCCATCTTTGGAAATGGTGCATACCTGGTTCCCAAACTGCACCTGAAAACCAGCATTGTCAAGAGCATAAACAGAAAGTAACCCACATTTCATACCATCAAGTAAATACACATCAATATCAGCTTTCAAACAAGGCATAAACACAACACCAGCTTTTGAAATAGCTCTCTTGGTTGTATCAGCCAATGTGACTGTTGTCCCATTTGAAATCTGGCAGCAGTCTTGCAACTGGCCACCAGGTGGAGCTAGATGCTTGCTGGCCCCACTGTCAATGATCCAACGCTGTTTGCTGTTGGCTGCAGCCTGTCCAACAAAAGCATACGTAGCAGCCTTTTGATGTGTTGCTGGTTCTCCGCCTCTGCCCCCTCTCACCGGGCCTCTCCTCCCAGGACGTGGTCTGCCTTTGATCTCTCGGTTGCCATTGGAGATGACCCTAGGGCAATTTCTCTGCAGATGTTGGTCTGAGTTGCAAACATAGCACCTCCTCGCTGCAAAAGCTTGCACAGAGCTCCCAACGTCTTCTGCACTCCCATTCCTGGGCACAAAGCAACCCCCCTTCGTAGCCCCTTCTTTCTCTCTCAGCCTTTTATCCTGCTCATCTTGCAGCCTACCCGACACATATTACAGGTCAAGCTCCTGAGCTGGAATAGCTTCCAACGTTAGAGAAAGAGTCTGATAGCTAGAGTCTAAAGAACTCAGCAATATGTAGACTTTTTGCTGTTCAGTAAAGGGAATATGTAGTTGCCTCAAACAGTTGAACAACGCCAGCATCTGTGAAATGTGCTCTCTGACACAGCCTCTGGGTTGCAAATGTAAATCAAATAGCTGTCTGGTCACGTGAATCCGGGCCCCAGCTGTGTCCCACTGATGCACGCGTTGCAGGGCACCCCAGACCTTGTGAGCATAGGTGGAGTGGTCAGTGTGAACCATCTGGGCATCCTCTATGGGCATGACTAAATGAGCAACGGCTCTCTGGTCCCTCCTCAACTCCTCGGCTGCAGCAGCTACAACACCAGCTGCGGCCCTATCCTGGGCCTGCATAGGTAGGTTCTGCGTGCAAGTCCAAAGGCCTTTAGCAGTTAACAAAACCTGCATTTTCTTGGACCAGTCCACCCAGTTCTTCATCGTCAGCTTTGGGAAAGCCACCATAAAATTTTCCTGCACCTCTGCCATTCCCCCCCCCCCCCCCGGGGCTTGTGTTACTCACATAGCTGCCGTTTTCTCCAGCTCCCAGCTCTCAGCTCCCAGCTCCGGAAAAATGGCTTGCTTCACCAGCGAGTCTCTACTGTTCTGTGCCTTCAAGCATGGCACGAAAACAGGCCTTCAGCTGGACTTTCATTTTTTTTAATAATATTTATTGAAAAAAGAATTTTTAAAATTACAAAGAAAAAAAAGACAAAATTACAGAGAAAAAAGACAAAAACAGAAAAAAAGAAAAAAACCCCATCATTTTCAAATTCTCCACTTTCATTACCTTCTTTCCATGACCTCTTCCTCCTCCCATTTCTTGTATCTTAATTAATAATTGTCACAGCAAATCCTTTCCATAATTCATAATATTCTGTCATTACATTACCTTGCTCTATTTTCATCTTATCTTATAAAAAACCTTAAAACTTAAAACTTAAATCTTATTTTTACCAGCTTCTCATAACCATTACCTTTTTACCTAATTCTTTAAACATTCTTACAAGAGCCAAGTAATTTCATTTCAACATTTTTGCAACGTTCATAAAACATTTATGATGATAAAAAAGAGAATAAAAACAATCCAATCTTCTTCCAGCGTCCCCTCCCCCCGGTCCCGGGATTGTCAGTCCTTTTTGTCCCATTAGTCTGGCACATTAACCTGGTGATCTTATATCCGAGGCCATCAAATCTCTTCCATGTCCCTTCCGCAGTTGTTCTTCTTATTTTCCTTTCACTCGTGGCAACTCCAGCTTGGTAGTGTTTTTGACCCTTTTCAACAAATCAGCCCCTTTCTCATAGTCCAGACTAGACTCCATGTGGTATTTTAAAACATGTTTCAATTTCCCTCCAAGATTGGAAGTCCCAACAGCTCCAAACCTCTGACGGCCCATTGCCAGATTCGGAAAGTCCAAACATCCCTGCATAGGGGGGTCAGTCCAACCCCCCATTTCCAGCCAAACTTTGTCTTTCCAAATCTGGTTTTTTCCAAGTTCATTTGTCAAATCCAAAGGCTCATTTTCCTGCTGGGCCAAAAGTCCCTCCATCCCTGGCGCCCAAGATTCAGCAAGGTCCTCTTCTTTCAGTTGTTCTGTCATGGCATGGCACGCTCCTGTTTTGGTTCCTGGGTGGGCTCCATATAGTTTCCCACTACCTGTTCAAAGGTTCTGGCCGCATTAGTCATAAAATCCGTCTTCTGACTTAACTGATCCAATAGGGCATTTATTTTACAGAAAGCACCCAACAGTGCTTCTGAAGGCATTGTCCTACAAGGTCACAAATCCTTTCCCACAGTTGTAATCAGTAACAGCTGCAAGTTCCCAGGATTTAGTTACAATTTCACAGTTCCCCTCTAGGGGGAAAACTTCTGGTAGTTCTTTTCCTTGAAAACAATAGCAACAAAGTTTCTTTTTTAAGATATTTTGTCCATATTTGTTCTTTTAAAAGACGAAAGGAAACAATGGAGTCACAATGTTTCTCTTCTTTTAACTATCTGTCAAAGCATTTATTTCTGGTCAATGAGCTTCAAACATCAAATCTGACACCCCGCTCCAGGGTCAGGACGGTGGAAAATTACTTTGCTTTAGCTTCACTTCTGCAGGTTTAAACGGCTCAGGAAAAAGTCCCCCTTCTTCTCCTGCTACCGAAGGGGGGTTCAGCGATTTTAAATGATGAAAGTCGATCCTTTGAAGGTGATTTTTAAGGCTCTAGTTTGCGTTGTCTTTGCTTTGTTCTGACTACAAGGAAACGGAAGGGTGACTTCCTGTTTAATCCTTCCCGTTTCAGTACCAAATTAGGGTTAATTTTAAAGTCCAAATTCCTTTTTATTTCGCCAGTTCTTATTTGAAGTCCAAATATTTAATGTTCCAGTACTCACGGTTGGTTATTTTAGATGCCAAATTGTCCCAGGAAAAAGGCAGCGCTCTCCGGCAATGGCTATGCGGCTTCACTCCACAGAAAAAGCAATTAACTCACAGCACCGCGCCACTTCCCCCTCTTCACTTCGGAGCCCGTTTATGGGTTCCTTTGTTGGTTGGGGGGGGCGCTAAGGGTACCCGCCGAGTCCCACGGTCACAGGCTTCATCCGCCTGTGATTTCCAGAAGGGTCCCCGCTACGCCGCAGCGGAAAAGACCCATTTCATGCGGAGCTAGTCCCTCCAGCTCAGAGGGAGTCCGCCATTGCCGGTGGCGCCACCCCAGTAGTCCCCTCCAGCTGGACTTTCAAGCTGCCAGCTGCAGCAGAGACACAGACCTCCAGTCCTGGCCATCAATCACCTCAGGACACTCAGCCATTAGCACGTTACTGCCGTCCATAACCTGTTAAAGTTTGTGGGTCGTAAATCCTTTGACCCACTGAGTCTGCTGCAACGGCTCTGCAATAAATTTGATTTATTGCCACTCCTACACTTCAATGGCACCCACACGCTTCCACTCGCGCACTGCCTTTCTTCCAGTTGTTGGACATTAGCAGAGTTCACATGCAGCGTAAAATGGCTTCGTCTGTGTCTGCGTAGTGTCTTCAATAACTCAGCTTGACACCAGTGCTTCTATTCTAACACTCTTTATTTAGAAGCATAACAAACAGAAAAGAAAGACCTACAGAATCTAACTGCATGCTTGCAGCTTTCTGCCTCTAACAAAAATGAAACTACCTTGCTCACATTCTCAGACAGACTGCTCTCAGCGGCCCTCAGAGAGCACAGATCAAAGGAAAAATGCCCGGATCATGTGGGCAGTGCACCCAGTTGATAAGAGCGTTCCTGGAGTGTTAACTCTTAACTGTCCAGAACCACAACAGCCTCACCCATTCTCTGGCAGAACCTTCTAAGTGTCCAACTATAAATGCCACCCTCTCCTCATCATTTGCAAACTCTCTCTTTTGCAAGTCCAAAGCATATTTAATTTCAGTCTTAAAAGCCAGGTATTATTGGGGGTTCCCTCCAAATTTGCTGACCAGCGATGGTACCTTCCTCCCCACTGGAGTGGCTCTGACCTGCTGGTCCTGCACTCTGCGCTCCTCAAGCCTCGCTACGAGCTCAGCGACGCGCGCCTCCAGCTCCCCGTGCCTCTGTAACAGGGCTGCTATGTTCTGCGCCTCCTCTTCCTCAGCTCCTCCGCCTGCAGCTCCTTTTTTCTGGTGACTCATCGTGCTTCTTTTTGCCGCTACTCACGAGCAACCGCAAAGACTCCCGGATTGCTGTCAGATGGCAAGTAATCAGGCAGGACTCCGACCTGTCTTTTAAGGTTTTATTTGGTGCAGAACTATTTACAGTGCAGAACCCCAAAGTTCATGTCTGCCTCAATCGCTAGCAGAATCTGGGAGTGGCTTTTTCCGGTTTTGTCCCCAACATGAGAACTTAGTCACCCCCAGCCCTTTTCCTTCCTTCTTTGCGTTTTACACCTCTGTGCAGAGTGGGAGACGGAAGGGGCGTGCGTCCCTCCTGGCCGGCTTGACCAGGAGCGGTGCTGGGGCTCACAACAGCATCCCCTGATCCCTTTCCCTCTACCCCACTGGAGGCATGGCTTTCCCCACCGCAGGAAGGGGAACTGCTTCGCAAGACTTTCGGAGGATCTCTGTATCTTTAGAATCCACAACCGCACGTTAACGGGTGGTTGTCCAACTTCTAAGCGGACAGCTATACACAGGGGGGAATCCCCAATAAACACCGATAGAATTTTGTTTGAAATGCCTCCATAGGCGCAAAATTTTTAAAACTGCAAACCTGGGATCCATAAGTGAGTTGTGGGAGTATTTTTGCAGCAAAAACCTGGGAGGCCACCGGAACGTATTTACCCCCTTTCCCGTGAAAAAATCTTGTAAGGGCTTTATTGGCCCTTCCTGCGTTGGCAATGGCATTTTTCATCTGTTGATGCCATGAGACCCTTTCCTGAAAAGTAGTAGATAGGTAGCCGTGTTGGTCTGCCATAGTCAAAATAAAAAATTCCTTCCAGTAGCACCTTAAAGACCAACTAAGTTAGTTCTTGGTATGAGCTTTCGTGTGCATGCACACTTCTTCAGATGTATCTGAAGAAGTGTGCATGCACACGAAAGCTCATACCAAGAACTAACTTAGTTGGTCTTTAAGGTGCTACTGGAAGGAATTTTTTATCTTTCCTGAAAAGTTATTCCCAGGTATTTGAAAGTTGCTACCTGGTCAATAGGTTGACCGTTAATTCTCCATTTGTGTTTCCTTCTTTTTTTTGAAAACACCATAATTTTGGATTTGCTGTAATTTATTGCTAGTTGTTCCACTTGACAATAGTCAGCAAGTGATCTCAAAAGCTTCCTCAAGCCAACGCAGGAAAAGGAGAGTAGGACTGCATCGTCCGCATACAGAAGCACCGGGAGGGGCATACCTGCCAGTTTGGGAGGGTGGGCATTTTCTTTTGCCATATTTACTGCTAGAGAGTTGATATAAAAATTAAATAGTGTTGGCGCGAGGACACATCCTTGTTTAACCCCATAAAGCATTTGAATTTCTTTAGTTAGATGGCCTGACCGATCGCATCTTACCCTCACCCTGGTGTTTTCGTATAGTCCACGGATAAGACGTAATAAGTGTTTATCTATGTTTGTAGCGCCAAGCTTTTCCCAGAGTCTGTCCCTTGGTATTAGATCAAAAGCCGATTTAAAATCCACAAATGCTGCATATAAAGACCCCCCTTTTCTAGAGTATTTATCTGCCAGGTGTTGAAGGGTAAGGGCCTGGTCTATGGTTGAACGCTTTGCTCTAAAACCAGCTTGAGCTTCTGATAGAATATGCTCTCTTTCCATCCACTCCACTAATTTATCACATAAATGAGCAGCGTACAGTTTGCTAATAATACTTAATAGACTGATTGGTCTATAGTTAGCTGGCTCAGTTCTGCTTCCTTTCTTGAATATTGGAATGATGATGGCTAAACCCCAATCCTCGGGGGTAATAGCCGCTTGATTTATACTAGTGAACAAGGCGGCTAGCACAGGGGCCCACCGTTCAACATTTGCCTTAAGAATTTCTGGTTGGATATTGTCAGCACCCGGGGCTTTCCCTGATTTAAGAGATTGAATAAGGCCAGTAATTTCTTCTGTGGTTACAGGGGGCCATTCCTTGCCAAATTCGCTTGAAGCAGGAAGCAGAACTGGGGCCAGTTGATTTGATGAATATAATGAAAGGAAATAGATCTATCCAATTACCGCCCGGTCTCGAATCTTCCATTCCTGGGTAAGGTGATTGAGAGAGCGGTTGCTGAACAGCTTGGTAGGTTTCTGGATGAAACATCTGCTTTGGATCCATTCCAGTCCAGCTTCCGTGCTGGTCATGGGACCGAGACGGCTCTGGTCGCCCTAACAGATGATCTCCGCAGGCAGCTGGACCGAGGTGGGTCGGGGCTGCTGATTCTTCTAGATCTGTCAGCAGCCTTTGACATGGCTGATCACGAACTCCTGGACCACCGCCTTGCCGACGTGGGGATCCAGGGCACAGTCCTTCAATGGCTGTGCTCGTTTCTCTCTGGTCGGGGACAGAGGGTGGCGCTTGGGGGGGAATTGTCATCGCGCCACTCCTTGGTGTGTGGAGTGCCTCAGGGTGCGAGTCTCTCCCCGATGCTTTTTAACATCTTTATGCACCCCCTCGCCCAGCTTGTCCGGAGTTTTGGGCTGGGTTGCCATCAGTATGCTGATGACACCCAACTCTATCTGTTGATGGATGGCCATCCTGACTCGGCCCCAGACACACTGACCAGATGTCTGGAAGCTGTGGCTGGATGGTTACGTGGGAGCCGGTTGAAGTTAAATCCTTCGAAGACAGAGGTCCTCTGGCTGGGGCGGGACGATATGGGATCGAGGGGGCAACTCCCATCTCTTGCGGGGGTGCAATTAGTGCCAGCACCGTCCGTTAAGAGTTTGGGTGTGATCTTCGATACCTCCCTCTCTATGGAGGCGCAGATTACAGCTATAACAAAGGCGGCATTTTTTCATCTCCGCCAAGCTAAGCAGTTGGCCCCTTATCTCTCTCGCCCTGACCTAGCCACTGTGATCCATGCGACGGTCACCTCCAGACTGGATTATTGTAACTCGCTCTACGTGGGGCTGCCCTTGAGGCTGACCCAGAAACTCCAGCGGGTGCAGAATGCTGCGGCGAGAGCGTAGAGATTGCCATGGCGTTTTTTTGTTGGTCAGATAAGGTTGTAGAGACAAAATCAGTTCCCGGAACATGTCTAATCTAGCCTCAGGAGTTGGAGAATTAACGAGGTTCTCCTTTCTAGCAAGAAAAGTATCTGAGTGAAGTCTTTCCGATATTTCATCACTCAATTTGCTGGACCATTTAATGCGTGAGTATCTTAGGTCCATGTTTTCAAAACATGGGGCTACAAGTTTATCAGAGCATAATAAATCTTTTCTTACATCCAGTATTAAACAGAGCGGTAGATGGTCGCTGTCAACCCTCTCCACCACTTTACATTCCCGTGCTCTGCTCAAAAGGTTAGATGACACCAGGACGTAATCAATAGTGGAGGCTCCCATGTTGGATATAAATGTAAATTCCCCACTGGGTTCTCTGTCGACACGACCATTTAATACAGTCAGATCCAGATTGTTGGAAAAACGTAGAAGACATAGGCCTGCATAGTTGCAGCCCTTATCTTTTGAGAGCCTTGGGGGAATAGAATAGGCTTCTTCAGAAATGGGAGGTACATCATGAAAATGAGCATATAACGCTTCGTCTGATTGACCAATTCTGGCATTTAAATCCCCAGCCAGCAGCACTGCCGCTGCAGGAGTTTGATTCATTAGTTCATCGACATATGATTCTATCCTATGCCAGAGATTTTTAATAAGCTGCTTGCCTCTTTGGGGAGGGGCATATATATTAATCAAAAGAAGTGTGCAATATCTGCATTTCATTAATAATGCCATGGCCACACTGCTCAAAGGCTCCGGCTCGACGAAAGATGCTCTCAGCCTTGTGGATATTAGAATGCCTAGTCCACCCTTAACTCGTCCCCCTTTGTTGCTTGGTGAACCTGCGAGCGAAAATGAGGCAAAACCATTTACATCTAAATCCCCAGTTAGCCATGTCTCTTGCAGGAAGACTATATCATGCTCTTGAATAAAGTTGACAAATGATTGGTCAGTCGCCTTATTAAGCCAACCAGCAATGTTCCATGATAAAAATTTAAGATTGGCTTTATCACAATCGAGTCTTTGTCAATTATTAGCTAACGTACTTTTAGGGTTTGTCGCTTTATGTATCGGTCACCTATCGTCTTTGTATGGCGGGCTATCCAGCCGTTCTTGTATGTCTTCTGTTTCTGTTAGGTCCTTACCACTTTTGTCCTTTATTATGGTAATCTTTGTACGAAATGTCCCTTTCATATCTCCAATTTTCTTGAACAGATCTCTGGTTCTTCCCATTCTGTTGTTTTCCTCTATTTCTTTGCATTGCTCATTTAAGAAGGCCTTCTATTTTTTGGAAATCTGCATTCAATTTCCTGTATCTTTCAATATCTCCCTCGCATTTTGCTTGCCTTCTCTCCCCCGCTATTTGTAAGGCCTTGTTGGACAGCCACTTTGCTTTCTTGCATTTCCTTTTCGTTGGGATGGTTTTAGTTGCTGCCTCCTGTATAATGTTGCGAGCCTCCATCCACAGTTCTTCAGGCACTCTGTCCACCAAATCTAAATCCTTAAACCTGTTCCTCACTTCCACTGTGTATTCATAAGGGATTTGACTTAGATTGTATCTTACCGGCCCAGTGATTTTTCCTACTTTCTTCACTTTAAGCTTGATTTTTGCTATAAGAAGCTGATGATCTGAGCCACAGTCAGCTCCAGGTCTTGTATAGAGCTGTATAGAGCGTCTCCATCTTTGGCTGCAGAGAATATAATCAATCTGATTTCGATGCTGCCCATCTGGTGATGTCCATGTGTAGAGTCGTCTCTTGTGTTGTTGGAAAAGAGTGTTTGTGATGACCAGCTTGTTCTCTTGGCAGAACTCTATTAGCCTTTGCCCTGCTTCGTTTTGAACTCCAAGGCCAAACTTGCCAGTTGTTCCTTTTATCTCTTGACTCCCTACTTTAGCATTCCAATCCCCTATAATGAGAAGAACATCCTTCTTTGGTGTCAATTCTATAAGGTGTTGTAAGTCTTCATAGAATTGGTCAATTTCAGTTTCTTCAGCACCAGTGGTTGGTGCATAAAGTTGGATTACTGTGATGTTAAAAGGTCTGCCTTGGATTCGTATCGAGATCATCCTATCATTTTTGAGATTGCATCCCAGTACAGCTCTCGCCACTCTTTTGTTGACTATGAGGGCCACTCCATTTCTTTTATGGGATTCTTGCCCAAAGTAGTAAATATGATGGTCATCCAAATTGAATTCACCCATTCCCGTCCATTTTAGTTCACTGATGCCCAGGATGTCAATATTTATTCTTGCCATCTCATTTTTGACCACATCCAACTTACCAAGGTTCATGGTTCTTACATTCCAGGTTCCTATGCAATATTTTTCTTTACAGCATTGGACTTTCCTTTCGCTTCCAGGCATATCCGCAACTGAGCGTCCTTTCGGCTTTGGCCCAGCCGCTTCATCAGCTCTGAATCTACTTGTACTTGTCCTCCGCTCTTCCCCAGTAGCATGTTGCACGCCTTCCGACCTGAGGGGCTCATCTTCCAGCGTCATAACTTTTATATTTCTTTTGTCTTTGTCCATGGAGTTTTCTTGGCAGGGATACTGGAGTGGCTTGCCGGTTCCTGCTCCAGGTGGATCATGTTTGGTCAAAACTCTCCACTATGACCTGTCCATCTTGGGTGGCCCTGCACGGCATAGCTCATAGCTTCTCTGAGTTATTCAAGCCCCTTCACCACGGCAAGGCAGAGATCCATGAAGGGGGTACTTTAGCTAGAAGCCATAATTTCCATCACCTATTCTTTTTTATCGATCCATTGAAAGTGAATGCAAAATTCATAAACCAGTTCCACACAGTTAATTCTATAGTTAAACCATAATCATAACAATAATGAAATACTCTTTCCAGTCCCGCTTCCTTACTCAAACAGTCAGGCAGTCAGTTCTTCCAGGGAGATTTGCCAAACAAGATAACAAATATATAAAAAAGAAATAATGGAGGCTCACCCCCCCTTCCGTTCCAACATACCAGTCCCATAATGATGATAATCCTTCTTCCACTCAAATCCTTTGGCACCCCAGTGGCTGAATTAGTTAGCAGAATACTTTATCTCCCCCCACTCAGAGCATGCCCGTTAATTAAGTCCAAATTTCATCTTTAAAAGCAGGTATTCGTTGCTCATGCCGACAGCTTTGGAGAGTTGCCAAAGAAACGCACGGTGCTTTACACCCAGTGCCCCCTGCCCCCTCATTCCTTCCAGACCAGGAGCAAGTGTTGGGCGATCTGCTGGTGAAGCCATCCCCCCGACCCTGAAGGGGGGGGGGTTGGGAGGATGATTACTCCCATCTCATCCTCAAAATATTCCGTGTGAGATGGCTCTGATGTAATGGGCAGCCGTTCGCCATGGCAGCCAAACAGGAAGTCCTGAGGCCACCTTTGTGTGCCTCCTCCATCAGAGGTCTGGCAGGTGGTATCACAAGATCAGGTTTTTTCCATGGTGACTTTCTGTGTGTGGGATGCTCTTCCTAAGGAGGCTCACCTGGTGTCTTTACATATCTTTAGGTGCCAGGTGAAAACATTTTTTCCATAAAGAGGCTTCTGGCTGATTAATATTAATAATAATTTATTATTTATTATTTATACCCCGCCCATCTGGCTGGGTGGCTTCCAACAAAGTATTAAAATACAGTAGTCTGTTAAACATTAAAAGCTTCCCTAAAGAGGGCTGCCTTCAGATGTATTTTAAAAGTCTGGTAGTTGTTCTTCTCTTTGACATCTGGTGGGGGGGCATTCCACAGGGCGGGTGCCACTACCAAGAAGGCCTTCTGCCTGGTTCCCTGTAACATGGCTTCTCGCAGTGAGGGAACCGCCAGAAGGCCCTCGGCGCTGGACCTCAGTGTCCGGGCTGAACGATGGGGGTGGAGACGCTCCTTCAGGTATGCTGGACCGAGGCCTTTTAAATGTGTTTGTGGGATGGGGGTTGGTGGCTTGTGTTTGCTTTTGTTTTATTATGTACTTTGTGTTTTTATCTTATATTTTTATGTTGTGAACCATCGTTATGTTGTGAACGCGCTCCTCAATGGAGAAGAGTAAAGGAGCCCCCACCCTGGCTTGTGTGAGCCAGAGGCAGGATGGGGGCTTTGTTAGACTTCTCCACTGAGGGGCAGGCAGCCACACGCCCCTCAGCAGAGAAGTCTAAATGGGGTGCCTGCCCGCACGAGCAGCCAAGGGAGGAACAAGCTACATCAGCCCGGCCGATGTAGCTTGTTCCTCCCTCTGCGGTATGAGGGCCAGAGTAAGATGTCTGTTTCACCCAGTGGTGTATCACAAGTGAAACCACCACCACTCCTGAGTCCCTCTGCCACCAGCATCCATCTGCAGCTTGTTTCACACTGGGAGCTGGTGGCAAAGAGACTTAGGAGCGGCAGTAAGTAGTTTCACTCGCAATATACCGCCAGTTGAAGACGCCACCGCAGTCTGGCCCTCACCCGCTACATCACCCAGGCCTAGTATGTCTTGGAGAAAAGTGGTGTGGAGGAGCAACATAGAGCAACCCCCTGGGGAAAATGCCAGGTGAAATAAAGGTGCCTTGTGCACCCTGTTAAAGGTAAAAGTTAAGAGTACCACACTATGCAAGTGAAAGGGCTCTTTCACACAGTCCACTTTCAGATATGAGTGACATTACATAAAAAAGAAATATGTGATATTATTGAGACATCTTGAGTTGAGTCAATTGTCATGCCACAGGGTTAGAGCCCAACCACTAGGATGTTTCTGTTCATTTAATCTATTTTTAGCAAAGTGCTCTTCCTTTTGCTGAAACGGGATAGGCTTGGACTTCTCAGGAAATAAAACCATGGTACATAACTTAAGTTTGCTGTCTGATGCTCATTTTTTTCCAAGTAGGAGATTACTGGCTGAACTGGGAGTGTTACTTGTGTTAGATGTGGTACTGGATTTTACAGTTGATGAGAACCTTGTATTTGTGACTGGCATGCCAGATTATATCAGGCTGGCTCATATTATTCTTTAGTGACTACAATGATACCCATTGGCAGAGGAAGAGGAGTGCGGGGGGAGCGCATCACCCCTGGCAGCATGATCCCGGTGGGGTGCCATTGCGGCTGTATCCCCACCTGCGCTGGGCGCCACACCCCCAGGACACACGCCACGCCCCTGCTGGCAGCGCGCCATGCCCCCGCCTGCTCTCCACGCACCCCCCGTGCCAGAGCATGAAGCTCTGCCACTGATGATACCCTTATTGCCCAGAGCAAAGCTAAATTACACACAGATTTGTGGGGCATGTGCAGAAATCCAACTGAACTGAGCTTCTCTGTTGCATAACCCATACACTTACCTGTGTGACAGTGATGAAGCTATTCTGATTTTTGAATTACTTAAGAGTAATCAAATTTTTAACCCAGAGTCTCAAACAGGTGATATGTGTTGGGGTGGCATTGCTGTGCTGATTACTGAGTAACAAAAGTCCAAGCCTTTGAGGCCAGTTATGTACCTGGATGATTTTTTTTTAATGCACTCTTCTCTGCAGGAAATGTTACATAAGAGTGCCATTCTTAACATTAGTTCCAGCAGTTGTGTCTGATGTGAGAAGTAGCCAATTGCTGTCAGCTGGTGAAGAGTTCTGTGCAGCTTCCTGCTTGAGGAAGCTGCAGAGTAATTCATATGGAAGGATGCAGTTGCTGATGATGCACTGAAACAGCTGTCAGGACCTATACTTCTATTGCCTTCCAGTTTCTATAGTGACTGAACAAGGAGTCAGTGCCGCTGTTTGCTGCTTGAGGTCGTGCTCCACGTTTTTGTCTCATGCTTACAGCTCATGCATAACCTGTTGTGCTCAAGAAAGCAACAGTTTCTTTTCACACCCTTGTGAACAGAAATGAGCATCCATTTGTAGGAGTGCAAATATCCAGAGTGTGGGGGGTCAGGTGGGATTACTATGAGGAATTATAAAATATGCATCAATCCATTGTGTCCACTATGAAAGCATGGCGTTGACTGGGTTAGATTCATTGACAATGATTTCTGATCAAATCCCACAAGCCTCTGTATTTCTGGCCATTTTCTCTACTGTTCATTTTCTATGCCTGACAGGCACGTATCAGCATTCTAGGATACAGACAAGTTGCTGCATCAGGCATTCTGGGTCATAAAGATAGATGATAGTTAGCTTTGATGTAGCTATTGTTAGGTTTGTTAATCTTAGGGCCAGGAAGAGAGTTCAGGAAGAGAGTTCACAAGGAGATGGTAAATACTGTTTATTGCTGTTTATGACCTCCGTAGCTTCCTAAAAGCATTGTTTCCTATTTTATTTACTTTGAACTGCATATGCATGCTCAAGTAGGAAATTAGCTCTTTGTAGTTTTAACTTTTAACTTTGTCCCACGTGGGGTTTTTTGAAATGCTCAGAGGAAATCTGATTGGTTCTTACGAACACTGTGTAAAAAGTTATTTTGTGAATAAAACGACCTGAGCCGGAGGGTGGACAGGGATTATTATTATACGCACTCCTCCCAGAGTCTTGCTGGTTCAAGCCTCTGTGTGTTATTAATCAGAGTCTATTCCTTCCTTTGCTTTGGGAACGCCACACCATTCAAGTGTTTGTCTTTCTTTCTAAGTAACAGTTGCTTCTGAACTATGAAAAGTACCCTTTGAACTCCTTGAATCTCTTTATATTCAGAACCAAATTCAGCATGCTCTCTATTGGGTGATAAGTAACTGTTTTGCATGGCATCTGTGTTTTTCTCTAAAAGTCTACTCTGTAGATGACTCTCCTATTGCAGGGACATGTGGTAGGTAAGCAAGAGAGAGATTTATGTAACATAACCCAAGAAATGGAACCAAATGAGAAAAGATATGTGCTATCTGGCTGCCTCATAATGCTAAGTGAAAGATACCTATGTACTCTGGGATAGTCACTGTTCACCTGTGCATAGTAATAATTGTATGGCACTGTCATGTGTTCAAAGCGCTTCACATGCTTTATCAAGCTGTGGTCCTTAAAACAACCCCCCTGTAGGACTGTTCACAGTAAATGGGGGAGCGGAAGTTGAGAGAAACTGGCTTGCCAAAGACCACCTAGTGAGTTAATTGAAGAATCAAGACGCAAGCAAGGGATTTCTTTAGCCACTACACAGTTTTGTTCTGCTCAAATATGGTATATTACAATTCAGAATAATAGTCTTTGTAAATTCTTACTTAGGTATCGAATCAACCTGGTGGCTGCTGTGATAGGAATTTTATGGTTTTAGATATATGGCAACGTTCATAACCACACGTACATAGATCAGCACAGGAAAGCCAACCTGGAACCATTTTGATTCCTAAACTGACCAAATCCTTTCTCTGCAAGGTTAAACCTGGAAAATCCTCCCCATTGTCTCTTTCCTAACAAATCCTGTCTCAAGGATATGTCTGTTTGAATAAGGTGTGAGCCTGTGACCTGGCCCAGGAAATAAGTATTTTACCACTACAAAAGAATGGCCAGGCTCCCCAGGAAATCCAATCAAGTAACCTGCTAGACAGGAGATAAACAACAACAGGAGAAAAACAATATTTAAATTTCTGTGATGTAGGGGGATATATCTGCGGGGTGGTCTTAGGTTACACCCCTTCTGTGATGTATGCATAATGTTTCTGGGGGTGGTCCTGATCTAGAGAATGGGAATTTCAAAAGTCTTTATAAAGCCTTGCAGGCCATTGTTCTTGGGTCCTCTTCCTCTCCTGCGTGTGAGGGGAGTACCCTGTTGCAACAGATCAATAAAGATCAAGCTTACTAGCTGCTTTGCTTCTCAATATTCTCTGGTTGGCCTCTGTTATTTTCTCCTACCAATAGGGAACCTATGTAAGGACTCTATATGGGCTCTTGGTTACCCCATAAGGGAAAAGGGCATATTTTTATTTACAACAGATGGCGACCACGAAGGGACTTTTGGTTACCCGGATTCTGGAAACTAGGAAGGACTGGTTATCCAGCGCGCACCAGGCAGTTTGCCAGGAGGAATGACCAGTCCTCCATCGATCCCAGGGTCTGGAAATAACTGGAGTTTCAGCGGGGCTAACCAGAGGAAGCAACGCTTGATCAGGCCGGCCTTAAACAACCAGTCAAGAGATCCCGGGATCACCAGGACAGCGCTTGCGAAGTGAGTATGAGTAGGAAAAATGGGTAGTGGGGTGGGATTCTGCAAACCACAGCAAACCTATACTTCTCAAATCCTTACTTCTTTCCTCACTTTAACTCTTGAAAAAATTGCCTTCTACTCCTTTCTGTCCTCTTGATCTCAACACCAGCCCTAGCCCTTCGGAGTATGCCCAGGCACAAGGTTGTGTGTGATTTCTTCCACTTAATTCTTTATGCCGACCTATTCCTTCGGAGTTTTGCCCAGAAAGGTCGTGCAATTTCTTCTGCACTGAAAACTATAATTCCCAAAACTATAACTCCCAGCGCAGCCGCACCTCTGCCATGGCGATCTTTGTTAGAAATGACCTGTGAACAGAGAACGCAAGGGCGCTGAATTCCTTTCCATCTTTTGTATTCCAGAGTCTCAATCTGGCATTGCAAGTGTGCAAGCGTTCAGTAGAGACTCTGAGTTAGATTGTAAAAGGCAGGGAGGTTGCTGTGGGTTCCAGAACAGATATTGAGTGAGACAGGTTTCCCCTCAGAGTTTTGACCAGGTATCCCCAGGTTTCCCCTCGGAGTTTTGGCCAGGTATCCCCAGGTTTCCCCTCGGAGTTTTGACCAGGTATCCCCAGGTTTCCCCTCGGAGTTTTGACCAGGTATCCCCAGGTTTCCCCTCAGAGTTTTGGCCAGGTATCCCCAGGTTTCCCCTCGGAGTTTTGACCAGGTATCCCCAGGTTTCCCCTCGGAGTTTTGATGGGTGCACCTCAGTCAAAAGAAAAATAGTCCTCAGACCCCTGGTGTGAAAGAAGCCCAATTGGTGCTTACTTCCCGCCTGGACTCTGACAGTCCCCTTCAATTTGTGTTTAAGAAACGTTTTTTCCAGTGTTTAAATTGTACTTAGGTAACATCCAGCAGCTGCTTATCTTAAATGTGCCATCTAAAATAAAAATGCAAGCTTGCTCCAAGTTCTAAATCTAAAGAAGCCATGTTGAACCTTATCAATCTTAAACAAGACAAAAATTGAGAATGAAGTGTGCAAATGTTTGTTATTTGAGAGAGGCTCTAAAAGAGAGCTTTCTCCCAAGTGGTAAAATCCTGTATACGTGCTACTTGTGTTCTGAAAGGAGGATTACCCCACCTCTTTCCTCAAGTTTAAGTGAGGAGGGTAATTTTAAGTCTAATGGTAAATGATGTTGTCTTGTAACTTTTGAGTTTGTGAGTACACCTGTGTTCCAGTCTATCTTGGAATGTGAAGTTAACCTAATGTTTCTGCTGCAAAAGCCTAGTTGAGCCAACTGCTCTCTCAAGCTAAAATGCAGTGTATGTATTTCATTAAGCATATGCCTATGAAAGTATGGCGTTCCTTCTAAGAAAAATATGTGAGTCCAGTTTTAACTTTGATTTGGTTGGACAGAAGAGTTATTGTAAGGCTCCTGATATCAGTCTCTATAAGACGTCCTGGCCTCTTTTCTTAGAAAATGCCCCCCCTTGTTTCATTCTGTCTCTTTCAGGTTTTTTTTCCCTTCTCCTTCTTATTCTGTGCCAGGTAAATTTACTCCCGAGTAAGCTTCCTTTAAAGGAAACTGCAAAGGGGGGGCATAGATTAGGCTTACTATTCCTCTGCAGGTTCAGGAAAAATTGTCACTTTTGTATTCCTTTTAAATCAAATCTATGGCTGTTTTAACTATGCTTTATAAGAGATCCTCTCCCTATCTTAGGAAAAATGTTCACTTCAGTCTTTAAAGATAATTTATCTAGGAACTTTCACTCTTTAGTCTAAGGAAGTAAACTCTCACTCAAACTAGCTTCAAGATCTGCTAAAAGGGTTCTGTATAAATTTGGGTACTTTTATTTTCCTCTTCCTTAGTACATGATAGGCGCATGGTTTGTGATAGGCGCATGGCTTGTGATCTCTTCCCCAGTTGTGTCTGTGTACATAAGTATGTGTGTGTTTCTGGTAGTACAAATCTTGCTATGAACCCTGTATTTTAGGGTTGGACTAGATGACCCCAGTTCCCTTTCAACTTTCCCAATTTGTAGCTGATGTGTTGAAATTCAGCCCAGATTTGCTCTTTGTTTTTTAAAGTGTTTATCGTTTTGTCTATTATTTACAAAAATCAGACTTAAAAGTCTACTCAAAGTTTAAGCACATACAAATGAATAATCAAGTAGAATTAGCCTTGACCAATCCTGTAAATAAAGGGCAGGAAAAAAATTGTCTGCAAATGGTAAGGCTGAAATGACTGAGAATGTTAAAAAAATCCTATGAATTCTGACTCTGGCCATTCTGATCCTCTGGCCATTTTCCCCATATATAAGGGCGTGGCATTGTTCCGCGAATGGCCAGAGGGATGTTAGCCCTTTCCTATACATAAAGGAAGCAGTCCCTTTTGCTTGGGCTGAAATTGCTAGCTTTGGTGAATACTTAAATTGCTGAGTTTCTCTTTTTGTTTTAAAATCTAACCCTATTTTTTAAAATCTACTCCTTACCTTTCCCTTCCTTATTCTAATTGAGCCAAAAGATGCAACATTTTCAATGGTATAAAAGGTTTGCTGAGACATGAACTCTGCACATGCACAGAGGCTAGATCAGCTTACAAAAAAGAGAGAGCGAGAGAAAAGGAGGGGGGAGAGAGAAGGTTTGGAGAGCGTGAAACCTATCAAAATTTCCTTATGTAAAACTTGGAACCATTGAGGGAAATCATCCTTAATGTGTCTTGCTCCAGGGGCTACGTAAGACAAAAGGGTTCGCCTCCCCAATGGGATTTAAATTTTATAAGTGTTTTTTTGGTGTGTGTGTGTATATGCCTATGCATTTTAGGAACAGCATTTCCTGACAGACCTCTCACATGAAATAATTTTCCCTTTCAACAGGTGTGTATATGCCTATGCATTTTAGGAACAACATTTCCTGACAGACCTCTCACATGAAATAATTTTCCCTTTCAACAGGATATGGGAACCTAACAAAGTGTCCTTTCCTTTCTCCCACAGCACAAATGATAATGAGGGGATGCAAACAGTGATTTAAATACTCTATAAAAAGTAATTGCATTTGTTTTTCTTTTTGTCTTTCTTCCCTTAAAGCCAAACAGTCACTTTCTTTCTGTTCAGCAAAAGAAGTATGAATCCCTGCTATAGTAGTGACTTCCCTCTATCTCTTTGTGGCTTTGACATTTTTTTTAGGTTACAAATAATCTGTTTTCGTTTATTAAGTTCGTTTTATCAGTTCTTCCATTATATATATGAAATTAATCAAAGCACAACCAAACATTATTTATGGAATGGTATTTGTTTACCATTTTGCCTGAGCATTTCTTATTAATTCTGTCATTTTGGCTAGTGCAAGGTACTTGCACAACTTTAAATTGCCATTCATTTTTTCTTGGTATTAACTCATTTCCCAGTATTCCGCTATTAACATTACAGCCGATGTTGTCACATCAAGAAACACTCTTTTATTTTCATTTGGGATGTTAGAATGCCAAAACAGATTACTTCAGGTTACTTCAGGTTGCTTATTAATTGTGTGTCTTAGCATTTATTTATTTTTGGTTCCTCATAGCTCATTTTGTGTGTGTGTGTTCTACTTTGGGGACATGTTCATCACATGTTGAAAGTCAGTTTCATGAAGTTCTTTTATCAGATAGCACATGGTGAATTTAAAGTTTTCCCCCCATTGTTTTCCCATTTTTTTCAGTCCAGTAGTAATCTGTGCGGTTTTTGATAATATCTTTGTACTATTTAATAATAGTTCTTTTCTGAATCTGATGTCTTTGTGTCAAGTCCGTTTTCATCTAACTGATAATCTAATTTTTTGCTTTCTTTTTATTTTTTAACCTTATATTTTTTACAGTTCTCTTTCTATACATGTGGAGTAATTTTTTATTTTATAATATGAAAAACAACAACAACAAAACTAAGTGAAGGAAAGCAAACAAACTTAGCAGATAATAATAGTAATTATATGAAAATGTGATGATAATAATATTGGAATGAATGAAATGCTTAATCCGCTAAGATTTTTATTATTTGCAGCTTCCCACGTAAATTGAAGGACATCCTTTTTGCCTTTTGCTCCTTCCTTTTTCTAACTGTCCTTTAAGAATCCCCAAAACCCTGCCCCCTTACAGGATATCACTTCTACAGATGTGCAATGATGAAAAGCAGCAACAACCCCTCAACTCAGTTCTTCGCCATCACAAGACCTGCAACACCAGAGTTTTCAAAGTGCCCACAGCTATCTCTTTTAAAGGATATAGACTGAGGGGGGAGTGGGGCTGACAAAGGGGGGAGGAGTTGAATTGCAAGGACATTTTCTCACTTTTGAAACTCAAGCCTCTGTGCTCCAGGATTCAAAAGATACATACGTAAAAGATCACAATTGTGTCAAGATATGCAACTGATATTTAATTAGTTTGTTTTGTATTATGTGTTATTATGTAGGAATGTTGAAATGTGTCTGACAGTGTGATTTCCACAAAGGGGGGGGGGTATTTTTGTGTGTAACTGTTTTTATGTTTAATGTCTTATTGCTTACACACCAATGGAGAATTCTCATGCATTTTATACTTTCTAATAGCTCACACTATTGTGTAGTCCAATGTTTAGATCAATTTATAACCACATTTCATTGTTCCACCTGGCACTATGCCAACCTTCCCTACCCATTTTAAAAAATTTGTTAAAACTTGCTTTACCAAGGAGAAGCTTCTAAGAAACATGAAGGTGGATATGCTTTGGTTTAGCAGGAATGATCCCTTATAGACTTAAATTGACTTATTTGGACAACTGCCCTTGTTAAGAATGGTTTTCTTTTAACAGATTGGTTTGAAGAGTTGAGAACCATGGGGCAAGATAAATTCAAATTGGACTCAGTTTGAATTGGGCAAGTGTATCCAGGCTGCAATTAGCTTTTTGGTCCTTTAAGTGCAAGTGAGCAACTTCCCATGAGTGCGAGACCACAGCCTATAATAAAATCCCATAGCTAAAGGCCAAGGCGAAGACCTCTCCCTCACCAGATGTCCAAACCTGTGCCAGCTATGGTGAATGCTAGGCAACATGGTTAAATGAAAGCCCTGAGGGGATTCAACAGACAGGATGTGCTGCTGTAGCACTGTCGGTGTGAGACCACAGAAGAGCTAGCTTGACACCTGAGAAACACACAAAAATGGCGAAGGACAAAACACCAACTGCATTTTTCAGTCATTAGTGGACCTTCCTGCTAAGTGTAAAGCATAGACCACTATTGAGTAAATGGTCTCTCCCAAAGTGTTAGAATGCCACAAGTAATTTAGTAGCATATATCTATACAAAGACATCCATTTACAACATATGATGATATTATTTGTGGGGCAAAATTTTTTAAGAAAAATTCTAGCCCCAAAGGGGGGAATAATGTGATAGGAATTTTATGGTTTTAGATATATGGCAACGTTCATAACCACACGTACATAGATCAGCACAGGAAAGCCAACCTGGAACCATTTTGATTCCTAAACTGACCAAATCCTTTCTCTGCAAGGTTAAACCTGGAAAATCCTCCCCATTGTCTCTTTCCTCACAAATCCTGTCTCAAGGATATGTCTGTTTGAATAAGGTGTGAGCCTGTGACCTGGCCCAGGAAATAAGTATTTTACCACTACAAAAGAATGGCCAGGCTCCCCAGGAAATCCAATCAAGTAACCTGCTAGACAGGAGATAAACAACAACAGGAGAAAAACAATATTTAAATTTCTGTGATGTAGGGGGATATATCTGAGGGGTGGTCTTAGGTTACACCCCTTCTGTGATGTATGCATAATGTTTCTGGGGGTGGTCCTGATCTAGAGAATGGGAATTTCAAAAGTCTTTATAAGGCCTTGCAGGCCATTGTTCTGGGTCCTCTTCCTCTCCTGCGTGTGAGGGGAGTACCCTGTTGCAACAGATCAATAAAGATCAAGCTTACTAGCTGCTTTGCTTCTCAATATTCTCTGGTTGGCCTCTGTTATTTTCTCCTACCAATAGGTAACCTATGTAAGGACTCTATATGGGCTCTTGGTTACCCCATAAGGGAAAGGGGCATATTTTTATTTACAACACTGCAAAACAAAACCCCAAGATTAAAAAGGTACTGCAGATAATATTCAATGGTTCCTTCACCTGAAATTTAATATAATTTCACTGACAAAACTTGCCTCCCTTATCTTTCATATCTCTTCTCCCATGAGATGTTCTTGGACTTCAAAGATTCAATGCATATCTAGTCAAGGGGGGGGGGACTTCTACAGACTTTAGGGAAATAGATAGTTCTGTGTGAGTCTAATGGCCAACTATATGGTGCTGGGAATGGGGTGGGAGGGGGGCACCCGCACAGGTAAGCTTCATCCCAAGTCATTGTTTCTTCTTGATATTGTTTCCAAACTGCCAGTAGGTGGCTTGCAAACTTTATGCATCTGGTTTAGGTATAAACATAACATGTATTCATTCAGTGTCAAGCAAAGATTTAAAATGTTTTCCTTTTCTTCTCCCCCCCCCCCCGCTATGCTTCAATCATAAATAGCTGGCAATCCACAATATTGTACACACATGGTGGTGCTACATTTGTCTTAGTGGGCCACAAGCTGCTCAGGCTTGATGTTTAGTTGATTGATCAATGGTATTCTGTGTAGATAATGATTATGGAGTGGACAGGATGCATGTTGGAGCTATACTTCTTGCTAGTAAATGATGATGGGGAGCTATCATGAGCATGAAACATTGTCTAGATTGTCGTGCTATGTCTTACCATGTGCTGCTGCAGTTCAAGTTCAGCCACCAGATTTGCCAGGAATACAACTAACACCTATCAACCATAGGTGGATATCTGTGGACCTCACAAGCATTCCAGGAGTCCCACTGCCCTTGGGGGATTCAGCTGGACCCAGAAGTGCTGGGGATAACAAGGGTGAAGGACCACAGGAAGGACTTCAATGTAGTTTTCCACCCTGCGCCAATGGGATATGCTATGCTCTTCTTGAATTATTTCCAATTATTTTTAACCCTGTAATACTTGAGGACTACTGAACATGAGTGTGTTGATCACTGTTGGTTACTATGATGTCTGCATTGTGTCCTTTAAAACTTCAGTCTTTGGCGCACCATGGCCTACCTTCTACCATGCCATATAAAGTCAAGCTGGACATGGGCTTACTAAGAATGAGTACTGTGCAGGAAGGAATGGGTAGACCTGGGTTCACCTCTCCATTTAACTGTGAAAGCTTAGTGCCAAGCCTCTGGCAACATCTAGCAGAGACAAAAGAGATCTCCTTCCTTGTACAGTGGTACCTCGGGTTACATACGCTTCAGGTTACAGACTCCGCTAACCCAGAAATAGTACCTTGGGTTAAGAACTTTGCTTCAGGATGAGAAAAGAAATTGTGCGGTGGCGGCGCGGCTGCAGCAGGAGGTTCCATTAGCTAAAGTGGTGCTTCAGGTTAAGAACAGTTTCAGGTTAAGAACGGAGCTCCAGAACGAATTAAATACTTAACCCGAGGTACCACTGTAGTTCCTTTTTTTTAAAAGATATTTATTAAAAATTTAATAGTTACAGAAAAAAGAAGAAAGAAACAAAAAAAAGTTCACAATACATCAAAAATAAAGGGGGAAAAACAACACAAGAAAACAACAAGAAAAGCAAAAACATTTAAAAATAAACACATCCAGGACTTCCGGTTTGGATCGCCAGCAGTATGGGAGCGAGGAGAAGTTGCTGATCGACCTCTCCGGACTGCACAGGGGTTTTTGAGGGGGCAACGCAAAGGCACTGCGACCCCCGAAACCTCAAGGGGGGGCCCCCTTGAGGGAAGCGCAACCAGCAGCGTCGGAGGAACCCGAAGCTCTTTTGAGCTTTCTCTATTTTGGGATGGACTCAGGAGCGACGGGAACGAGAGACGCACCACGGTAAGCCCTGCGGACCCCGTGCAGCAATGCCTCGAGCTCCCGCTGAAAAGCGGCGACAAATCTCCGTAATTCTAAGAACAACCGCCTCAGGGGCTGTTTAATAAATGTCAGAATCGAAAATTTGAAAAACAGAGCCCAAGGCGCGTTGGATGTGAACAGATTAAGTTAAGGAGCCCGACCTGTATTTCGGATCTAAGATGGCGCTGGGAAGTTAATCGGGAGAGTGAAACAAAGAAACTTTTACTCACCCGCTGTGGAAACGAAGAAGGGAAAGTCCCCGCTGGGAATTTCGCGGGGCAAAAGTATCCAAGTAAGAAAGTAACAAATCGGATAGAAAACTTTAGAGACTTTGTATTGCATAGACTTTTAAGGTCGAGTTTTGAGAGAGATTTAAAAGGAACACTAAGAAGATTGAACGGAGGTGATAACCGGAAACGGAGAAGGCAGGAGGGGGAGAGGAGAGACGACCAGCTTAAGGCAAAGAAGAAACGAGCCCCATTCCCCCCCCCACCTGCCTCGCCAACCTTAATAGCGGTTTAAAAGCAATTTCGGACCTCCGTTCTTTCCCCTTTCTTTTCAAGCTCTTCGGTTCTTGCCCGTGTTTGCAGTTTGCTAGCAGCGGGAGGAGAGCCCCGCGCGAGACCACGCACATACGAGACGTCAGTCTCTACCCCCACTGGGCAGTAAATAAGTTGGAACTTCGATATTTTGAGACTTGGCTGGACTTTAAAGGACCCAATTACAGTTTTGGATTTAATTGGAGCTACGGAAGTTGCGTCTTCCCTCAGGCTCGATCAATTAGTGGAGTACCTTTTCTTTAGGGGAAGCAGAAGTCCCGCCCCCTACTCCATCTTTGTTCGAAAATCAGGAACACAATCTAGCCACCCCCCTCCCCTCGGGGATTACTCTAGTCCTGCAGAGAGACTTGGAAACCTGTGGGACCCTCAAGCCCCGTCCCATCTCCTGCTCCCCCTTCCTCCCCACGCCTGCCCCCCTCCCCTTTCACCCCCCCTTCCTTGTTTCCAGTATTGGCTGCTCCCACGGAATTACCAACTTGATGAGAGTCTGAACACTGCCTGTAACAAGCAGAATTGGATTAGGCCAAACAAGTGGCTGAAGTCAGACCAAAAGAAAGACTCTCAATTCCTTCTCATATTGCTTTTTGGCTTTTTATGCGTCTCCCCCATTTCCCTTCCCTTTTCCTTTTACCTTTCCCTCTATTTCCCTTTCTTTCTCTCTTCCGCCTTACCCTCTTCTTTTTTTCCTTTCCCCTTTTTACCGATCCTAATAACAGTGTTCTGACCTGTCCAAGGAGCAGGCCAGTGGAACCCTCTTTGAGATAATTAAAATTACTTAAGATTGTGCGCCCCCTAGGGGAGAGCTGTAAGAAACATAAGTTTGTTTACCTCTAAAGGTAGGGGGTGAGGGACGGAGTGGATCGGGCAGATGGCAGGAAGGGACGGGGAAAAGTCGGTAGGAACACCAATAGAGAGGAAAATTTCAAGGCAAGAGGAAATAAGAGACCTAGACGCCTTATGGTTGAAAATAAAAGAAGAATTTAGACAGAACGAAACCCACATGGAAAAAAAGTTAGGAGAGATGCAGGAATCATTCGATAAAAAAATAGAAGAAGTGGTAGGGGAACTGTCAAACAAAATTAAAGATTTAATGGTCCGAACAAAGTCCTTAGAGGACTCAAACAAAAAAGTACAAAGAGAGATGAAAGATCAGAGAAAAGAAGTCAAAAGAATCAAGGAGAATTTGGGAGAATTGAGCAAAAGTCAAGACCAAGTATTGGATAACTTAGCTCTGATGGAAATGAAACAAAAACAGTTAAATTTAAAATTTAGAGGAATAGGGGAAGTAAGGGACGAAGACATAAAAGGAAAAATGAAAAAAGAACTGGCGAGGTGGTTAGCACTGAGAGAAGACGAAGTTGCACAAACAATAGAAAACACCTTCAGAATAAAAATAAGACCAAAACAAAACAGACCGAAAAAGATCTCAGGAGACTGCTTGGTGATCTTTAAATCGATAGAGATGAGAAACATAATTCTGAGAGAAAGTTATCAGAAGAAATTGGTAATTGATGGGAAACCAATTATCATTTTTAAAGAAATACCAATCAGACTCCTTCGCAAGAGAGAGGGCTACAAACAGATAGTTAACACTTTGAAAAAGAATGGTATACAACACAGATGGGAATTCCCAGAAGGGATTTCCTTTTTCTACAAGGGAAAAAGATTCAAGATAACAGAGAATCAGGAAGTCAGTAAATTTCTTCGTAGATATGAAAAAGACCTCGGGGGGATGGTGGAGAGATATGGAGGGAGGGGTGGAGGGAGGGAGGAGGAAGGAGGTATAGGATTGGGGGGAAGGCTGGAGGACGGAGGGGAAGCGGGGGAGGGGGGAGGAGGATGAAGGAGAAGAGGCGAAGGAGGAAGAGGCAGGTGAGGAACAGGAGGAAACAGAGGACAAAAACACCCGAATCTAAATCGGTTAATACCTAAATTGACAAATTACTGATTTTCAGTAGATAAAAGTGATAATGAACCTTAAAATTTTAACATGGAATGTAAACGGACTGAACGAAAAAACAAAAAGGAATAAAATTGTAAATGTGTTGAAAAAGAAAAAACTGGATGTAATCTGTATGCAAGAAACTCACGTAGCCAAAAAGCATAAACATGTATTAGTAAATAAGAATTTGGGAACAGAATTTATAAACTCTGCGAGGGAAAAAAAAGGGGGAGTGGTAACATATGTCAATGAAAAATGGGAACCCAAACTGACCTACAAGGATGAAGAAGGAAGGATACTGGGGGTTCAAATAAGCTTCCAGGGAGAGAAGATTAACGTGGTTAACATCTACGCCCCAAACTCAAATAAGTCAGAGTTTTTCAAAAAACTAGAACAAGTGTTATTAGAATTAGGAAATAATAAGATGATATTATTGGGAGATTTCAATGCAGTGCCGACACTAGAAATGGATAGACAAACAGAAAAGAGAAAACGAAAACAAGGAAAACTACCGAAATCATTCCAAGATCTGGAAGAGAACATGGACCTAACAGATATATGGAGACATAAGCACCCAATAGAGAAGCAGTTCACCTTTTTTTCAGAAGCACATAAAAGCTGGGGAAGAATAGACCAAATCTGGGCTTCGAGGGAAATTACCTTAAGAGCTATAAAATGTGAAATCCAACCGAGAACCCTCTCTGATCATAACTCAATAACATTGGAAATAAAAGGGGAATCGCAAGGAGGCTTCAGATGGAGGCTGAATGAATACCTATTAGACAACGATGAGGTTATCAAAAAAGCCAAAGCCACGCTAAAAGAGTACTTTGATCTGAACCTCAACACAGGAACAAATATAGAAACAGTCTGGGACGCCAGTAAGGCGGTGCTAAGAGGACTCTTTATCCAACAAAATAATTATAAAAAGAAATTAAGGCAACAAAAGATAGATGAAATACTCAGACAGCTAAGGGAGCATGAGAAAAAACTAATAGAACATCCGAAAGATGAACAAAGCATACAAACAATAAAGATATTACAAACACAATATTCAATGCTAACGAACCAGGAAATAGAATGGAAAATTAAGTTAATGAGGCAGAGATATTTTGAATCGGCGAATAAAACGGGAAAATTCTTAGCCTGGCAACTGAGAAAAAGACAAAAACAGAATGTTATAAACAAAATAATGGTAGAGGAAGAATTAATAGTAGACCCAAAAAGAATACAAAATTTTTTCCTTAAATTCTATGAGGAGCTATATAAGAAAGGAGAAGAGGATCCAGCACAAATAGAAAGATATCTAGAGAGCTGCACAGGGAAGACCGTTACAGAAGAAGAAAGAATTCAATTAAATAGACCCATAAGTATGGAAGAGACCCAGAAGGCGATAAAAAAAATGAAATTGGGAAAAGCACCAGGACCGGATGGCTTACCGGCTAAATATTACAAAGTTTTGGGAAGCCAACTGGGACCAGTGCTTTGTGATACCATGAACAACATTTTAAGAGGAGGGAAAATACCCGAGTCTTGGAGGGAAGCCTTTATAACACTAATCCCCAAACCAGACACAGACAAACTGAATATGAAGAACTACAGGCCAATATCTTTACTAAATAACGACTACAAAATATATGCTGACATCATGGCAAACAGGTTGAAAAAATGTCTAACAAATCTAATTCACAAAGATCAAGCGGGTTTCCTCCCAAATAGATTCTTGAAAGATAATGTGAGGCACGTTGTAAATATAATTGAATATTTGGAGATCAACAATAATATACCTGCGTCTCTGATTTTCATAGACGCAGAAAAGGCGTTCGATAACGTCTCCTGGTGGTTTCTACTAAAATCCATAGAAAAGGCAGGGATTGAGGGCGAATTTTTGAAAGGAATACAGGCAATATATTCAAACCAACATGCCAAATTGGTAATAAACAACAATCTTACGAACAGGTTCAAAATCGAGAAAGGAACAAGGCAGGGATGCCCTCTCTCCCCGCTTTTATTCATCTTGGTTTTAGAAGTCCTGGCGAACAAAATAAGGTCAAGGACAGAGATAAGAGGGATTAAAATAGGTTTTAAGGAGTTTAAATTAAAAGCATACGCGGACGACCTGATGTTATCTCTAGAAGAGCCGCAAGAAAGCATCGGCAAAGCACTGGAGACATTGGAGGAGTACGGCAAATTATCGGGCTTTAAGCTGAATAAATTGAAAACAAAAATGTTGATGAAGAATATAAGAAACGATGTGAAGGAAAAATTAGAGAGACAATATGGAATTAAAATGGCTAAAAAAATAAAATATTTAGGAATTTGGCTTACATCTAAAAACATAAACCTAATCGAAGACAACTACACGACAACATGGAATAAAGTGAAAAAAGATCTGGATGTCTGGAACAGAGTGAACCTCTCGTGGCTGGGTAGGATGGAAGCAATAAAAATGAACATACTCCCGAAGATGCTGTTCTTATTTCAAAATATTCCTGTAATTAGAGGGCCTAAAATATTTAAGGACTGGCAGAAAACTCTTTCAAGATTCATATGGCAGGGAAGAAGGCCAAGGATCAGATTTAAATTACTTACAGATCGAAAGGAGAGAGGAGGACTGGCAGTACCTAATTTAAAATTATATTATGAAGCGGCCTGCCTATGCTGGGTCAAAGACTGGATAACTTTAGAGAACACTGACTTACTGGACCTCGAAGGGGCAGACAACAGGTTTGGCTGGCATGCCTACCTCTGGTCAAATAAAGAAAAAGCACACAAAGGGTTTTCGAGCCATATTATCAGAGATCCCCTATACGAAGTTTGGGGAAAAAATAAGAAATTGTTAGAATGGAGAACACCCTGTTGGCTGTCCCCAACAGATATCTTAGCAATTAAAAAAACAAATCAGGAAGAGCAGAAATTGACATATGAAGACCTATTGGTAAGATCTCAAGATAGCTGGAAATTAAGACCGTATGAAGAGCTAAAGGAGAAGTTGACGGGTTGGTTACAGTATCATCAGATCAATGCAAAATGGACAGAAGATAAAAAAATAGGAATGAACGAAAAGAAGTCCAAATTTCAGATCGAAATAATTGAAAGTAAATCTAAGATACTGTCTAAGATGTATAATATATTATTGGAATGGGATACAAAAGATGAAGAAATTAAGGAAGTTATGGTCAAGTGGGCGATAGATCTGGGGTATAATATAGAATATGAAAAATGGTCAAAATTGTGGAACGAGGGAATAAAATTTACGGCAAGCGCTGCAATTAGAGAAAACTTAGAAAAGATGATATATAGATGGTACTTAACACCAGGAAAACTAAGCAGGATGTATAAAACTGAAAACAAGGCCTGCTGGAAATGTAAAACAAAAGAAGGCAATTTCATACATATGTGGTGGACATGTGAGGAAACAAAAAAAATTTGGAATCAGATATATAACGAGTTAAAAAAGATATTTAGATACACATTCCCCAAAAAACCAGAGGCCTTCTTACTAGGGATTGTTGGAAAAGAAATTCAAGAAAAAGATAAAATTTTATTCCAATATTCAACAGCAGCGGCCAGAATGCTAATCGCTCAAAATTGGAAAAGCACAAATTTTCCAACGGTGAGGGATTGGCAATTAAAATTATATGACTTCATTGAATTGGCAAGAATGACGCAAAGAATTAGAAATCAAAAAAATACAAAGCTAAAAGAAGACTGGAACAAATTTATGGTTTATTTTGAAGGTAATTTTAGAAACCTACCAACTACAGCAGGTTTGTTATAAAACTTTCGATGTTCAAATCAAAAATAAATACCAGCTGTAAAAGTGAAATCATTGAATGTAGAAACCCGAAATCAGTAGGGAAGGAAGTCGACGTTGTATGTTAATTGTGTCGTGACTTTTTTGTCTTTTTTCTTTCTTCCTTTTTTTTCCTTTTCTTTTTTTCTCTTTTTCTTCTCTTTTTTCTTTTTAGTGCCTAATCCTTTTTTCTTGGTTAATTCACACAGTTACTGTGTGAATTGTATAGCCGCATTTTTGTTTTATTCTGTTGAAAGTATTTGGTTTTTTCTTTTTGTATGTGTAAATGAAACTTAATAAAAAGAATTTTAAAAAAAACTGCCACAAAAAATAAATAAATAAACACATCCAATATCTCTGTATCTCTACCTTTCATTTACTTGTATCATCGACCTCCTCACACCTCCCTTTTTTGTATTCTTGTTCAATTAGCTATTTCAGCAAATCCTTTCCATGTTTCTTAATTTTTGTTCTATAATTTATCTTAACACAATCTAACCTTAAATTTCCACTTTGACCCATTAACAATCTATTTTTACTTAATTCTTTATAACATTTCTGCTAAGGCCATATGACTTCATTCCAGCATCCTTCTAACATTCATTAATTTTACAATATTTCTGTAAATAAACTTTAAATTTTTTCCAATCTTCTTCCACCGACTCTTCTCCCTGGTCTCGGATTCCACTGTAGTTCCAAGTCATTCTGGCTTCATTCTTTGGAACCCAAGTTTAAAGGAAGGCTTCTCCTCCTTCTTGAATCATTACCAACTCTCTTCCTTAGAAGTGTACTAAAGATATGGGATATGGGAGGGGCCATACCGCAGTGGTAGATCACATGTTTTTCATGCAGAAAGTCCCAGTTTCAAGCACTTGATTCCCCACATATGACAGGAAAAGACTCCATGTCTGGAAAACTGGAGAGCCGTTGCAATCAATGTAAACAATACAGAACAAAATGGACCATTGGTCTGTTTTGGTAATATAGCAGCTTCTTGTGGGGGCTGAAGAATTTGACTTCACCTCAGTCTTGTTTGTTCCTTTTTTTAAAAAAAGCAAGTTTCCAGCCTTTGCCATTGCAAAAATATGCCTGAGGATTTGGGCAATGTCTGGTGAACTATAAAACCAAAGGAATTGCCAGATGAAGTTCCAGGTTCATCAGTAGGTGCACTCTCTACTGCTAGGGTAAACAGTAACCCTGTTTTTTTTTTGATCAGCAGTTCTCAAAATGTGAGACCAGCCTCCCATATCTGGTCTGGAAAGCTTCCAGGAGCTACTACTGCTTTATTTACAGGAAGCAAACTGTTAGCAACCACTGCTATCCAAATCAGTGTGCAGGGAGTACAAAACTTCAGTACAATTCTTTGTTGCAACAAAAGACAGTGTGATAGGATTTATTATACCTGTTGCCCCTTCTGTGGATTCATTTTCATACCACAACCAGACCTCATTCTTTGATCTGCTTGTAACTTTGTCCATAACAAGGCTTTTTTCTTTCTTTTTCTTTGCTTCATCGGGCTTTTTAAAAAGTTTAGTAGGCTTGGTATGTATAGTTCAAGAACCTGCACCTTATTTGTTTCTGATTCCGTTTTCCTGATAAGTCTGCCTCTGAAACATTATTTTCACATCCCCTGAAAATAATACCTACTTCCAGTTTTGCCTCTCGCTGTAATATAAGGCATCCCCCGAAAATAAGACCTCCCCGAACATAAGGCCTCCCTGGAATATAAGGCCGCCAAAGCTACCGTAAGGCGTCTGACTCCTTTGGACCGTAGTGGCGGGTGACACCGCACAGCTCACTGATTGGCCGCAGCACAGCCGGAGCTGTTCAGGCAGTGCGAGGTCTCTTTAAATCAGAGAGCCTGCGCCGACGCCAGGACAAGCTGCCACCTGCTGCTCGCTCTGCCCTGATGGAGTCTGGCTGACTCACAATTAGACAATTCGGGAAAACAGGGTATGTTTTTAAGGAAAGGGCTGGTGCTGTGTAGTTTTTACTGTAATGATCTGTATGTTTTAAATAAATAGTGTGCATGCGTGTTTTATGCTTTTCCCGTTTCCTTTTCAGCAGGATGGTCCCTGTCAGGAAAAAAAGGTAGGATATGAACAATAACTATTATTATAATTTTCACAGAAATGTCCCTTTTTGAGCTATCCCTCTGTTTTAATTTATTAAATAAACTTGTTTATTGAGCGCTGCAATCATAATTGGCAGCACTTGAATGGGAAACAAAAAATTCAAACGATAACCATCTTTAAAGCAGCTACGCGTTCTGACTGATAAATTTACATCATTCCAAGATCTACAATCCCATCATATCTGTAAAAATAATGATGTAAAGCGGTCTTTCTTTACAGCTGATAGATTATTATTTATCTGCACTCCCAAATATTTTATTACTTCATGGCAAATTTCTTTCTTTTCTTCTTTTTATTGACATTTTCAGTTACACAAAGAACAAGAAACAAAGGAAAACAGACAAACAGAAATAAAAATAAACACTCTTAACAATCATTGTTGAGTACCATCCTCTTATTTACACTGCATTAAATCACGCCTCGACCTCCTTCCTATCCTGTTACGGTTTTCTTGGTATACTTCTTCTCCTACAGTTTCTATATCTATTGTATACACGTCGCAAGGTTTATGTTAGACCTACTGTAGTTTTTAATTTGTTACAGTTCCTTTCAATATATGTCACAAATTTACTCCATTCTTCAATAAACTTTGTTTCTTTTTGTTGTCTAATTTTATATGTCATTTTTGCTAATTCTGCATATTCAAATAATTTTACTTGCCAATCCATAATTGTGGGAATCTCTGCTGATTTCCATTTTTGAGCTATCAATATCCTGGCTGCCGTCGTTGTATAATGGAACAAACTCTGGTCTTCCTTTTTAATTTCATCACCTATTATTCCTAGGAGGAATGCCTCTGGTTTTTTTTAAAAAAAGTATATCTAAAGATTTTTTTTAATTCGTTGTATATAAGCTCCCAATTTTTTTTCATTTTGTCACACACCCACCACATATGGTATAAGTCCCCCTCCTTCTGCTTACATCTCCAACATGCTTTATTTCCACTTTTATACATCTTATCCAATTTTACCGGTGTGATGTACCATCGGTACATCATTTTCTCCAAATTTTCCCTTAATGTGACACAAACCATAAATTTCATTCCTCTATTCCATAGCCTCACCCACTTGTCATACTCTATATTATATCCAAAGTCAATTGCCCATTTTACCATTACCTCCTTTATCAATTCGTCTTTTGTGTCCCATTCTAACAAAAAAATATACATCTTGGCTAAAAGTTTGGTTTTCCCTTCTATAATTTCTATCTGATATCTAGATTTTTTCTCATTCATCCCCATTTTTTTGTCTTCATTCCAAAGTGCATTTATCTGATGGTGTTGTAACCAGCCTGTCAATCTATCTTTCAGTTCGTCATATGTTTTGATCTTCCAACCTTTTTCTGTTTTCACCAATATGTCTTCATATGTTAACCTTTTCCCCTCCATATTCAGTTTTTTTATTGTTAAGATATCTGTCGGGGATAACCACCAGGGGGTGTTCTTTTCTAAAAGTTTCTTATTTTTTCCCCAAACTTCATGCAATGCTCCTCTAAAAATATGATTTGAAAACCCTTTGTGAACCTTTCCTTTGTTGAGCCACAAGTAAGCATGCCAGCCATATCTATTATTAAAGCCTTCTAAATCCAACAAGTCCAAATTCTCTAAAGTAATCCACTCTTTAAGCCAACACAAGCAGGATGCCTCGTAATATAATCTTAGATTTGGCACGGAAAACCCGCCTCTTTCTCTCCGGTCCGTTAGTAGTTGGAACTTAATTCTCGGCCTCTTTGCCTGCCATATAAATTTTAATTTTTTTTTTGCCATTCCTTAAAAATCGAAGATCCCCTAATTACCGGAATAGTCTGAAATAAGAACAGCATTTTCGGGAGAATATTCATCTTGATTGCCGCCATCCTTCCGGACCATGAAAGTTTTAACCTGTTCCATATATCCAAATCCTTTTTAATCTCTTTCCACGTGGGTGTATAATTATCACTGATTAAGTTAATGTTTTTCGATGTTAACCAGATACCTAGATATTTTACTTTTTTTACGACCTTGATTCCAAATTTCTGTTCTAATTGCTCCTTTATATTCCTATCCATATTTTTAACCAGCATTTTAGTCTTTGTTTTATTTAGTTTAAAACCTGATACTTTGCCGAATTCTTCTAATTGTTCCAAAACTTTACCGACGCTTGTTTGTGGTTCTTCTAATGAAAACACCAAGTCATCCGCATAAGCTTTCAACTTGTATTCCTTAGTGCCAATTTTAATTCCCCGTATCTCTGGCATAGTTCTCACCTTGTTTGCTATAACCTCTAATACCATTATGAATAATAAAGGAGAGAGAGGGCAACCTTGTCTTGTTCCTTTCATGATATTGAATGTATCTGTCAAATTATTGTTAACAATCAATTTAGCTGTTTGGTTAGAATAAATCGCCTTTATGCCTTTCATAAAGGTGCCCTCTATCCCCATTTTCTCCATACTCTTTAACAGAAATGGCCATGAAACGTTATCAAACACTTTTTCAGCGTCTATAAATATTAAGGCCACCGGTATTTCATTTTTGACTTCCAGATATTCTATGATGTTTATGATATGTCTAACATTATCCTTAAGCTGTCTATTTGGGAGAAATCCAGCTTGATCTTTATGTATGAAATCTTTTAAACAGTTTTTAAGTCTATTTGCCAGTATTTCTGCAAAGATTTTATAATCATTTTTCAACAATGAAATGGGTCTATAGTTTTTCATACTCAATCTATCAGTGTCTGGTTTGGGAATCAGGGTTATATACGCTTCCTTCCACGTGCCTGGTAGGTTCCCTCCTTGCAGAATGCTGTTCATCATATCACATAACACCGGGGTTAGTTGGTCCGCCAAGATTTTATAATATTTGGCCGATAATCCATCTGGACCTGGAGCTTTGCCTAATTTCATTTTATTTATCGCCTCTTTTATTTCTTCTTTCGTAATTGGATTGTTCAATAGTGTCTTTTCTTCTTCAACTATATGTTTTCCTTTGTAGTCTTCTAAGTATTTTCCTATTTTATCTGTTTCTTCATTTTCTCTTTTATATAATTTTTCATAATATTTATGGAATATTCTCATAATTTCATCCGAATTTTCTATTTGGCGTCCTTCAACTTTGATCTTATTTATTACACTTTGTTTTTGTCTTTTCCGTAACTGCCATGCCAAAAGTTTTCCTGTTCTGTTTGCTGATTCAAAAAATCTCTGCTTTATTGATTTTATTCTCCCTTCTACCTCCTGATTAATCAATATTGAATATTGGGTTTGTAACATCTTAATTGCTTGTTTATTCTGTTCATCTTTAGGTTTTATCGTTAAATTTCTCTCGCATTCTCTTAATTGATTTAGGATATCTTCTTTCTTCTTTTCTCTTAATTTTCTTCTATAGCTATTTTGCTGTATTAGATGACCCCTCATGACGGCTTTGCTTGCGTCCCAGACTGTATCAATATTAGTATCTTTGTTTAAATTCCATTTAAAGTAGTCTTTCAGGGTATCTTTTGCTTTTTCAATTACTTCAGGATTCTCAAAAAGATTTTCATTCATCCTCCATCTATATATGCTTTGTACTTTACCTTTTATTTCTAAACCTATGGGGTTATGATCTGACAAAGTTCTTGGCTGTATTTCACATTTTGAAATTCTTGGGGTTAAGTATCTTGAAACCCAGACCTGATCTATCCTCGCCCAACTCTGGTGTGGTTCCGGGGGGAAAAGAGAATTGCTTTGTATTTGGATTTTTATCTCTCCAAACATCTATTAAGTCCATATTCTCCACCAAGTTGAACCAGGATTTTGGTAGTTTCCCTTGGTTGCCTTTCTTTTTCTTTGATGATCTATCCAGTTCTGTCTTTACCACTCCATTAAAATCTCCTAATACAATTGTTTTTTGATCTTCTAACTCAATCAATCTCGCTTCCAATTTTCTATAAAACTCTGCCTTATTTGTATTTGGGGCATAGATAGTGACCACATTAAGTTTTTCACCTTGAAAATTGATTTGTACTCCCAATATTCTCCCTTCCTCATCCTTACAGATTAATTTAGGTTCCCATTTTTCTGTGACATAAAGAACAACCCCTCTTTTTCACACACATCAGAATTAATAAACTCCTCCCGTAATCTTTTATTTTTCAAAATATGTTTATGTTTTTTATGTGGGTTTCTTGCAAACAAATCACATCAAGATTTTTTTTCTTCAATACATTTTCAATTTTATTCCTCTTAGATTTCTTGTTTAGACCATTCACATTCCATGTTATTAATTTCAATGTCATTGTTATCTAATCAAATTAACTGTAAAAATGAACTAAATTTAAATTCAAGTAGTCTTGTCTTCCAAGTCCTCCTCCTCCTCTTCTTCTTCTCCCTCTGCTCCTTCTTCTATTTCCTCCTCATCCTCTTCTTTTCCTCTTCCTTCTTTCTCCTCCTCTCTGTCCCTCTTCCTTCTTCTCTCCTCTACTTCTGACTCCCTTTCTCCAAATTTCTCCTCCATCTTTCCAAGCTCCTTCTCATATCTCCTTGAAAATTTCCTCACTTCTTGTGTATCTGTCAACCTAAATCTTTTATTTTTGTAGTAGAAGGAGATCCCTTCCGGGAACTCCTACCTGTGCTGTATGCCGTTTCTTTTCAGGACACTCACTAGCTGTTTGTAACCCTTTCTTTTTCGTAGAAATCTAGTAGGAATTTCTTTGAATATAATGATCGGTCTACCGTTAATTATCACCTTTTTTTGGTAACTTGTCTTTAATATTGCATTCCTCATATCTAAGGCGTTGAATATCACTAAGCAATCTCCCAGTAATCTCTTTGATTTAGCTTTTATTCTGAACACATTTTCCACGGTAAATTCAACCTCTTCTTCTTTCATATCAAGCCACTTTGCTAGCTCTTTAATCATTTTAACCTTAATATTTTCATTTATCTCTTCACCTACTCCTCTGAATTTCAGGTTCAATTGCCTCTGCCTCATTTCCAGCATGGTCCTGACTTTTGCTCAAATCTCCTAGTTCTTCTTTAATTTTATCTGTCTCCTTCTTATTCTCTTTCACTTCCTTTTGCATTCTCTTAGTTGATTCTTCTATTGTTTTTGATCTAACTGTCAGATCTTTTATTTTATTTGAGAGTTCTCCAACTGCCCCCTCTATTTTTTTATCTAGCATTTCCTGCACCTCTCCTAACTTCTTTTCCATGTGCTGATCGCTTTGCTTGAATTCTTCTTTTATCTTCAACCACAGAACGTCCAGATCTTTAATTTCTTCTTGTCGTGATACTCTCCTTTCCACCGGCGTACCTCCTATCTTTTTACCATTTCCCCCAGACATTTTGAGTCAGCTTTTAGAGTATTACAAAATTTTTCAAACTATTTCTAAAATTTCTAATGTAATAAACAATTTTACCCCTAGGGGACGTACAATCCCCTTCAAATAATTTCTAAATATAAGGAGATTCAGCAAAGTCTCCTTTAATTTCTAACCAGCAAACCATCTATTATCAAATACGCCACTAGGTGTCCCTCTTCAACCACTTTCCCCAACACTCTATATATTAATTTAGACCCCTTTTCTCAACCTCCTTATTTGTTTTCTCCAATTAACCAATTCTTATTTTTAAACATAATAATACCAGTAAAACATTTGCATTAACACATTTTGGAAACAATCAGTTCAATTATTCCAGTAAATCCAATAATTCAACTTCAAAACATTCAGTCCAATTAATACACTCCGTCCAGTTGCTGCATTTCAATACACGTTCAGTCCAATTACCGGTAATACGCTCAGTCCAATTAATGCAATTCAATACATTCAGTCTAATTAATGCAGTTAATAACTTTCAACTGTGGGGATTTTTTTTAAAAAAAACCTGATTAAATTAGTTCATTTATCCTTTGTTAAGTTGATGTTTTCTCTCCCCCCCCCCCCGATTTCTTATGTTTGAGATATTAATTCAATTGAGTCTCTAATTTTCAGCCACTTGCCGGCCTAATCCCATTTGACTTGAATACTCTTCAGCCACTTGTAGGCCTAATCCAAATTGGGGCAAATCGATTTAAAAGTTTTGAAGGACCAAAGATAAAGTATTTGTAATCCAAAACGCCTCCCCCCTTTTTTCCCTTCCAATCTTCTTGCTGAAGTGTTCTAATATTGTAATCCAAATTGTAACCGAACCATGAAGCTTAAGAGGGAGGCAGCAAAAACAAAAAGGAGAAGAAAATGGCCCCCAAGTCCTGAGTCACTGTAGTTCCAGAAAAAGGATGAGAAAATGGCCCCCAAGTCCTGAGTCACTGTAGTTCCAGAAATAGTCACTGAGTCACTGTAGTTCCAGAAATCCAAAAATAAAGCACTGCACTCAAACTTGATGCACTTCAAATCCAATATTAAATTTTATATAAAGAGAGAAGGGGGGGGGGTCCAAAAAGGGGAAAGTTTATTTCCGCTTTCCACTGTATTTTCCCCTTTACCCAAAGAAAGTCTAAAGAAGGGAAAGAGTGTACAGAAATAGTATAACAATTAAACTGGGAGGACTGTCTGTGTGCTTGCAATCATTAAGGATCTGAAAGTCCAATGAAGTCAGAAACGATGATATTAATATTTTTAAGGCTCAGCTCTTAAGTCTCTACTGTTAGCTCCCAGTTCTTATTTCTGCTTGACTTTTTCTTATTTGGCACCCTAGGTAGGCAGGGGGGTGAGAGGGGCTGGGGGGGGGAGAGAGAAGCCCCCTCTGCCATGTGTGCATGCAAGCACACGCACTCTGGCCCACCAGGAGGTTTGTAGTGTGGTGAACCGGCTTATACTTGAGTCAATAAAATTTTCCAGTTTTTTGTGGTAAAATTAGGTGCCTTGGCTTATATTTGGGTTGGCTTATACTTGAATATATAAAGTACATTATTTATGATTTGGATTTGTTGATTTTAATCCAGTGTTTTACCATAATTACTTACAGGCATTGCATCTTTTGGATTGGATAGCATAATTGCTATATCATCTGCAAAAAGGCATTACTTTGTACATTTCCTTTTTATTTTTGTTCCTTTTATCTCCATGCTGTTGGTTCAATAGCTAATGTTTCAACTGAGAATGTGAACAACAACAGTGTTATTATTTCTACCTTGACCCTCTGGCTGGGTTGCTCCAGCCACTCTCGGCAGCTTCAAACACATTTTAAAACTCAATCAAACATTAGAAACTTCTCAATACAGGGCTGCCTTCAGATGACCAGTCCAGTACGCTTCCACAGCAACAGAATTCCTGGACTTGTAGCAGAGCGGCACAGCGAGTGCTTGACGTGTGAGTGAAGAGAGAGTCCACATGCTGCCGTTCTTCTAAACTAGCAGCTTTATTTACATCAGACAGATAAAACAACAAACAATCCATCAGAGACAGCTGACATGATGTCTCTGCTTCTCTCCGCAGAAAAGTGAAAGTAACTTACAGGCAAAGAACTCAGCTTTCCCGGATGTAGGGAAGGCTCCTCCCCAGATGCAGGACACACAGAGGTGTTAACCCTGTAAACTCCAAACCTCACAACAGATGTCTTCTAAAAGTTGTGTAGGCGTTCCACAGGGAGGGCGGTACTGCCGAGAAGGCCTTCTGCCTGGTTCCCTGTAACCTCACTTCTCACAATGAGGGAACCACCAGAAGACCCCCGAAGGAGGACCTCAGTGTCTGGGTCGAACGATGGGGGTGGAGATGCTCTTTTAGGTATACAGGGCTGAGGCCATTTAGGACTTTAAAGGTTAGCACCAACATTTTAAATTGTGCTTGGAAATGTACAGGGAGCCAGTGTAGATCCTTTAGGACCAGTGTTATATGATCCTGGTGACCACTCCCAATCACCAGTCTAGCTGCCGCATTATGGAGTAGTTATACTTTCCAAGTTACCTTAAAAGATAGCCCCACATAGAGTGCATTGCAGTAATCCAAGCCTAAGATAACCAGAGCATGTATCACTCTGGCAAGACAGTGCATGGGCAGGTAGGGTCTCATCCTGTGTACCAGATGGAGATGGTAGATGGATGCCCTGCACACAGAATTGATCTGTGCCTCCATGGACAGCTATGAGTCCAAAATGACTCCCAGGCTGGAAATGTAAAGAAAAGGAAGGAACATTCTTTCATATGTGGTGGACCTGCTCCAAGGTGAAAGACTTCTGGGAAAAGATTTATAATGAATTGAAAAAAAATTGAAATATACATTTATAAAGTCTCAGTCTCAGTCAGTTTATTGCACATAGCCAAAGGCTGCCACAATGTACACAGAATTATTTGACAATAAAAGAAAATATACTGAATTGGTAAAAAAAGACTTAAAACATTTGTATTATTAAAACATTACGTACTCTAAACAAAGCTATAAAAGTACCCCAATGTACATATAAAAACATTAAACAATAAAATTCATAAGCTAAAATCATCACATGGTCACTAATGTTAAAAACAGTATCAATTAATACAGTGTGCAATTTATACTCAGAGTTTGGCGACAAAGATAGAGCATAGCCTGAGGTAGATAGATGGGATCAAATAAATTCATCTCCTTTACAGTTAATGGCTACCTTGGCTATATAATTTGCTCTAATTTTCCTAGCAGCAGTTGCAAAAAGTGCTACCCGCCAGGTCACATACTTATCTGTGTCTGCAAGGAGATATAACATCATGTCAAGGGGGTTCTGGTCAGGGGACCCTGTCATTATAGGTACCAAAAATCTTTTTCTTGCATCATTATATAACGGACAGTGCAAATATAATGCATAAGGTCCTCTACTTCAGAACATCCCCTAATGCAAACACGTTCGTTTTTTGGTATGCCTCTGTGTCTCCCATCTCTATAAGCAGAGCTTATTGTATTTAGTCGTAGCTCTGTAAAAGCTTTTCGAAGCTGTGCAAAAGTCAATTCATTAAAATAAGATATGTGTTCATTGACCTCTCTAAGTTTAAAATACAATGGGGCGCATGTAGATGTGCACATAGAGTTTAGATCATTTTTAGTTGCCACTGCCCTTATGGTTCGTTTAAAAATATTTTTCTGTGAATATAAGGGGAGTTCTTTAATCTCAGTCACTGAGAGGTCATATTTGCCCATCAGTTGGGCAGCATGATGTACCCAGTTTTTAAGGAGTTATCCATTTGAGAGCTCAATCAGGCATTTTTTTGGTAGCCTAGTGTTGTCCATCTGTTGAACTCTAAACCAGTAACAGAGAATTCTTTTATCTATTTGGCTCTCTATGCTCAACATGCAAGTTTCCAACCTGACCATGGCAGATTGCACGTCTTTGGGTAAACCTAAAAGAACTCTTAAAAAATAATTCTGTGGGGGTTCCAGACCAGAGACCTTTGAGGTACCCCAAACCTCTGCACCATATAAAATCTGGGCCATTGTTTTTGCTTTATACACAGATAGAGCTGGGTTGACCAGATTTCCACCTTTACAGGCAGCGAATTTCAGAATGGCTTTTGCTGATTTAAAGGCTTGCAATTTAATATTGGATAGCTGTGTATTCCAAGATGCCGTTTCTGAATAAATCAATCCCAGATATTTAAACGTATTTACTTGGTTTATGATGTGTTCATCCAGGTGCCAAACATGCTTTTTAGAACGCTTCCCAAATACAATGACCTGCGTCTTATCATAGTTTATAGATAAAGCATTCCTCGTGCAATATGAACTTAATTTTGCAAGCAGCCGTCTCAGACCCACCTGGGTTCTAGATACAAGTACTAGATCATCAGCATACATTAAAACTGAGAGTTTTTGGTCGAGAATTGTGACAGGGGCAAACTGTAGGCCCTCCAGTTCTTTAACCATGTCATTAATATAAAAATTGAACAGGAAAGGTGCCAAAATGCATCCCTGTTTGACTCCAGTAATGGTCTTAATTCTAGTGGTGAGATGGCCAGCCAGATCCACCTTTACTTGTATTGATGTGTCAGTATATAATGTTTTGATGAGAAATAATAGACGGAGGTCTATATTTGTCTTTTCCAATTTTTGCCACAATGCGTGTCTTGGGACCGTATCAAAAGCTGACTTTAGATCGATAAAAGCAACATATAATTTATGCTTCAAATTATGGATGTATTTACATAGCAGAAAGTTCAGCACAAAGCACTGGTCCAATGTGGATTTCCCTCTTTGGAAACCTGCCTGGACTTCAGATATCACCTTATTTGTATCTGCCCATTCTTCTAGTCTCCCAAGAAGGAGCCTGGTATATAGTTTGGAGGCTACATCTAACAATCTAATGGGTCTATAATTGGCAGGGTTTTTCTTATCACCCTTTTTATATATTGGGGCAATTATACTCAACTTCCACCCTTCAGGTATGTGACCTGTATGAAAACAATTTTGCAAAAATGGATGACCAGAAATCAGGTCTTATCTTATAGATCTCCATTGGGATCATGTCTTCTCCTGGAACTTTATTAGCTAGTTGGCTTGCGATTAGCCTCTTAATCTGATTGGGCGTGACGTCTGGCCATTCTGGCAGTTCTGAAAACTGAGTATAGTAAACTTGTGGGGGTGGGTCAGGACAGGGGCCATATATTTCTGTAAAATATGTCACCCAATCCTTTCCTTGGACAGATGCTTCTCACGAGTAGCCCAGCCCATTTGTGCCTTGGGCTACTTTCCGTGAGTCCTTTTGAAGTGCTGCATCTCCCAATTCTTTCCACTGTTGTTCATAATATATTTGTTTCTTGCTTTTAAGTAATAATTTATAATTGTTTCGTAACTGGGCTACCTCAGCTTGTAGAGCAAGATTGTGCTTATCTTGTTTTAACTTCAATTTTCTAAGTGCCCTAGCTAGGTATTTTTTGCTATTCTGACATTCCTTATCAAACCAAGTCTGTCTCTTAAACTTTTTGTTTTTTATCACACTAGCTGTGGTCATCAGTGGGCGCATTCGGTTGATTATATTCTCATAAAGTCTCATTATGTTTCCTGTTTCTAACAACATTTCCCCCTTTAATAAAGCTTCAGATCCAGGATCTGAATAATTTTTTCTTGGACCTGTGCATTCCATTTTAACCTTTTATTTCCAAGTATCAGATATTCTGTTTCATCCAATAATTTAGGAAAGGCAGGAGAAACAAATGATGTCAGAGATAACTCAAGTGGAAAGTGGTCACTTTCAGCTCTGGGAATTATCCTGAAGGTATCTCGGTTAACTGGCACATTATTAGATGTTAGGATATAATCTATGGTGCTAGTAAATCCTCTGGGGGAGATAAAAGTAAAATAACCCTTTGGGTCCAAGATGGCGACGGCTTAGCAAGCAGGCTTCGGAGCTTCGCAGATAACAGGACTGTAATTAGCATTGACTGCCACCCAGGGAAGTAATTTTTCCTTGTTTACTTCTCTACTTTTTAACTTACTGAGATTCTAACAGCACCTTCTTGTCTATGCTATGAGAAACATCTTGGGCAAGTTCTGTGAAGCATCCTGGGCAGGCTGCCAGCTGCTAGCTATTAACCGCCAACTCCCTTCTATACTTTGTTCCTGAAACTCCTGGCAGTCTCCACACAGAGAAGCTCTTAAATTGAAGAAGCTGAGCACTTTCTATTTTCTCTCTCTTTTTTGGTTGGTGAAAACCTCTCCTTGTTTACTCCCCACGGTGACGCTATGCCTGCTAGTAAACGCCACAGGGACCCAGAGGATGTAGCTCTCTCACCGGTTCCCAAACAATCTAAAATAGAGGACTTTTTTAAACAAATCTGCTTTTATAGTTCCAACAAAAAACCGGTTTTCTCCTCTTGAAGATGATTGTGAGTGTGGGGAGAGTATTCAAGGTGAGAGCGTGGAACTGGATACAGCAATGGGGCAAACTGATCCTGTGCTCCTCAGAGAGGAAGGAATAACAAATAGGGAGAGCACCCAATTAACTCTAATTGCAAGATCGGTTGAGCATATCTTCCAGCAAATTAGAGGTATTGCCTCTCAAATAACCCAATTATCCAAAGAGGTCCACAGTTTATCAGTTAATAACAAGCAGGCATCAACAGAACACCATAGTACCAAAGGAAATTGGCGACAACAAGAGCAGACCCCTAAGCTCAACATAGAACGTGCAGAGGCTCTTAAAACAAACTCTTCTTATTTAATCTTCCAACCAAAAAAGATCTGCATGACAATTTGTGGAAGGCCAGATCAAACTCCTAGCTGGAAAGGTGCCCAGCGTTCCAAACAACATTTATCAGACTTACTTGGCATTGGACTTACAGAGATCGACCTCATTAGGACTGAACTCTTGAATACCACAAATCAAAGCCAAAAAATTATGTTAACTTTTCCTCTGCTAGACTGCCCTCACTGATTCACAAGCTGAAATTCAGATTGTCAAGCAAAGGAGTTTTTCCAACCCGGGTATTTCGCAATTCTATTGTTGCATCCTTATGTAAGATGAGGACTGGTGCTTCAGAGGGGCTCACAAAACCAAAGCCTGGATCCCCAATGGAAGTAATGACATCACAAAAAAACTTGGCAGGTGGGGAGGAAACAGACATGCCTGAGTTGAAGTCGCAGGATCATGCCCAACATCAAAATAACCAGGTGAGCCAAAAGGAACAGCCGATTCCTCTAGACAATCATCTTCAGGAATCTGAGCACTCTGTAAATCCTTTGGAAGAGGATTTTCTCAGCTCCTTTAGGAATCTCCCTCAGGAAGAGCAACAAACAGTTATCAAGAGGCTTGATCTTATGAGCCAGACATTGAAAGAGATTAAAGAACCGGAGGCAGAGATTGATAATAGACTCAATGGCCACAACAGAATGATAACTATAGAACCACCGGAGTATTGGACATTTATAAAGAAACCAGAGGCCTTTCTTCTTGGAATAACAGGTTCGGAATTGCCCAAGAAAGATGTTAATCTATTTTTGTATGCCACAACTGCGGCTCGTATTTTGTTAGCTAAAAAGTGGAAAACTCAAGAATTACCTACAGTAGAAGAATGGCAGATGAAGATGATGGATTTTATGGAGCTAGCCGATCTAACCGGAAGAGTCTGTGACTAGAAGGAGGAGGAACACCACGAAAAATGGAAGAAATTTAATGATTATTTAGCTAAATTTGTTAAGCTAAAATAACTGGAAATAGCGTCCAGATACTTAATGGGCTTAGGATTGTATTTATGTTAACTGATAAAATAATATGTTTAATACAAGAAGGAGAAGATTTAAAGATGTTAATGTTTAATTTAAAGGGTATTAAAATTGGGATTTGGAAAACCATTATAAGCATATGCAATGAAATTCAACTAAGGGGAAACGAGGAAGTCGTCTTACAAAGTAAATAACTGTTATTTTCAATATGGCGCACCAACCCCACTCCCGCCTGCTCTCTGCCACTGCCCTGAGGCACCCCACAAGTGAGCTCCCAGGGGTCCGAACACTCATCCCCCACCACAGGCCCATCTGCCATGTTCAACCAAGTCTCTGTTAGACATGGCAGGTCAATTCCTCCATCAAGTTATTGATGGCAGTAATCCTGTGAATGATTGTCTTGTGAATCATTGTCCTGGCATTGCGCAGCAGCACCTTAAGGTCATGTGGATACCAGTATCCCTTCCAGTCAGGATCAGACCCAGGGATGGTTTTCAAATGACGACTAGACCTCCCTCCTCAGTAATGGCATGTTCTGGTCCTAACATTACTCCTCCTACCTGTGATCACTGAGATTGGGTATCCCAATGCACACACCCTTCCCCCCTCTGGAACCTGCCCCACCCTGTCCCTCTGCCCTTAAAACAAAATAACTAACATAATGTAAAAAGGTAATCTAAAATACAAATTAAAATTAAAATAACTCTTTCCCAAGCTAATACACTTTAAAACACCCCAAAGTTAAAACCCCATCCTCATTAAAACAGTAACTTTGGCACAAGGGGGTTGGCCCACACCTTCATGCCACCCCTGGAGTGCCAGCTCCCAAAAGGACAACCCCCTTTGCTGGCGACCCCTCCCACAGGGCAGGCAGGCTTTATAGAGCTGCCCCAGCATCTGGTGTGTTAGTTTCTGTTTGCCACTGAGCAGCTGCTTGGAGTCACAGGACTCTGTTTACAGTCCAGAGACCTTCCAGGCTGTTGGAAGTCTCACGGAGGCAGGAGACGGATGTGATGTTTACTGGTTTCCTGTTTCCTTTGTTCCGTTGTTTCAGTTGCTCTCTGCTCTCATAGAGAGAGTTTGTATTTTGCTGTCTGCGTAGCTTAGTAATAAAGCATAGCAATGTAGCCATAAATCTCATCACTTCCGTGTGCTGTTTTGGATGCTCTGCTGAATGGGGGAACGTGCCTTGGAGCCTCATCAAAGGCTCAGGTCGTTAATTATTCGTCGGGAGGCAATTCCAAAGGCTTGGCCAGAAGAAGATGAGCTTTATCAGCTTGGCCGAGTGGAGATCCCGACATTTTTTGGTCCTGGGCCCAGAAGAATGGCAGGAGAACGGAATACAGCTCTTATCTTCTCTGCGTGTCAAGAAGATTGATGAGAGGTATGTGCTCATTGCCCTGGGAAGCCTGCCAGTCCCCAATTAAAGGCAATAAGGGGTGGACTTTGAACTTCTAGCCAAAGCACTTACCAGCAGCGGCAGAAGAAAGCAAAGGTCTCAAGTAGTGTGCTTTTGGAATGCAGCTCCTGGTAAACAGACAGAGTCTGCTTTAAAGGCACAGACATGGCCAGTCCAAGAGTAACAGAGGCTCTTGAATTTGTGTTGGGAATTCCAAAGCTCCAAAAAAATAATTATCAGAACTGGGTGCAGTATGCAGAAGCTCTGCTAAGAAAAGAGGGTCTGTATAATGTGAAAACAAAAGCCCCCCCCCCAGCTCCAGTAACCGAAGAATGGAAGGCTAAGGATTCCAAAGCAAGGGGAACTCTGACGCTTATTGTGTCCCCTGAAGAGTTACGTCTTTTGCGTAACAAGCCCTCAGCCAGAAAGATGTGGGACAGTGTCCAAGAGTCACATTTAAGAACAGAAGCGGGTGCTTCTTTGTTCTTTTATGCCAAGTTGCATGATATGGCACTTGATGAAGGAGCAGATGTACGTGCTCACCTCATGGAAATGCAGAATCTAAGGCATCAGTTGCAACAGCGTGGAATCACCTTTCCAGAGGCTGTGTATTCCTTCATGATTCTACATTCTTTGGGTTCAAGTTGGGAAGCGATTGCCAGCCAGCTTGCTGTTTTGCCTACTGCTCAGCCAACGGTAGCACATGTTACTGCTGTGATGTTAAATGAAGTGGATCAGATGATTCAGAGGATTTCAAGAGTGCTAAGGCCTCTCTGTGACCCTCTGAAGGCTCTGATCGAGAACTGGAGGAAGCACTGTTCACTATAGGTCACTTTTCTCCTAAGAAAGAAGAGGAGAGCGTTGAAGACTTACGTCTAATTCGCAGGTCTAAAAGAGCCACAAAAGGTAGACCTCCCAAGAGATTTGCTGATGAATTTGCTAAAGCAGCAAAAGCGGTAACTGCTGTTAATAGCTCCAAGAAGGTATTTCAACTTTCAAGTTTCCAAGAGATCCAGGCTTTGGACTCGAAGGATGCTGAGCCATGGTTAACTGCCATGAAGGCTGAGCTTGATTCCTTAGAGAGGAACAAAACATGGGAGCTAGTTGTGACAGTTCCAGGGATGAAACTGCTTGACAGCAAATGGGTCTTCAAAGCAAAGACAGACCAAAATGGCAAGGTAGTCAGACACAAAGCCAGGCTGGTAGCCCAGAGGTTTTTCACAGGTACCAGGAGAAGACTATCATGAGACCTACTCACCCACCGTGAGATATGAGAGCATTATGCTTATGCGCAAACTTGCTGCAGAAGAGAATCTACACGTTTCTCATCACAATGTGAATACAGCATTTTTGTACAGAACCTTAGGCGAATCACTTTATATGCTTCCACCTGATGGCGTACAGGTCAAACAGGGATTTGTTTGTTCTCTGAAGAAGTCCCTATATGGTCTCAAGCAAAGTGCACGATACTGGCACTCTAAACTCACTGAAGTGTTATTTTCTCTAGGTTTTCAGTAAGATAAAGCTGATCCATGTGTGTTTGTCAAAGAGGAAGGGCAAAAGAAGCTGTATTGCTTATTTTATGTTGATGATATTCTTTTCTTTTGGAAGGATGTCAAGATGGACTTTTCCGCGACCCTTCCCCTCTGCAGGGAGGTGGGACTGATTCGGATGGTCCGCCCCCGCCACTTAATGGATCCAATTGGCTTCCAGAGACTGGTAGGGGATGTTTTATCCCAAGTTGATGGCCTTTCAGCTGATTCCCTGGTGGCCTGCTGGAATGCGGAGTTAACCAGGGCTATTTGACTGTCTGGCTCCGAAGCGCCCTCTCCAATTGCATGGAGCCCGGACAGCCCCGTGGTTTTCCCTGGAGCTGAGGGCGATGAAACAATCGTTGAGACGGCTAGAGCGCCGGTGGCAGAAAACTCATTCTGAATCAGACCGGACACGGGCTAGAGCTCAACGTTGAGTGGCAATGGCAACGGCGAAGAGGGCCTTCTTCGCCGCCTCCATGGCATCTGCAGAAAACAGCCGCAGGAGACTTTTTCAGGTGGTTCGCAATCTATCAGAACCACTGCACCACCGGGGCCTGGTAGGGACCCCAAGTTCTCCTGCAATGCTTTTGATAAGTTTTTTTGCAGATAAAGTCGCTCAGATTCAGAAGGAGGTAGACTCCACCGCGGGAGCAGGGCCAGGGTGGGAGAGAGCTAGCCTTCTGTCTGGTCCTGTTACATGGGATCAATTCCAATCTGTTACCTCCGAGGATGTGGACAGGCTGCTTGGACAAGTGAAACCGACTACCTGTCTCCTTGATCCTTGCCCATCCTGGCTGATAAAAGCGAGCCAGGAAGGGCTGGGTGATGGGCTCTGCAGGGTGGTGAATGCTTCCCTCTGTGAGGGAGCCTTCCCAGACCCGCTGAAAGAGGCGGTCATTAAACTGCTTCTTAAAAAAACATCTTTAGACCTGGCCAATTTGACCAACTATCGCCCAGTCTCAAATTTACCATTCTTGGGCAAGGTGATTGAGCAGGTGGTTGCCGAACAACTCCAAGCACGCCTGGAGGATGCAGACCATTTGGTTTTTTGTTGTTTTTTTAAAAGTAGTATTTATTAAATTTTACAGACCATATAAGGTTACAAAATTAAAAATAGGAAATAGAAAAAAGTAAGAATAATAAAAGAAAAAGAAGTACAAAAATACAAAGACAAAATACATAAAAAGTAAAAAAAAGAAAAAAGTTAGAAAAAAGTCCATATTTTCATATCTTATATTTCATTTACTTGTTTCCTGACCTCCTCACCCCCCCTTTTTTGTATTCCAGTTCACATGGTTAATTCAGCAAATCCTTACCCTCTATCATTTATCTTCACTTAATATCTTAACCTATTATAACTATATATTTCCAATCATTGTCAATCCATATTTACATATTCTTGTTAATCTTTTTACCAATACCGCTTATTTTCAATCCAAGATCCCTTTAACTTTCATTAATTTTACAGTATTTCTGCAAATAGTCTTTAAATTTCTTCCAGTCTTCTTCCACCACCTCTTCTCCCTGATCTCGGATTCTGCCGGTCATTTCTGCCAGTTCCATGTAATCCATCACCTTCATCTGCCATTCTTCCAGTGTGGGTAAATCTTGTGTCTTCCAATACTTTGCAATCAATATTCTTGCTGCTGTTGTTGCATACATAAAAAAAGTTCTGTCCTTCTTTGGCACCAATTGGCCGACTATGCCCAAGAGGAAGGCCTCTGGTTTCTTCCGGAAGGTATATTTAAATACCTTTTTCATTTCATTATAGATCATCTCCCAGAAAGCCTTAATCTTTGGGCACGTCCACCAAAGGTGAAAGAATGTGCCTTCAGTTTCTTTACATTTCCAACATTTATTATCGGGCAAATGATAGATTTTTGCAAGCTTGACTGGGGTCATGTACCACCTATAAATCATTTTCATAATATTCTCTCTTAGGGCATTACATGCCGTAAATTTTATACCTGTGGTCCACAACTGTTCCCAGTCAGCAAACATAATGTTATGTCCAACATCTTGTGCCCATTTAATCATAGCAGATTTAACCGTCTCATCCTGAGTGTTTCATTTTAACAGCAAGTTATACATTCTTGAAAGTATCTTTGTTTTAGGATCTAACAGTTCTATTTCCAACTTTGATTTTTCCACCTGGAAGCCAATTTTTTTATCTAGATTAAAGGTCTCTCTTATCTGGTAATAGTGAAGCCAGTCTCACACTTTATCTTTTAGTTTCTCAAAACTCTGCAATTTCAGATTATCTCCTTCCTGCTCCAAAATTTCCCAATATTTCGGCCACTTGGCCTCCATATTGAGCTTTTTCTGAGCCTTCGCCTCCATCGGTGACAACCACCTTGGGGTTTTGTTTTCAAGTAAGTCTTTATATCTTGTCCAGACATTAAACAATGCTTTCCTGACAATATGGTTTTTAAATGCTTTATGTGCTTTAACCTTGTCGTACCACAAGTATGCATGCCACCCAAAAACATTATTAAAGCCTTCTAAATCCAAAATGTCTGTGTTCTCAAGAAGCAGCCAGTCTTTCAACCATCAGAAAGCTGCTGATTCATAATAGAGTTTAAGGTCTGGCAGGGCAAACCCCCCCTCTTTCTTTTGCTTCGGTTAGTATTTAAATTTTTATTCTGGGCTTCTTGCCCTGCCAGACGAATCTAGAAATGTCTCTCTGCCACTTCTTGAAACAGTCCATCTTGTCTAGAATTTGTAATGATTGGAACAGAAACAACATTCTTGGCAATACATTCATCTTTATAGCAGCAATTCGACCCAACAAGGAAAGCTTCAGATTTGACCATATTTCTAAATCCTTTTTAACCTCCGACCAACATTTTTCATAGTTGTCTTTAAATAAGTTCCCATTTTTAGCTGTCATATTAATCCCCAAGTATTTCACCTTCTTAACCACTGTTAAACCTGTCTCATTCTGAAATCTCTCTTTCTCAGTCATTGTTAAATTTTCCTCAAGGACTTATTCAACTTAAATCCTGCCACATGACCAAACTCTTGAATCAGTTCTAATACTCTTTTAGTACTAGATTCTGGCTCCTGTAATGTCAATACTAAGTCATCTGCAAAGGCTTTCAATTTGTATTGTTTAGCTCCGACCATTATACCTTTAATCAAATGGTCCCTTCTAATCATATTTAGCAGAACCTCCAGGACCGAAATAAAAAGTAATGGGGAAATTGGGCAACCTTGTTGTGTCCCTTTCTCTATCTTAAATTCCTCCATCACCACATTATTAACTATTAGTTTAATAGCCAGTGTGGTGTAGTGGTTAAGAGCGGTAGTCTCGTAATCTGTGGAACTGGGTTCGCGTCTCCGCTCCTCCACATGCAGCTGCTGGGTGACCTTGGGCCAGTCACACTTCTTTGAAGTCTCTCAGCCCCACTCACCTCACAGAGTGTTTGTTGTGGGGGAGGAAGGGAAAGGAGAATGTTAGCCGCTTTGAGACTCCTGAAGGGGAGTGAAAGGCGGGATATCAAATCCAAACTCTTCTTCTTCTTCTTCTTTTGTTCTGAATAAATTGCACTTATACCATTTTCAAACTCTTGACCGACCCCCATCCCCTGAAGATTTTTCTTCATAAAACTCCAAGAAATATTGGACTTCCAGGGTGGTGCCTCCGGTGATGGCGGACTCCCTCTGAACTGGAGGGACAAGCTCTGCAAGAAACGGGTCTTTTCCGCTGCGGCGTAGCGGGGACCCTCCTGAAAATCACAGGCGGATGAAGCCTGTGACCGTGGGACTCGGCGGGCACCTTTAGCGCCCCCCCAACCCACTAAGGAACCCAGAAACGGGCTCCGAAGTGAAGAGGGGGAAGTGGTGCGGTGCTGTGAGTCGATTGCTTTTTCTGTGGAGCGAAGCCGCACAGCTGTTGCCGGAGAGCGCTGCCTTTTTCCTGGGACAATTTGGCATTGAAAATAACTAACCGTGAGTACTGGAACGCTAAATACCTGGATTTTAAACAAGCATTGGCGAAACAAAAAGAACTTGGACTCTAAAATGTACCCTAATTTGGTACTGAAACGGAAAGGGCTAAACAGGAAGTCACCCTTCCGTTTTCTTGTGGTTACAACAAAGCAAAGACAACGTAACCTAGAGCCTTAAAAATCACTTTTAAAGGATCGTCTTTCATCATTCAAAATTGCGGAACCCCCCTTCAGAAGCAGGAGAAGAAGGGGGATTTTTTATTGAGTTGTTTAAAGCTGCGGAAATAAAGTTAAAGTAAAGTAATTTTCCACTGTCCTGACCCTGGAGCGGGGTGTCAGATTTGACGTTTGTAGCTCATTAACCAGAAATAAATGCTTTGACAGATAGTTAAAAGGAGGGAAACATCGTGATTCCATTGTTTCCTTTCGCTTTTTAAAAAAGAACAAATATGGACAAAATATCTTAAAGAAGAAACTCTGTTGCTATTGTTTCCAAGGAACTGGAAATGGGGGGTTGGATTGATCCCTATGCAGGGATGTTTGGACTTTCCGAGTCTGGAAATGGGCCGCCAGAGGTTTGGAGCTGTTGGGACTTCTAATTTTGGAGGGAATTTGAAATATGCTTTAAAACACCACATGGAGCTTAGTCTGGACTATGAGAAAGGGGCTGATTTGTTGAAAAGGGTCAAAAACACTACAAAGTTGGAGTTCCCGCGAGTGAAAGGAAAATATGAAGAAGAGCTGCGAAAGGGACATGGAAGAGATTTGAAGGCCTCGGATGTAAGGGCACCAGGTTAATGTGCCAGACTAATGGGGGGGGGGGAAAGACTGACAACCCCGGTACCGGGGGGAGGGGACGCTGGAAGAAGATTGGATTGTTTTTATTCTATTGTATTTTTTTGGTATTATTATTACTAGAAATGTTTTAGGAATGTTGGGAAAATGTTGAAATGAAATTACTTGGCTCTTGTTAAAATGTTTAAAGAATTTGGTAAAAAGGTAATGGTTATGAGAAGTTGTTTAAAAAGATTTAAGTTTTAAGCTCTAAGGTCGTTTTTATAAGATAAGATGAGAATAGAGTAAGGTAATGTAATGATAAAATATTATGAATTATGGAAAGGATTTGCTGTGACAATTACTAACTAAGATACAAGAGATGGGAGGAGGAGGAGGTCATGGAAAGAAGGTAATGGAAATTGGAGAATTTGAAAAGGATGGTTTTATTTTTTATTTTTCTTCTTATGTTTTTGTTTTTCTTTCTTTTTTGTAACCTTGTCTTTTTTGTGTATTTTTTAAAAAATTCTTTTGTTTCAATAAATATCATTTTAAAAAAAACCTCCAAGAAATATTATCAAAAGCTTTCTTGGCGTCCACAAAGATTAAAACTGCTTTAGTGTTAATATCCTCTTGCAACTTCTCCAAAATGTTAATTATATTCCTTGTGTTATCAGACAAGTGTCTGCCTGGGAGAAAGCCAGCTTGGTCCTTGTGTATCTCTTCCCCTAGTACTTTTTTTAGCCTTTTAGCCAAAATGTCAGCAAATATTTTGTAATCCACATTTAGCAGGGATATGGGTCGGTAGTTCTTAAGTTGTGTCTTTTCAGATTCAGTTTTTGGTATAAGTGTAATATATGCTTCTTTCCACGACTCTGGCGCTTTTTCCCCCTCCAAAATTTCATTGCAAACCTCCTTTAGTGGTTGAATTATCCAGTCCTTCAAAGTCCTATAGTATTTTGAGGTTAAGCCATCCGGCCCTGGAGATTTTCCCAGTTGCATATTCTGAATGGCACCTTCTACGTCCTGTTCCGTAATTTTATGATTCAACATTATCTTATTTTCTTGAGAGATTTTTTGTAATCCGTTTGTTTTCAAGAACTGGTCTATATCAAACTCTTTCTGGGGCCCTTGTGTATATAATTGTTTAAAATACCTCTGGAAGCATTTTCTAATTTCCATTGGATTCTGAATGTTTTTTCCTTCCACTTCCAAGTTAGTAATGGTATTAAGTTTTTGTCTTTTCTTCATCTGCCAAGCCAACAGTTTCCCACATTTATTTGCCAATTCAAAAGTCCTTTGTCTCATTTGTTTAATTTTCCATTCAATTTCCTGATTCATCATCTTCATATATTGCACTTGATGTAACTTTATTTCTCTCAGAATCTCTTGTGAATTGGGTTTCACTCTCAGTTTCTTCTCGCCCTCTTTTATTTTTTTCCAAAAAAAAATCTTTCTTCTCATTTTGGGCTCTCTTCTTTAATGAATTCTGTTGAATCAGAAACCCCCTCATAACTGCTTTACTTGCGTCCCAGATTACTCTTTTTTCCACAGTAGTTTTCAAATTTATCTCAAAATAGTCTCTCAGAGTTTTTGGGGCCTTCTTAATCACCTCTTGGTCTTTAAACAAGGTGTCATTTATCCTCCATCTGAAGGAACCAGTTGGTGTTAATTTCATCTCCATTTTCACGGCATTATGGTCGGAGCACGTCTTAGGGCAGATCTCAACTTTCCTAATCTTAGGTGCCAGTCCTCTAGTTATCCAGATTTGGTCAATTCTTGTCCATGTCTTTTGAGCTTCAGAAAAGAAGGTTCCCTCTCTACCCAAGGGATTCCTAATTCTCCAAATGTCAGTCAAATCCATATTGTCAGTCAATTCAAAAAAAGTTTTTCGTAGTCTACCATCTTTAGTAACTACCTGTCTCTGCGACTTATCCATGTTTGTGGATACCACTCCATTCATGTCTCCCATCAAAATAATGTTATAGTCCATATAGTCCAACAAAGTCTCATGCAACTTTTTATAAAATTCAGATTTCCCTTCATTCGGTGCATATACTCCAATTATCAGAAATTTTTCTCCTTGTGTTTGGATTTCAATTGCAATAAATCTTCCTTGATCATCTTTAAAAACAAATTTCGGTGAGAGGCTCTCTTTTGCATAAATGACTACTCCTCGCTTTTTAACCTTGTCTGATGAAATAAATTCTTGACCCAGTCTCTTATTAATCAGTATTTTCCTATGTAGCCTTATCACATGTGTTTCCTGCAAACAAATTAGGTCCAATTGTTCCTATTTCAATAAATGAAAAACTTTCTTCCTTTTCTCCGGGGAATTCAGTCCGTGAATGTTCCAGCTTAATAGTTGCAGAGACATGATGTATTTAAATTATTTTTCCTCCAACTGCTCCCAATAAGTCCTCTTGTCCTGACGGTGGTATCACTTTCTGTAATTTGTCCAATCCCAAAGGTGGTAGTGCTTTACCTGATGTTCCTGGTCGTAAGGCTCCTGGCTCTCCTTCCACTTCTTTTTGCAGGTCTTCTTCGTGATCTCTCAGAAATTTTTCTTTCTCCTCCACTGATCTTATTTTAAATTTTTTGCCCTTAACGTAAAAGATAGGCCTTGAGGGAATTCCCACCTAAAGATGATTCTATTACCTTTCAGCAGGGTCACCAGATCTCCATAGTTGGACCTAAGGTCCAAAAGATGTTTCGGAATATCCTTAAATATCTCCACTCTTGATTCTTGTATTGTCAAAGTATTCTGGTAATGCAGGCTCAATATTTTGTCTCCTCTTTTGATCAAAGGGTGATTAAACAGTCTCTCACCCTGTTCTTTCTCCCTCCTCTTCCAAGTCTGAAAGCATTTAGTATCTTGAAGTCTTGCTTATCATCCAGTTTCCAAAAGTCTGCAAATTCCTGTGTCAAAAAGTCACTTAAATTCTCTTTCTCCAGTTCAGGTACTGCCCTGACCCTCAAATTGGTCTGCTTCTCCTTCAATTCAATCATAGACAAAAGTGCCTGGTGGGCCCCAAGCTGTGACTGATGGTCCCCAAGCTGTTTACTTATCTGTGTTATCTTTTCTTCTACTGCCACTGCTTTTTCTTTTGCTTCCTGGGCTATCTTTTGATTTGAAGCTGATCCTTGCAGCAGTTTTTCAATTGATTCTGTATTTGAATTCACCTTCTGGCTCAAATTGTTAATGCTTGTAGTATTTTGGTCAATTTTATTTGTTGCTTCTGTAACTTGTTTACTTAATTTATCCAAAGTTTCATAAATCTTACTTAGAACTGAAGTAAATCCCTCTTCTGATATCATCCCTTTCGCCCCAGCTTGTGCTGGGTCTTCCCCTTGTGGTACTGGAGGACCGGATGCAGATGCTCTGCGTTGCCGCAGTATTGCACTGGTCTGTTGGTATCTAACCTTACCAGATGTTGTTGTCTTTTCATCCATAACACTTTATCTGCAAGTCAAGGTCACTCCCACAGTCAGACTTATTTTGCAGAGAAGCTTTCTCAGGCTAGTCAGAAATGGAAAATTCCCCAACCAGTTGTAACAGTTTCAATAAGCCTCTAGGGGGACACAGTAACAGTCAATAATAATGCAACAGAGTGTCTTGCCAACTTTTCAACAGCCCCCTTCAACAGAATAAATAACAGCTTCAACAGTTTCAAAGTATCTCACTTGCTGAGTTAACTATCAGCAAGATACATTGCCCATAAAAAGTGCGACTCTCAATACAACAGTTCTGTTTAATCTTGGCAGTCCGTTCTCAAGGATTGAGTGTTAGTTTTATATTTCCAATTTTTGTCCTTCTCTTCTTTCTCCTTTCAAATTTTTTATATAAGCAGAAAATACTTTCTCTTCTTCCCTCCCTCTCCTTCAATTCAGGGAGGGAATTCCTTTAGTTTGACGTTTGGATTTTGAGTCTTTTTAACACACCTCCCACGGTCTTAGCTTGAAAGTCTTTGCTTTGATCTTTATACAAAACGGAAGGTAGACTTCCTGTTTACACCTTTCCGCTTCAGTGCCAAATTTTGCCTTATTTCCCCTTTAGTTTCCAATCTTAAGTCTTGACCTACTCACGGGTTGTTGTTTAGCTGCCGAATTGTCACAGGAAAAAAGGTCAGCGCTCTCCGGCAACAGCTGCGCGGCTTCACTCCACGGAAGTAGCGATCGACTCTCAGCACCGCGCCATCCCCCGTTCCACTCCGGAGCCCCTCACAGGATTCCCTTGCAAGTTGGGGGGGGGGCGCTTTAGGTGCCCACCGAGTCCCATGGTCACAGGCTTCGTCCGCCTGTGGTTTTCGATAGGGTCCCCGCTTCGCCGTAGCGGCAAGACCCGATTTCCGCGGAGCTTCTCCCTCCAAGCTAGAAGGAGACCGCCATTGCCGATGGCGCCACCTCCGGAAGACCCTTCCAATTTGGATCCCTTCCAATCGGGATTCAGGCCTCACCATGGGGCTGAAACTGCCTTGGTCGTGCTGGTTGATGATCTCTGGCGGGCTAGGGACAAAGGTGAGAGCAGTTTCCTAGTTCTGCTGGATCTCTCAGCAGCCTTTGACACCATCGACCATAACATCCTTCTGGACCGTCTAGAGGGGCTGGGAGCTGGGGGCACTGTTATACGGTGGTTCCGCTCCGTTGTCCTGGGCTGTGTCCAGAAAGTGGTGTTGGGGGGTGAGTGTTCAGACCCCTGGGCTCTCACTTGCGGGGTGCCTCAGGGTTCCGTCCTCTTCCCCATGCTTTTTAATATCTATATTGTCAGAGCTGCTTGAAGATCCTAGCTCACAGAGGATCACGCTAGCCAGCGATCATTAAGTAAAAGTCTTTATTGAGTTACAGTTTCCATTCTCAAGCTGCTGCGTGCAACTCTACGTCTAGTAGCTAGATCGGCGAAGCTCCGTCTGAGTCTCCGCCCCGTGTGCACCAACTTAATATCCTAGCCCGGCTCCACCTTTTCCGCCTGACTGTCCTCCTCTGGGTCCCTCTACCCCCCGGGGTCTCTTCCTTCCGGGATTCTTCTGACACTGACCCCCCGGACCCTCCTGTCTCCTTGCGCCGGGCTTTAGGACCTGGCTCCCTTTCCGGGCTGCTTACTGCGCCGCCTTCCTCTGCATTTGAACTTGGCGCGCGCGCCCAACCTTCCACTTTCCGCTTAACCGTTTCTTCGCTCCCCGATGGAGGTGTGGCCACTCCTGACTCGTGCCCTCCCTCCTGTGGTGAGCTGCCAGCGCTTGCCCCCTGGCTCCCTTCCTCTTCCCTGCTCTCTGGCGGTGACGCTGGTCCCGATTTCCAACTGCTCTCCTCTGAGTTCCCTCTGGCTCTATCTTCCTGGGGTGCCCCCTTAGACTCCCCCCTTGCCCTGGCCACTGGTGCTCCTTTCTGTGAATCCTCTGATTCACTGGAAAGACTCGGAGATCTCGGGTCGTCGTCATCACTCATATTTTCTTCTGCCTCCTCCCCTTCGCTCTCTGTTTCCTCCCTTGCCCTTGCCTCTGCTCCTAAACCCCTGACATCCATCCCCCCCTCGAAGCCCCCCATTCCCCCCTCCCCTCCTTCCGGTGCTGGAGCTGGGTGCTGCTGTTGCAAAGGGACGAACGTCGGATATCGTTCGCTTCCCGTGGCGGGCCTCCATCTGAAGTCTCCCGGGTCTTCCTCCCTGCTCTCGTCGACGACGGTCACCTCCGCTTCCATCTCTGTGCCGCCGTGCTCGAAACCAGGGTCGTCCCCGAAAACGTCCATGTCCGTCTCTCCCTCACTTCCTCCTGGCGGCGTTGCTCGTCCTGGGCATTCCAGCCACTTTCTGCGGAACTGCTCCTCTGGTCTATCGTCCCACCAATACGAGGGTTCTGAGGCAGATCCCGAGGGTGACCCCTCCGGGGAACGGACGTCTCGTGTCGGGTCCTCGTCCGAGTCGAACCCCCGGAACGTGCTGGCCGAAAGCGTGGGCGTGAAAAGCCAGTCGTCGAAAAAGTCTGCTGGCATTGGTCTATGTGGGAAGAGGGCATGAAACTCGTCTTTGAGCAGAGGTTCGTCCAAGGCGTAGCCCGGCACCCAGCTGTTCGCACTGGCCGGGGTGCCCTCCTTGGCTAGAAAGTATTCTACCCCCTCTTCCCCCCATCTGGAGTCCAAAATCTCCGTGACTTCGTTGATGCGCTCCTTCTGTGCCACTCCCGCGTGCCCTGTTCTGTCTCTGACCGGACTCGGCGCCGTTTCGGGTTCCTGGAACCTGTGCGGTGCCTTGTAGGGAGTGAGCACCGATCTGTGGAACACCGGATGCATTCTGGAACCCTCCGGAAGTGCCAGTCTGAAAGCTACCGGGTTGACCTGCTCTTCGACTTGGTAGGGCCCCAGTTGTTTATGCCCTAGTTTCTTCTTGGCCAACGACCTGGCCGGCACTGCGTGGGCTGCTAACCAGACCCAGTCTCCCACGTGGAGCTCTTCGCCAACCCTTCTGTGTTTGTCCGCTTGTACCTTGTATGCATGCTTGGCCAGCTCCAGGTGGCGCCTCAGCTGATCGTGGACTTCCTGCAGCTCCGACGCGAACGCATCTGCTGTCTGCGGCTCCCCCTCCCCCATTCTTTCCAGTCCCGGGAAGGTTCTGGGGTGCCTCCCGTTGTTGGCGAAGAACGGCGTGACCCCCGTGGACACGTGCTTCGTGTTGTTGTAGGCGAACTCGGCAAGCGGCAGGTAATCCACCCACGTCGCAGGCTGTTGATTTGCATAACATCTCAGGTACTGCTGCATGATGGCATTGACCCGCTCCGCTTGCCCGTTGGTCTGCGGGTGTCTCGCCGACGCCAGGTTGATCTTGACGTTCAGGAAGCCCATCAGCTTCTGCCAGAAATTCGAGATGAACTGCCGCCCCCGGTCGGACAGAATAGACCGTGGCAGACCGTGAACCTTGAACACGTGGTCTATGAACAGTTTGGCGGTTTGCTCCGCCGTGGCCACCTTAGCACACGGAATGAAATGTGCCATCTTGGAAAACAGGTCCACCACCACCAGCACTGCCGTCTTGCCCCTCGAGCTGGGCAGATCCGTGACAAAGTCCAGGGCCACCCTTTCCCAAGGTTCGACCGGAGTTTGCAGCGGTTCCAACAGTCCGGCCGGTGGTCTGTGCACTGGCTTGGCCCTCTGGCAGGTGTCACACCTCGCCACGTAGTCTGCGACCTCCCCTCTCATTCCAGGCCACCAGAAATCCCTGGCGACTAATTCCACCGTCTTCTCCTTGCCAAAATGCCCGGCAGTGGGCGCGTCGTGCAGCTGCTGCAGCACCTTGGCGCGAAGGTCGTCTCCCGGCACGTAGATGGCCCCTTTACGGATGAGCAATCCATCTCGTAGCTGGAAACCGTCGGCCGCTGCCTTGCCCCTTTGCACCTCTGCCATCTTTGCTTGCGCGAAGGAGTCATCCTGCAACGCTCGTCGCACCGCCTCCAGGTCCACGGTTGCCGCGGCGCACGCCCACACTGTTGGTGCGAAGATGTGCATGGCGGCCGCTGGCGTTGCGTCCTCCAGATACTGTGGCTTACGGGAGAGAGCGTCCGCCATGATGTTAGTGTCCCCCGGGACATACTCTATGCGGAAGTCGAAGTTCGCAAAGAACTCAGCCCAACGTATCTGCCTCTGGTTTAGGAACTGTGCCGTGCGCCAGTGCTCCAGATTCTTGTGGTCCGTGCAAACCTGCACCGTGTGCTTGGCGCCGATCAGGAAGTGCCTCCACGCTTTGAACGCTGCATGAATGGCCAGCAACTCCCTGTCCCAGATGGTGTAGTTCTGCTCGGACTTGCTGAGCTTCCTGGAGTAAAACGCTCCCGGTCGCCACACCCCCTGCGGGTCCTTCTGCAGCAGGACCGCCCCCACGGCTCTGTCCGAGGCGTCTGTCTCCACCCTCATCGGCCTGCTGGGGTTGACATGAAGCAGCTGCTCTTCCGACGCGAAGAGACGCTTGAGTGCCTGAAAGGACTGCTCCGCCTGCTCTGTCCAAAGGAACTTCTTTTTCTTGGAGCTAAGCGTGTCTGTGATGGCCGCTGTCTGCATAGCGAAGCCCTTGATAAACTTGCGATAGAAGTTCGCAAAGCCGACAAACCGTTGGACCTCCTTCCGGTTGCGTGGGCTCTTCCAATCCAACACCGCTCGAACCTTGGCGCTGTCCATGGCGAGCCCCTTGTCAGACAGCTTGTAGCCCAGAAAATCCACCTCCGTCACGTCAAATTGGCACTTCTCCAGCTTGGCGTAGAGCCTATGTTGCTTTAGCCTGCTCAGCACTTCCTTGACGTGTCCGTCATGCTCCTGCTGCGATTCCGAAAAGATCAGGATGTCATCTAAGAAACAGACGCACGTCTTGTAGAGAAGTCCCGCCAACACGTGATGCATGAAAGCTTGAAAAACGTGGGAGCCATTTTGCAATCCAAAAGGCATAACTCTATATTCGTAGGTACCCAGTGGCGTGAACATGGCCGTCTTCCACTCATCTCCTTCCCGCATGCGAATGAGGTTGTACGCCCCTCGCAGGTCTAACTTGGTGAACACTTTTCCCTTCCGCACCTTCGCTAGGAGGTCGTCGATTCGGGGCATGGGGAAGTCCGATGGCTTGGTCCCATTGTTTAAAATGCGATAGTCCACTACCAGTCTTTTTTGGGGCGTGTCCCGCTTTTTAACAAAGAATACAGGACTGCCCCCCGCTGCCTTGGACTCCCGGATGAAACCGCGCTCCAAATTATGATCTATGAACTCTTTGAGTTCTTGCAGTTCGTCCTCTGACATGGAATACAGCTTCCCTTTAGGCAGCGCCGCCCCCGGCAGCAGGTCAATTTTGCAGTCATATGGTCTGTGAGGGGGTAGCCTGTCTGCCTCCTTCTCGCAGAAAACTTCCAAAAATTCTGCGTACTTGTGGGGAATCGCTTGCAGCGTGCCTAGCAGCAGCTGTGACTCCTCTTCCTCTCCTTCCTGCCGGGGCACGATGCAGTGTTCAGCACAAAAGGAAGAGCCGAAGGTCAGCTGCCTCTGGTACCAAGCCAGCGTTGGGCTGTGCTTGTCCAGCCAACTCATTCCCAATACAATGGGCGTATCCGATAGTTGAGTGACATTGAAGCTGATGATTTCTTTGTGATTCCCAAGTCGCATCACCATTGGTGGCGTCTGCTTCACCACTTGCCCCCCGAGCAGCTCCCTGCCATCCACCGTGACAACCTGCAGGGGCAGTGTGGCCGGCAGCAACTGTATAGCGTGTTTGTCGACAAAGGCCTGCCCTATAAAGTCCGCATTGCTGCCTGAGTCAATGGTGATTGGCACGTCCATGGTGATTCCATTGGGCAGCTGGAGAGATGCGGTGAGCCTCACTACTGGTTTGGGCGGGAGGGGGTTCACGGGCTGTAAAATCTCTGGGGACTGCGTCACTAACACGTCTGGCTGGGCCCCAGGGCCTCTTCCTCCAGCCAGACTGCGTCGTTTCCCTGCTGTGGTCCTCCTTGCTGCGTTGCTGCAGTTACCATTGCTGAGGCTGCAGTGAGCTTGTGGAGCCTCTGGGGACACTCTTTCGCCATATGCCCTGGCTCCTCACAGACGTAACACTTCCTGTTCCCTCTAGGAGGCTTCGCTTTCACTGCTGCCGGTGCTAGGGCTCTGGTTGCTGACTGAGCCCTTGCACCTCCAACCTCCATAGGTTCCGCTCCTCCTCCTGGCGGAGGCGTGGATTGCGCACGCGCTGCTTCTCTGGGAAGGAAGGAGGAGACCCTGGCTGGTTCGCGCCCTCCACGCCCTTCGTCCCTGCTCCACGGACGTTCTTCCATCCGCACCCCCACTGCCAGTGCCCTCTGAACGACCTCCTGGGTGGTCCGGGGTCTCTCCCCCCTCGCGATTTCATCTTTAATCGAGCTGTGTAACCCCTCCCAAAAGAGGTCTCTTACAGGGGCCGAATCTCTGTCCCATTCCAGGGCACTGACCAAAGCGAAAAAGCGGGCATGGTACTGCCTCACGCTGGCCCTCCCTTGCCTTAGTCCATGCACCTCCTTCCGGGCAAGATCCACGTCAATGCTTGATAAAAAACACCCATCCATCGCTTTAATAAAGGCATCCGCATTTTGGAGCGCCGGATCCTTATCTCTCCATAAATTGCGCAGCCATGCTTTAGCATCCCCATGCAAATGGGACATGATGAATCCCACTTTCTCTTGCTCATCTCTAAAGTCTTTATTCAGCAGTTGCAGTGCGCACAGTACGTCTGCTCTAAAGTTGGGATACTGTTGCAGGTTCCCATCGAAGTGAGAGACCAGACCGCCTGTTCGTCTCGCCAACCCAATTCCCTCCTGCCTGGGTGTCTGCTTTGTAAGCACGTCTAACCTGACCTGGAGATCCCTGCAGGCGGCAGCTGCCTCCTCCTCTCTCTTCCTGGATGCGAGAGCTGCTGCATTCAGTTGTGACACTGCTTCTCTGAGTTCCGCTATCTGCTGCTCAGCCGTCATGTCGGCTGCCGTTCGTGAGCTCGCTGGTAGGCACCTGCTTCTCTCCCCTCCTCGAGGCTGTAGATGCCCACAATAGTGAGACGGAGCTTACTGTCAGAGCTGCTTGAAGATCCTAGCTCACAGAGGATCACGCTAGCCAGCGATCATTAAGTAAAAGTCTTTATTGAGTTACAGTTTCCATTCTCAAGCTGCTGCGTGCAACTCTACGTCTAGTAGCTAGATCGGCGAAGCTCCGTCTGAGTCTCCGCCCCGTGTGCACCAACTTAATATCCTAGCCCGGCTCCACCTTTTCCGCCTGACTGTCCTCCTCTGGGTCCCTCTACCCCCCGGGGTCTCTTCCTTCCGGGATTCTTCTGACGCTGACCCCCCGGACCCTCCTGTCTCCTTGCGCCGGGCTTTAGGACCTGGCTCCCTTTCCGGGCTGCTTACTGCGACGCCTTCCTCTGCATTTGAACTTGGCGCGCGCGCCCAACCTTCCACTTTCCGCTTAACCGTTTCTTCGCTCCCCGATGGAGGTGTGGCCACTCCTGACTCGTGCCCTCCCTCCTGTGGTGAGCTGCCAGCGCTTGCCCCCTGGCTCCCTTCCTCTTCCCTGCTCTCTGGCGGTGACGCTGGTCCCGATTTCCAACTGCTCTCCTCTGAGTTCCCTCTGGCTCTATCTTCCTGGGGTGCCCCCCTAGACTCCCCCCTTGCCCTGGCCACTGGTGCTCCTTTCTGTGAATCCTCTGATTCACTGGAAAGACTCGGAGATCTCGGGTCGTCGTCATCACTCATCTTTTCTTCTGCCTCCTCCCCTTCGCTCTCTGTTTCCTCCCTTGCCCTTGCCTCTGCTCCTAAACCCCTGACATATATGAAGCTGCTGGGAGAGATCATCAGGGGGTTTGGGCTGGGTGTTTATCAGTATGCAGATGACGCCCAGCTCTACCTCTTCTTTAAATCAGAACCAGTGAAGGCGGTGAAGGTCCTGTGTGAGTGCCTGGAGGTGGTTGGAGGATGGATGGTGGCTAACAGATTGAGGTTAAATAAGACAGAAGTACTGTTTTGGGGGGACAGGGAGCGGGTGGTGTGGGGGATTCCCTGGTCCTGAATGGGGTAACTGTGCCCCTGAAGGACCAGGTGCGTAGCCTGGGAGTCATTTTGGACTCACAGCTGTCCATGGAGGTGCAGGTTAACTCTGTGTCCAGGGCAGCTGTCTATCAGCTCCACCTGGTACGCAGGCTAAGAGCCTACTTGCCCACGGACTGTCTCACCAGAGTGGTGCATGCTCTAGTTATCTCCCACTTGGACTACTGCAACACGCTCTACGTGGGGCTACCTTTGAAGGTGACTGTAATTAATCCAGAATGCAGCAGCTAGACTGGTGACTGGGAGTGGCCGCCTGGACCACATAACACCGGTTCTGAGAGATCTGCATTGGCTCCCAGTACATTTCCGAGCAGGATTCAAAGTGTTGGTGCTGACCTTTAAAGCCCTAAGCAGCCTCGGTCAATCAATCAATCAGAACTTTATTAGCAAAGCCAACAGGCCACAGCTATACAAGAATTAAAAATAAAATAAAATAAACATAAAAAGGGGATAAAAACAAACAAAAGGAGGTCCGTCAGATGAACACGTCTGTCACTCAGATGGTGGCCCTCAATTTCACAGCTCTCTCGATGTACCTTGCGACCTTCTCTGTTGTCTGACTGTCCGTATCAGATAAGAGAAAGAACAGTATAATGTCTTGTGGACGGCCGGGGTTGGAGAGAATGAGTGGAGTAATAATCTCATTCCTTAGGTCTTTATAAAGGGGGCAGGATAGGAGGACGTGGGACACTGTTTCCGTGTTGCCATCTCTGCATGGGCAGAGTCGTTTTTCAAATGGAGTCTTTTGGTAACGACCTTCGAGTACGGCAGAGGGAAGAACATCCCATCTAGCCAATGTAAAGGCGCGTCTGTATTTTGGGATGGTTAATTTAGACAAATATGAAGCTGGGAAGTCAAAGTGGGCAGGGGGAAAGTAAGTATACCATGGACACATTTTCTTTAGAATAGTCAGGTTGTTTTGCCGTTCAATGTCTTTCAGGTGCTGGCCTATTAGGCTCTTTGCTTTACTAAGGCCCATTGATAGTAGGGATTGCGAATGCAGACCGCATGTAAGGAGTTTTTGATGCACAGTTTTGAACCACATGCTTTTATGGGGGTCTTGCATTACTAGAGGCAGTAGACCGGGTGGATTTAGATTAAGGCGAAGCCAATAGTTGAGTGTTCTTTGCCAGGTCTGAGTTTCTACAGATGGGAGGCAGGCCTCGAGTCGTAAGGCTGCGTTTGGGACACAGGAGGGGACACCGAATATTTGCCTTAGGAATTTAGACTGAACAGTTTCAAGACTTGAGCAGTGGTTCCCCGTCCATATTTGTGCCCCATACAGTAACTGCGCCAGAGGTTTTGCCTGAAAGACTTCAAAGGCTGCTGGGATATATCTGCCCCCCTTCGTGTAAAAGAAGCGCGACAGCATCTTAATGCTTTGAGCTGCTTTTTCTTTGGCATATTTTTGATGGACATCCCAGGACCCGGTCGACTGGAAGACGATACCCAGATATTTAAAGGCTTTAACCTGTTCGATTGTCTGGTTATCCATCCTCCAGCTATACTGTCTGCATTTCCTTCCAAAAACCATGATTTTGGTTTTCTGATAGTTTATTACCAGTTGCTCTCTCCTACAGTATGCTGAAAATTCACCTATGAGCCTATTTAAGCCTATTCTTGTTCGAGATAGAAGTATCGCATCATCAGCATACAAAAGCATGGATATTGATTTGTCAGCCAGTTTGGGGGCATGGAAGTCCGGAGATGACAAGCAGTTAACCATATCATTGATGTAAAAGTTGAATAGAACTGGGGCCAGGATGCAACCTTGCTTGACCCCCTTGCTGACAGGAACTGGTCCTATAAGATGGCCATTTAACGAAGTTCTTACATACAACACCGTGTCTTTATATAAACAGCTGATCAAAAATAATAGTCTTTTGTCTATACTTGATGCGCTCAATTTGTCCCAGAGTCTTGCACGTGGAATTGAATCGAAGGCAGCCTTTAGATCGATAAAGGCTGCGTATAGCACCCCACGGGATTTTTTGGCATATTTGTCAATTAGGTAGGCTAGGGTGAAGCAATGGTCTATGGTGGATCTGCCTTGCCTAAAACCCGCCTGCTCTTCCGCTAAAATAGCTTCAGTTTCCAGCCAGCTGGTTAGCTTAATATAAAGATGTTTGGCATATAGTTTGCTGGGTATGGGCAGAAGGCTGATTGGTCTATAGCTCGCCGGGTCTGGCGTAGGTCCTTTTTTATAGATTGGAATAACTATTGCCTCTGTCCAGCCGTCTGGAAGTAGACCCGTTGAGTCAATCCAGGAAAATAGAGATGCCAACAGGGGGGCCCACCAGCCGATGTTAGACTTCAGAAGTTCAGCAGGGATATAATCGTTCCCTGGGGCCTTATTGTTCTTTAATTGTGCGATTAGGTTCTCAACTTCCTTTGCAGTTACTGGTGGCCAATGAGGTAGGTCCAGCAGCCTCGGTCCTGTATACCTTAAGGAGCATCTCCACCCCCATCGTTCAGCCCGGACACTGAGATCCAGCGCCGAGGGCCTTCTGGCGGTTCCCTCATTGCGAGAAGTGAGGCTACAGGGAACCAGACGGAGGACCTTCTTGGTAGTGGCACCCTCCCATCAGATGTCAAAGAGATAAACAACTACCTGACATTCAGAAGACATCTTAATGCAGCCCTGTTCAGGGAAGTTTTTTAATATTTAACGCTGTACTGTTTTTAACACTTGATTGGGAGCCGCCCAGAGTGGCTGGGGAAACTATTACTATTATTATGTACAATAGCGCCCTAGCTCAACTGAAGGAGCACTTTGACATGAAAGATCTTGGTGAGGTAACCAACTACCTATCTTTGGAAATAGAGAGAGACCAAGATGGTAATCTTTTAATACACCAGACACGGAAAATTGCTGATGTGTTAACCAAACTGAACTTGATGGCTTGTGATGGCCTGGGATTCAGACTCAGAGGTTGAACCTGAGGAATCCCAGCCTGCACAGGAGTCCCCGCCTCCAGAACCAGCTGAACCGGGGCTGGGGCCTGAGCCTGTGCTGGATCCTCAGGTGCAGGCACCAGCTGAGTCTGCTCTGGCCCCTGAGGTGATGGAGGACCCATTGCCTGCAGGTGCTCCACTCTCAGCCCCATCAGGGGAAGAGGAGGTTGCCTCTGGGTCCGGTAACCCTCCAGCCTCTTCTGAGCTTCAGAGGCTCAGGGCAGAGAAGCGGAGGGAACTAAGTTCCTGCAGGAGGAGTGCTCGCCTCCGGGCCAGGAAAGGCGAGTCACCTGTGGACCGGGGCTAACCTATGCTTCGGGGCAGATAAAAGCCAGTCAGCCCCAGTCCCAGCTTGCGGGAGCAACATTGTTGCTAGCCTGTTCCTATTGGCACCCTGTCCTGCTCTTCTGCCAGAGTTCCTGACCCCACCCGACTCCCAGCCTTGGACCCGGCTACAGCTTTGATGGACAGCCTCCATACCGAACCATCAACCTCGGACTGGACTCAGATCTCACCTCTCAGTTAGCCCCCAGGACCAGCACAGTTTGCTCCCGCCACACCCGCACTCCCACTTCGTTGGGGTGTGTTCAGGAAGAATCAGAAGCCATGGCTGACCAGGCGGCTGCTCTGGTGGCATTTGCCCAGGAAAACCAGGCCTTGACCCACACCATTCAGCAGCTAAGCAATGCAGTTACGGTGCTTCAGCAGCAATTGGAAGCCTTACCAGCTCCTGGTGCTGACGCCCTGGCTTCTGGCAAGTACCCAGTGGCCCTGCCAGAGAAATTCGATGGGACCCCGGCCAGCTTTCCTATGTTTCTCGCCCAGGCCAAGTTGTATATTCAGGGGCCAGCCCGGAATTTCCCCAACGACCGCACCAAGGTGCACTTCTTGATCAGCTTGCTGAAGGACGAGGCGGCCAAGTAGGCTTTGCCGCTGCTCCGGCAAGACTATCCCCTGTTGACAAACTATACGGTGTTTTGCAACCATCTGGAAACCGCGTTCGGCAACCCTCAGAAGGGGAGTCAAGCCAATTGGGCGATTCGGCGGTTGAAACAGGATAAGTCCACAGTGGCCGCCTACACCACCACAGAATTTCGGCTGTTGGCACAGGACTGGTCCTGGAATAACTGCACTTCAGGATCGGTAGCTCGAGGGGCTTTCAGAAAAGATACTTGACCAGCTGGCCACGGTGGATCGCCCCGTCACGCTGGACGCCTTCATTCAACGGAACCTTCAGATCATCGATCGGTTGGAGGACCATCGCCAGGCCCGGGGCAGCCAGCACTCCCAGCTATTGGCTCCAGTCTCTTCCAGCAGTTCCACGGCCACAGGGGAGTTTCCGGAGGAGGCAATGCAGCACGGGGCAGCGCAGCCTCGCCTCTCCCCCTCGGAGAAGACGCGGCGCTGGGAGGGGAACCTGTGTCTATACTGCCGCAGGAGTGGACACTATGCCCGATCGTGTCCTGAAAAATGCCAGCTGCAGGAAAAACCGCCAACCCTAGTAGCCAATGGCCCAGGCTACTTGGGGTCCCAAACAACACATGATGGGCCCTCACTGGTGGAATTGCAGCACCTCATGGTCCCAGTGCGTCTATACCCCCCTGGCGGGCCCTGGATTCTCACCCACGCTGTGGTGGATTCAGGGGCAACCCGCTCCTATATGAACTCTTCCTTTGCCACCCATCATCAGGTGCCACTCCAGGATAAGCCAGAACTGGTACAGGTGGAGGCAATTGACGGACGGCTCCTGCGCTCAGGCGCCGTTACTCAGGAGACCCAGCCCTTGGTTCTGTGTCACCAGCAGCACTGGGAGGTGCGAACTTTGGACATTGCTACCATGCCCCAGTTTCCCCTGGTGCTCGGGATGGACTGGCTGGAGACTCACAATGTTCAGATCAGCTGGGTCAATCAGACTGTGCACTTCCCAGACCCATGTCCCCATGCTCGGTCCGAGATGCTAGCGGCCACCCCCACAGGGGAGGCTGCGTCAACGCTCCCTGCTGTTTACCAGGACTACCAAGACGTGTTCGAGGAACGGGGGGCAGACCAGCTGCCACCTCATTGGTCTTTCGACTGCGGCATAAACCTCCAGCCCGGGGTGCCCCTGCCTGTGAGTCGCCTATACTCTCTTACGGAGCCAGAGCATGAAGCTTTGCCGGACTTCCTTCGCAATAACCTGGAGCGTGGTTTCATTCGGCCTTATACCTCGCCCACTGCCACTCCAGTGCTCTTCGTTAAGAAGTGTGGGGAGCTTCGTCCTTGCCATGATTACCGGGCCCTGAACAAGATTACCATCCCAGACGGGTACCCCTTGTGAGGAGAATCAGAACTTACAGGGTTGACTGAAATCTGACTGAAATCAAACCTTTATTAGGCATTATGCAAATAAAAACCATAAAAGAGAGAATAACATGTAAAAGCCTTGAAATATATATAAAAAGGCAGCAGTTGGCTACATACATATATATATATATATACTTATAGAATCAGTGGTTTTCCTTGTTAACCTGCTCCTTGGAGGACTGCTACCAAATACTCGGCTACCCCCGCCGTTACCCTTTGGTCAACGTCGGATAGGCAGAATCCCACACATTCACCTTGCTGGGGTTCCAGACCACCCAAAAGAGGGGACAGCACGCGTTGACGGAGCGTACTGTACAATGGGCAATGAAAGAGAATATGCTCTACAGTGTCCGGGACATTCATAGAGCATCTGCAGAATCTCTTGTTTCTAGGGATGTTTTGATATCTTCCCCAGACAAATGCTGAGGGAAAAACATTCAACCGGGCCAGCATAAAAGCCCTACGTTGGGCTGGGATTATTAATTTAGTGACGTAATTGACTCTGCTATCTAAGATATTTAAATCATAGAATATGGGGGAGCAAATTTTGTTTACAGCTGCCATAATATTTTGTCTCTCGACATCCTTTAGTCTAGTTAGGATATTATGGAAAATGTATTGCTCATTAGAATTGTACAGGGGCTCCAGCTCGATGCCTAAAGATTCAATCTTTTTTTCGAGGTACTGATACCATCTTGATTTATAGGAGTCTTTGAGCAAATCAGCGAGCAGGCTTGATGGAGAGCAGCGAAAATGGCAGCGTAACCAGTACTTTATTGAGGTGGACCAGGCCCAGTATTCCATTGTGTGTATGCCTATTTCTGCACACATTGTTTCATATTTGATCACAGCTGGGAGTCCAAGAATACGTCTCAGAAAGCTGGAGTGAATCTTTTTTAAATCACTGTTATATGCTTGGACCCATAGCGGGATTCCATAGAATATCTGGGCTTGCACTTTTGTTTGAAATATCTGATTGGCCGCAGGAATAAATTGATTACCTTTCTGATAATAAAAACGGGCAACTGCTGATGAGGTGCACTTTGCCTGTTTTATGGCATTTGTGCGATGATTTGCCCACCCTAAATTGTTCTGGAATAAGATTCCCAGATACCTATAGATTTTTACTTGTTGGATTTCTTGCCCTCTTATTTTCCATTTCTCTAGTTTCCAACCATTCGAGAAGACCAAAATTTTTGTCTTCTCATAATTTATAGAGAGTTTGTTACATTCGCAGTAAAGGATCAGAGAAGATATAAGACGTTTCAGACCCAAGCTCGTTAATGATAGTAGGACTGCATCGTCTGCGTATAATAAGAGAGGAACTGGTTTCTGATTAAGTTTAGGGGCATGTGATTCTATTTTTTGAAGGTGATCTGGCAAGTCTGATAAAAATAAATTAAATAGAAAGGGGGCAAGAATACACCCTTGTTTTACCCCTTTCGAGTTTGGGATGTCTGATGAAAGGTGACCTATGGTGTTAAGTTTGACTTGACAGACATTGGAAGAGTATAGATTTTGTATTAGAATCAATAAGCGCTGATCAATTTTTAATTCTGCGAGTTTCCTCCACAGCTTTGGGCGGTCAATTGAGTCGAATGCACCACGAAAATCTACAAAGGCAGCATATAACTTAGATTGCCTTTGGGATCTATATTTTTCAACCAAATGCATAAGTATAAGGCAGTGGTCTAATGCAGAGCAACCTTTGGAGAAACCTATTTGTTCTTTCCCTGGTAAATTTAGATTTTTCATCCAGGTAAGGAGTTTAGATAGAAGGTGCTTAGCGTAGATTTTCCCTATCACTGATAGTAAACTTATCGGTCTATAATTCCTTGGTTCTTTTGGGTCGCCATTTTTAAAGATTGGGATAATTATTGATCTTAACCATATCTCAGGTATGATCCCATCTTTGTCTATGAGAGTAAACAATTGAGCTAAGGGTTCTGCCCACCAATCTATATAGGTCTTGAATAATTCTATTGGTAGACCGTCTGGCCCAGGAGATTTCCCCGATTTGAAATTTTTAACTATCTCTCTAATTTCCATTTCTTCTACCCTTGGCCACTCCTGGAGTTTATTGATTTTATTTTTAGTGGTCTCATTTCCTTTAAGTTCACTGTGTAGATTGTTAAATACAGATGTAAAGTATTGGGACCATTTGGATTCTGCAATTGGTGGTTGGGTTAGTTGATTTTCGGCTTTCAATCCTCCGTACACTAGGTTCCAGAACGCTTTGTTGTTTTTACTCTGAATTGAGTCGAATAATTGTAGCCATTTTTGGGTTGCATATTTCTGTTTCTTTTCGGCCAGAATGTAATGATATTTTCTTTTTTCATCAAGATAAGAGGGCTCTAGTTTAGTGCGATTATTTTTAAATGTTTGGCGCAGTTTTCTTTTTAGCTGGAAACATTCATCGTCAAACCAGGGGCTAGCGCTATGTTTAAGTGTCCAAACTTTAAGTGGAGTACTAAGCTCTACAAACATTTGGAAGATTTCATTATAAATTTTCGGAATATCACTGTAGGGATTAGTGGTCTTTAAATTGGATAATACTTGTTTTCTCAGGTTGGCTGTAAGTTTTTGCCCCACTGCTGCACTCATTTCCTGGGACCATTTTAATTGAGTCATTTGTTTGTATTGAGAAGGTTCTATGATATTGTACTTGGTTATTTTGGTTTCGTCCTTTAGATTAATAGATAACGATAATGGCTGATGGTCGCTTTCGGTACGCGTTCCAATTTTGAGGTCCATGATCGAATTTATAATATTATAAGGGACAAGAATATAGTCGATGACACTGCATCCTCGGGGGGAGAAGTATGTAAACTCCCCGCTTCTATCGCCTTTTGTTGAACCGTTCACAATCTGCAAATTAAAGTTGTTACATAATTCAAGTAGGCGTAAGCCTTCGTTGTTTACAACCCTATCTCTGGAGAAACGTCCTATTTTCAGGGCATATGCGATATCATTATCAGTATTCCAATTTAGTTTGCTACATAGTTGTTCATTGTTGGTTCCCACTCTAGCATTAAAATCACCTGCTATTATCAGTGAGGCATTTGGGTATTTATCAGTCAAATTTTCTATATAGAAGGTTAGTTGTGACCAATTTTCACTGCTGCTGTTGTTTTTGGTTGGGGGGATATAGACATTTACAAGTAGCAGAGTATCGTCTTTTTGTGTTAAAAGTAGAGCTTGTGCAAGTGGGAAGCATTTTTCTAGCTGCTTGATTTCAAACCCTAAGTTGTCTTTGATCATACAACAGAACCCTGCTTTCGGCCGGCCCTTCGTGTTTGTTTTCAATGCGGGTTTCGTATAGGAGGTGAATCCATTAATTTTAATATCTCTAGTTGACCATGTTTCTTGTAGAAGTATTAATTCAAAATCTTTAAAGAAGTTCATTAGGTCTGGGTCTCCGCCTTTGTTTCCCCACCCTGCAATATTCCAGGACAGTAAGCGTAGAATCCGTTTTTGAGTTGGTGGCTGGTTGACAGCATTTAGTCATTCTAGTTCTGTTATTGAGTCCAGCGAGGGATTTTGTCTTGTGCAGATACAGCCATTTGTCGCTGCTTTCGGTGGGGAGGGTAATGGTGGGTCTTTTAGATTCTTTTTTAAAGTGCGGGGAATTAAAATTTCCTCCCTTTCTTGATTTTCTTCCTTAACTGTTCCTTGTTCCTGAGAGATTTCTGTGGTTGGTGGACTGTTATGGACAGTAGGACAGTTTTCAGTCTCTACTTCCATTTCTTTGGCCTCATTTGGTGTTGAGCTCAGTGTGCCAGGTCTGTTGGAGGTCATCTTTTGTTCGGCAATGTTAGAGTTCTTTGTAGTACTTAAATAAAGGGTACCTATTTCGTTTGGAGCTAGTATTTGATATCTCAGCCAGGAATTTGTGGTCTCTTTACTGGAGTTTTTCCTTGCCATTTCATATTTTAAAGGAGGCTGGATTTGAAGCTCTGCATCTATACATTTGAAAGTTCCATTAGTAGCTCTCTTTTTGACTATGCATTTTGGGGAGAAGGCTGGTGAGTGTAAAGTTTGATTGTGTATTGTTTCTACTGCATTTTGTTGATCTTGTTGGTGAATTTCGGTCAATCTGGCCTGAAGTTTCGTCAATTTACTGAGTATGTTTATTTGTTCTTTATCTGGTAGCTTGGTAAAATTACTCAGCAGATCTTCTTCTTCTGGGACTGTCCAATCTATTGTGTCAAAAGCGAGGCTGTTATTTGATGCTACAGTCGCTTGGTTTGGGAGCTTGAATTTTTCTTGCGTGATTTCCCGGGTAGCTGGCTGCGGTTTCTCCCGTCTACTGGGTTCTTCCACGGGAGTAGGGCAGATGTCGGCTTCTGGTGGAATGGCCTTGTTCATCTTATTTTGTCTTTTAGATGCGATCAATGGACTGAGTGATATATCTTCGAAGTGTCGACGCGGAATAATTCCTTTCTGGGCTAAATGGGCCTTTTCCCTTAAGATTTTGGTTGGAATTCTATGACTACCAAATCTTAGTAGTACTTTTTTGGAGTATCCATCGTTAGTGAGCCTCTTGACTGCTTTTAAGTCAATACTTCCACCCTCAAGGCCTAGGAGCAGATTTAGATGATGTCTGGCCCAGAAGGATGACTCCCAATAAGGTAGGGGCCCTCTATATGGAAAAATGTGGAGAACAATCTCACATGGCCTCAATATCAGGTTGAGTGAGTGAGGGGGGCTTCCTCTGGCTTTTGGCTGGTTTAGAGGTATAAATTTGTATTTGTTCTGGTTACCTCCAGGGCTTGTTAAGGATGGCAAAAAGGGAGTGAGTTGCCTCCTTTCATCTGGGTTATCCAGCTTCTTGGAGATGTTTTGTAGTTGTTCAAAGATTTTTTGAACTGTTTGAGCAGTCAATAGGCAGCATTCCTCCAGCAGCTCCACCTTTCTACCAATTAGTACTTGTGCTTTGATTATGGGAGTAGTAGCCTTGTCCTCATTTACCCCTAAGGATATCTCTTCAACTGTCTTCCCATGTAAAGAGTTGGGGAAAGTTTTGGGAGGGAATATGTGCTGTTTTTGAGATAGCAGGTAATTATCTAGATTACTCTGTTTGAAGCCAGAGGGCTCTGCGTCAGTTTCTATATCAGGACACCTGAGTCTTTTGGCTCTTCTCATTGCTAGATTCTTCTTAAATCAATGAGATCAGACTTCTAAATAGAGTGATAAAGTGCTAAAGTTTTCAGGTCGCAATCTCATTCAATTCTCATTCAGTCCTGGCTGGGTTGCTGCGAGGAGTTTTAAAACTGGATCCAATTAGAGCACTCCTTTAAGGTATCCCCCCCCCCCTTCTTCTCAGTTTGTTAAAACAACTGGGATGTTTGGGGGTCCACGAAGTTTGAGGTGGTGGGAAAAATTTGTGGTCTTATGAATTTGTAGTTTTTAGGGTTAAAAGCCCACTAGAAGTCCTTAAAGATCCTTGGAGTAAGTTTGTCACGAAGAGTCAACGAGAAACTGGGAGGGAGTGCCTTAATGCCCGGGAGGGAATGACTGAGAGCCTTCGTTAAGACTTCATTAACTTCATTAAGTCCCGGCACCGAGGAGGATAAAATAAGATGTTCAAAAGCACAGCGAGGTAATGAAAGGAAATAAAATCCAGAGGAAGGAGGAGAGCCAGCAACAAAGGCATTTAGTTAAAAGAATTCTTTGGGCTCCGATAAGAGCGTCTTACCTCGGCGCCATCTTTCCTTGGCTACTTTTTTATTACAATGTGGATGTGAGGGCGATCTGGCTGCGACATCTGTCACCCCATTGATCGCCAGGGTTGATTCGGCTGATCTGGCTGGCTAGGCGGGTGTCCCCTTCCTCCCTCACCGCTCCATGTGCGTCCCTCCCGAAGCTGCGCGCTCGGTGGAAGAGGACGACCATCCCAGATAGAAGGAGTGTACCGTTCTTCGGTCAAGGGTATACGATAGCTGCGCTCCCCTGCTAGAACCTCCAAACTTACAGGGTTAAACAGTTCTGTGTGACGTTTCACATTCTGAGGAGTTAGGATATTTCCGTTCCACCTTAAAAAGGGGACAGGCTGTTGTGAGTCACAGCCTGCGCACTTCCTGCTCACAGGAAGTTTCTGTTTTTGTATATAGCTGTTGTTTCTTTCTCTGTGCCTCGACACGCAGTCAGTCAGTCATGTTTTTTCCTTTGTTCTGACCAACGCTGAATAAAGTTGTAAATATGCTCTCCTGAGTGCATCTTTCGTTGTGCAAACTCTGTGAAAGGGCGTGCACCAGTCCTCGGAATGTGGACAGCTGTTTCTGAGGCTTGTGTCGCTAATTGACTGATACTGCGTTTCTACGGGAGATTGATGGATCGTCCGGAGTGCGTCATGGCCTTTGTCTCCCTGGCAGTATCCCAACAATGTTCACATATGGGAATCTTTCTTTGTGTGTGAGTTACTTTCGTTTTTGGCTGAGAGCTGTGAGGATGAATACAATACAGAATGTTTTTAGAATAAAAACAAGATCTGCTAAAGCTAAGAAATTTCCAGGTGACTGTTTGATTATATTTAAAGACAGAGAGATGAGAAATTTGATTTTGCAAAAAAATAGAGAAAAAAGGCTCTGCATTGATGGTTCATTTACGATAATTTTTAAGGACGTCCCGTTAAGATTGTTGAAAAAGCATGATCAATACAAACCTCTGGCATAAATATTATGGAAAAATGGAATAGAATTTAAGTGGGAATTCCCAGAAGGGATTTCCATTTATTACAAGGAGAAAAAAAATAAATTCACAAATGTTGATGAGACGCATAAATTTGTGAGAAGATATAAAGAGTTGGGGAAAGCAGAAGAGGAAGGAGAAGCAGGAGCAGTAGGACCAGCAGGAGTGGAAGAAAGAGATAAAAACGGTAGTGAAGAAGAAGAAGAAGAAGAAGAAGAAGAAGAAGAGGAAGGACAAGTTTAAGACTTTCTTACTTTCTTTCTTCTTTTCATAATGGCACTTAAATTATGGACATGGAATGTGAATGGCATAAATGAGAAAAAGAAAAGAAATAAAATTGGACACTTTTTGGAAAAGAAGAATTTGGACATTATTTGTTTACAAGAAACTCATGTGGCTAGGAAACATAGAAGAGTATTGATTAAAAAATAGGAAATGAATTTATTTCATCAGATAAAAGCAAGAAGAGAGGAGTGGTTTTGTATATAAAAAGTAAATTGGAGGCTCGGCAAATCTTCAAGGATGAGGAAGTTAGAGTAATAACGGTACAAGTCACATGGCAAGGTGAAAAAATGATTATTGTCGGAGTGTATGCACCAAATGGCAGCAAGGCAGAATTTTATAAGGACTTAGAAGAAAAACTATTTGAATTTGTAGATCAGAAAATTATAATAATGGGTGACACGAATGGAGTGGTATCGATGGAAATGGACAGGTTGAGAACAAGAGGAAAAGCAGTAGAAGGGAAACTACCAAAAACCTTATTTTCTATGATTGAAAACTGTAACTTAGTAGACATTTGGAGACTAAGACACCCATTAGAAAAATAATTTACTTATTTTTCTGAGCCTAATAAATCACTGTCAAGAATAGACCATGTTTGGATTTCCAGCGATTTAACACCAAGAGTGACAAAAATAGAAATACAACCAAAAGTACTTTCGGATCATAATGCAATTAGATATGAGATAAAAGAAATGGAGGAAAAAAAACCTTTCGATGGAGATTGAATGAAAGTTTACTGGATGATCAAAAAGTAAAGGAGAAAGCACAGGAGATGTTGAAGGAATACTTTGTGATCAATAGTAATAAAGGTACAAAAATGAGTGTGGTTTGGGATGCAAGTAAAGCAGTCATGCGAGGCTTTTTTATACAACGAAACAGTATCAAAAATAAATTTCAAGAGAAAGGAAAGAAGGAAATACTAAAACAAATTATGGAAAATGAGAAGAAATTAATTAAAAAGCTAAAAAATGTGGAAAAAAATCAGAATATAAAAATTTTACAAAGTCAATTTGCAATGATTATAAATCAAGAAGTTGAATGGAATATTAAAAGACTGAGACAGAAAAACTTTGAGTATGCTAATAAATCAGGAAAATGGCTGGCATGGCAAATAAAGAAAAAGGAAAGAACAGAGCACAATTAATAAGATCACAGTGGAAGGAAAAGAAATAGCTAATCCGAAAGAAATTAGGAGAGAATTTGTGAAATTCTATAGACAATTATATAAAACTGCTGGGGGAAATGACGAAAAAAAGATAGAGGACTTCTTGAGAAAGAAAGGGGTGCAACAAATTCTGACGGAAAAGAAAGACCGATTGAATGAACCAATTGAAATAGAAGAAATTAAAGAGGTTATAAAAGAATTGAAAAGTGGGAAATCACCGGGTCCGGATGGGTTTACAGCAAAATACTATAAAGAATTGAAACACACCCTACTTATACCATTGAAAGAAGTTATGAATAATATATAAAGAAAAGGAGAATTGCCAGAAACATGGAAAGAGGCGTTATATTACATTAATTCCAAAACAAGATTCAGATTTAATGCAAGTAAAGAACTATAGACCGATTTCGCTATTAAATAATGATTATAAGTTATTTGCAAGTATATTGGCTACGAGACTGAAAAAGATATTGAATGAAACAATTCATAAAGACCAAGCAGGTTTTCTACCTGGCAGACAGATGAAAGATAATATAAGAAATATAATTAATATAACTGAATAGCTGACTGCCAGAAATGAAAAACAAGCGATGTTGATTTTTGTAGATGCGGAAAAGGCCTTTGATAATGTATCTTGGGAATTTATGTTGAAAAATTTAGAATTAATGAATACTGGACAATCCTTTTTAAAAGGAAATGAAGCTATATATCAGAACAAAGAGCAAAATTGATTGTGAATACAGTGGTGCCCCACAAGACGAATGCCTTGCAAGATGGAAAACTCGCTAGACGAAAGAGTTTTCCGTTTTGGAGGTGCTTCGCAAAACGAATTTCCTATGGGCTTGCTTCGCAAGACGACAATGTCTTGCGAGTTCCTGCTGGTTTTTTTTCCTTTTCCCCCTTTTTCTAAGCCGCTATGCCGCTTATCAGTTGATCCGATCAGCAGATAAGCCGCTAAAAGCCGCTAATAGCGCTAATAGCGCTAATCCGCTAATCCGTCAATGGGCTTGCTTTGCAAGACGAAAAAACCGCTAGATGAAGAGAATCACAGAATGGATTCTTTTCGTCTTGCGAGGCACCACTGTAATATAGTAACAGAAAATATAGATATTACGAAAGGTACAAGACAAGGGTGTCCATTATCGCCGCTGTTATTCATATCGGTACTGGAGGTGTTTTTTAAGGACAATAAGGAATAATGAGACAATAAAGGGAATTTCAATAGGTCAGAATGAATATAAAGTTAAAGCCTTTGCCGATGACTTGGTACTGACAATAGAAAATCCAGTCATAAGTGCTAAAGAAGTACTAGAAGAAATAGAACAGTTTGGGCAGGTAGCTGGTTTTAAATTAAACAAAAAGAAAACTAAGATGATTGTGAAAAATATGAAACAAGATCTGGTGGAAGTGTTACAGCAACAAATTGGTATAGAAGCAGTAAAAAAAGTTAAATATTTAGGAATTTGGTTAACCTCTAAAAATATAGATCTCTTTCAAAATAATTATATACCAGTATAGAATGGAATTAAAAGAGATTTGGATATATGGGGAAGAATGAAATTGTCATTTTGGGGAAGGATTTCTGCTATTAAAATGAACGTGCTACCAAAGATGTTATTTCTGTTTCAGTCAATTCCAATAATCAAAGGGGCATCAATTTTTAAAGATTGGCAAAAAACAATTTCAAGATATATCTGGCAGGGGAAGAAGCCGAGAATACAGTATAAATTATTAACAGATGCGAAAGAAAGAGGAGGCTTCGCTCTGCCAGATTTGAAATTGTACTACGAAGCATCGTGTCTCTGTTGGTTAAAGGAATGGATGGTATTAGAAGATACGGAATTGTTAGACTTAGAAGGTTATGATAATAGATTTGGTTGGCACGCATATTTATGGTATAACAAAGCAAAAATTCATAAAGGATTTGGAAACCATATATTCCGAAGATCTTTATTAGAAGTGTGGGATAGGTACAAAATGTTCAGTTTCTGTTTCAGTTTCTGTTAATTGGTTCTCATGGGAAACTTGCAGATTCTAGCTTCAAACAATTAACTCAAGCTGGTGTCAATTTACTCTTGGCAGAAAGCCCAGGTCTGCTTGACCTAGAAACTACTCACTCTGATTGGTTAACGAGCAGCACTCTGCTCTGTTATCTAGGGATTGCTAGCACAGTTTGGTGTGAGGTGTGTTAGGAGTTAGAAGTGCTGTGTATGGTTAAGAGAGAGAGAGAGAAAGAGAGGATTTATTTTGCTTTTATTTGTATGCAGAAACTCTGCTGGTTTTATTTTTTCTTTTTAATAAATCCTGTAAATAGTTATTCTGAGTCTAGCTGACTAGTCATTACCGCCGCAACTAGCTTCTTCGCTGTGCAGGAAAACTCTGCTACGTTTGGGCTAAAGCCAATAGGGCTATGCCTGACACTTCAAAGTTCCATGACAAAAACCTATTGGAAAGAAAAATACCACACTGGTTATCTCCATTAGAAGTGATGAGTGTGAAAAAGATCAATATGCAGAAGAATTGGATAACTTATGAAAGGTTATTACAGAAAGAAGGAAGTAAATGGAAAATGAAACCATACGAAGAAGTTAAACAATATGTTAGAGATTGGTTACACTATCACCAGATAAATGAAATGTTTAAAAAGGATTATAAAGAGAAAGGATTTGATGAAAATAAGTCAAAGTTTGAAGTTGAGATATTAAGTAATAAATGTAAAATTTTGTCGAAAATGTATAAATTGCTGCTTGAATGGCATTTACAGGATGAAGAGGTAAAGTTGGTTATGATTAATTGGGCTAAAGACTTTGGGTACAATATACAACTGAATGACTGGGGAAAACTATGGAAAGAAGGTTTAAAATTTACTGCATGCAATGCCTTAAAAGAAAATGTGATAAAAATGTTTTATAGGTGGTATATTACACCCGTTAAACTTGCAAAAATGTATAAGGTAAACAATAAATGTTGGAAATGTAAAGAAAAAGAAGGAACATTTTACCATATGCAGTGGGAATGTAAAAAGGTTAAAAACTTCTGGGAAATGATATTTAATGAAATGAAGAAAATGTTGAAATATACATTTATTAAAAAACCAGAAGCATTTTTATTAGGCATTGTAGGAATTGATATAAATAGAAGTGATTGTAAGTTGTTTTTGTATGCAATGACGGCAGCACGAATTTTATTGGCACAAAAAATGGAAACAAGAAGAATTACCGACGAAAGAAGAGTGGAGGATGAAATTCATGGACTATGCAGAACTGGATAAATTAACGGGAAGAATTTGAAACCGGCGGGACCAGAGATTTACAGAAGATTGGCGTAAATTTACAGACTATATGAAAAGTAATTGTGATGATTTAATTACATTTGTAGGTTTGCAGGAAGTTTTATAGGGGAATAATTTGAATTATTGCCTTATTGAATGAAGGGACTATATTGGTTATGAGGTTAAAGGTAATAAAAATTTAAGAAATGCAGGAGAAATCTTGAAGATGGGAGATCATCAGAGGAGCTGAGGGAAGTCTAAAAGATTGTATAAGAGTTGGAAATTTGTAAAATGTATTACAATATAAATGTTTTTAAAATGAATAAAAATTATTAAAAAAAACAGAGAGAGAGCCATGAGGACGTCCGCTCTCTCACCCGGACTGATTTATGATGTTTTTCTTCTCATTAAAGACTGTTAGAGATTAGCAAGAAGCCTGCGTACAGTCTGCTTTATTATCCACACACAAGGCACCTTTTTTCTGCTGCTGCGGTACTCTGCTATGAGCTGGAGAGCTCGAGATTTCTCTTGGCACTGACGTCTATCGGCACAGGGAGAAGCGTGCCGGACGCCATTATATTACAGCAGGTTATGGGTCAGCCCTTTTGGCTCAAGCTGTGGAAGCTGTTGCCACGTCGTGCCTGTGTGTGTGGGAGAAGCCAGCTGGAGCTTCTGCCTAACGTTTGAGGCAGCGAAGTTCACTGGGAAGGCCTCATCTTTAGGACCGGGTGCCAAGAGGAGCTGCCGGTACATGAGTAGGCTCAGCCCCGGGGGAGAAGATGGCAGATGGCCAGGAATCTTTCACTGTCCCTTTTGAGAAGTTAAATGGGAGCAACTGGGAAGAGTGTTCCAGGAAGCTAAGGGCCTGGCTGGTAGCCAAGGGTCTGTGGGAGGTGACGCAAGGCCCCCCACAACACGCCCCAGCCGGAGCTGCAGCAGCGGTCATTGCGGCTGCTCATGCCTCACAGAGAAGGGTCCAGAAAGCCCTGGGAGCTATAGTGCTCAGTTTGGAGGGCTCACAGCTACCTTTGGTGGAGGGTCTTGAGACTGCCCAGGAGGCCTACCAGACACTAGAGAGAGTGCACCACAGGACCACAGCTGGGGCAAAGATCTACACCACCAGAAGCTTGTTTGAGCTGAAGCTGCATCCTGGTGATAGCATCAGACAGCATGTGACTAAGATGCTCTCTGTTTTCAACAAGCTGAGACTGTTGCAAGTCAACTTTACTGAGGAATTGAAAGTTTGTATTTTGCTCAGCTCTCTGGACAAAAGCTATGACAATTTGTGTCTAACTTTGGAATCTATGAATCCAGCAGATCTTACGCTGCAGTATGTGCCTGGTCGTTTGTGTGATGAGGAAGAAAGCTGTCTCAGAGAGGGCCGAGCTGGCTCAGGGTTCCCTGCCGGTAGCAGAGGGGGGGGGGGCAAGCCAGAAGGCACGGTTTAGGCTTTTTCCACTTGTCGTTGCTTTGTCTGCAGATCTGTTGAACACCTGCGTTGGTCCTGTCCGAGGAGAGCCAGAGAGGCTGGGCAGGATCTCTCCAAGGTCGCTTCCCATGGCAGTCAGCCAAGTCCTCATGGCAGCCATCCAGGTTTCCATGGCAGCCAGTCTAGGAGAGGAGGCCAGCGTGGGAACGCGAAGGGAGGACGTGACAGAGGAAGTGAGTGTCGGATTCTCAGGCCGCAGTCAGAGGTAACTGGCCACACTCCAGGCATTTGGCTTGAGATCCTTGTTGACCTCCCCGTCTGCGTCTCCCGGCAGGATACAGGCAAGGTCACTATCAGCGATCCCACTCAGCGTGAGAGGGACACACCTCTCCTCCCTGCTTCCCTCAGGGAGGGGAAAGAGACAGACAGAAATCTATTTACATGTCTTTATTTCTGTCATTCCAGCAGTACAGAGAAACACGTCTGCACTCTCCAGACTCCAACCGTAGAGAGAGATAACTCCACCCCTGTACTTCCAGTACAGGTCAGATGACACTCTGAGCTAACATCCGGTGCTCAGTACAGTGAATAGACTGCCCCTTTGTTCCCATAGTACAGTCCCAAACATCAACATCCTGTTTTGCATTCCAGACACCTGCAGCTCGCTCTTGCATTGCTGCTTTTTCCTGACATCCTCCCCCAAAAGTATCAATGTGCGTTGCGAGCAAAGTGTCATCCAGAGAAGAATACAAACAGTTGTTATACATATAACAATCCCCTGTTGTTTCAGTTCCACCCTTGGAACTCCCCACCACTGGTTTCCCCAGTGTTCCTCTCTGGTTGTCTGGCTTCCAAGGAATGAGTGCATCTGCATTACCTTGGCTAGCAACTCTCTGTTGTGTCTTTGTCTCTGACCTAGACACAGCTTCAACCTGTCTTGAGTTGTTAACAATAGCAACACATGCAACAGCTAAGTTAGCAAACTCTTTTGAATACCTCTTGGGTGGTACACCCTTTGTAACTCTTTCAGACCTGCGTATGAGGTGCTGATCCTCTCTGCTCACTGGTTCAGCTTCTGGACTCCTTGCAGAACCAATTCCAATAGTAAACAGTGGTTCTTCCCCCATCTGTGAAGGCCTATCCATTATGTGTGACTTCCTCTCAATGACTGTGTCAACTGAGCTCTGTGAGCTATCACTGTCATCATCACCACTGTAATCAGTAAAATCATCATCATCATCTGAATTGTCCTCCGTGGGAAATGTGTGAACAATTACTCTCTCCTGTTCAGGAGCACTCTCTAGAAATTTTGTGAGAATCACCTGACCAGATTCAGACAAAATTACTCTGTAGAGACCTTTTTCATATCCCACAAAAATGCCTCTGGCATTCTTTACACCGCCTGGAGCTTCTGTTCTCACATGAGACCCAAAAACCTTAAAATAGGCAACAGAAGGTTTTCTATGGAACAGCTTCTCAAAAGGAGAACTTCCCAACTCTTTTGAGACCTTTCTCAACCACGCGTGACAATAAGACATTAACGACTCCGCCCAATACTCATGTGGCAAATGTGAACTAAGCAATTGCGCATTCATCCCCTTTTGCAATTCTTTGTTCACCCTTACACAGGCACCCCTGTTCCACGCTTCCGCTGAAACAGCAACCTGGTGGTTAATCCCTTTCTCATCCAGGAACTTCTGAAAATCCTGTAACAGAAAAATTGGCTTCTCATCTGTGAAGAGACAATCGATGTTAGCATCATGCACATTCTTAACCTTGTCACAAAACTCCTTAAACCTTTCTAAGGCTTCTTTTGGTTTCTCTAATGTATATACCCAGACATAATGAGAGAAACAATCCACACACACAAGATAATATCTTGCATTGCCACTAGATGGTGCGAGAGGACCAATCACATCAGCATACACCCGCTGAAATGCCCTGTCGACCCTGGTCACCTTCCGGGCGCTCTTGGTCACACCTGCAAGAGATATTTCGTTAGTATCAAATGCATTACATTTCATGTAATCACTGTGATCAAATGTTAACAAATACAGTCCATCTTTCTCTCTGGCAGAAAGATACAGCTCTCCATCTTTGAAGATCTTGCAGCTTTCACTATCATAGGACAGTTTCAGTCCTTTCTTTGCAATCTGCGATACACTCAGCAGATTGAAATTCAACTCAGGAACCAGGTACACATTGTTAATAGTCAAGTTCAGACTCTCAAGATACACAGTTCCAACCCCGGTCGCTTCCAGCTCCTGACCGTTGGCCTGCTTCACAGTGAAGCTTTGCTTCTTAAACGTCGAAAACAGTTCTCTGTGTGGGGTCATGTGTTTAGTGGCTCCAGTGTCAATGACAAACGTGTTCTCCACCTCTGGTGTGGTTCCTTTCGACATCAAAGCCTTTGCAGGTTTCACCTGGGACTTGGTACGACTTTCCCCTGACGCCTCAGGCATTGCAGAGCTCCCCTTGGCTCCTTTCTGCTGACGTGGCTTCTTACAGTTCCGCTGAAGATGCCCAGTCTGTCCACAATTGTAACATCGGACAGCACTCAAAGCTACAGCATGCTCCTCAGTAGCAACAGCAGTGGGGGAGTCAGAACTCTGTGCCTCTCTCCCCCTGTCCTTCACATCCAGTGCAGCAAGTCTGTCGTGTTCATTCAGAACAACGGCACACACTCTCTCCGAAGTGAGATCCTGGGCCAGTAGGGAACCAAGCTGACTGGCAACCGTTTTGTAAGTCCGATTAAGGCTGTTGATAATCATGAAGCAAAAGACCTCCTCTTGTAGACGGAAATTGCGCTCCGCCATCTGCTGGCGCAAGAACTTCATCTCAGTCAAATGCGCTTGTACATCTCCATCAGGCGCAAGCCTCAGATTGGTCAGCTTTTCAAAATACAGCAACGCTGAAGAACCAGCATCTCTCTGATGTCTTCTACGTAGCGTTTCCCAAAGCTTTCGTGCGTTCAATAAATCCCGGATATGCACGAGTTGCTCATCTGAGACACACAGAATTATAGCCGTCCTGGCTTTCACATTCTGTGAATTCCAACCTCGCGTTGGTGCTGCTGGAATGGGGTTCTCAATCACCCCAAATAACCTCTGATTCTGCAGCAGGGCTTTCATCTTTATAGACCAAGATGAATAATTGTCATTAGTCAGGGGAGGTGGGTAAGGTAAGCCTCCCCCCTTCTTGGCATCCATTTTGAATCCAAGCTGCAGCTTTCACTCTCTAGCCTGTAAAATCCAACAGTTGTTTACTGCCTTCTCTTCACTTGGCAGATAAACCGCAAGCTGCATAAAATGTCCTTGCAAAGAACAGGGAGATAGTCAAAATACTCTCCGTGTTCCTGCCCCTTTAGCCAGTAAGTTTCCACTCCACTGACTTCCCGTAGCTTAGCAACTGTGCATACCAGCCTTATCTAGGAATGCATGGTATTCGGCTGTTTTCCTGTGCTGGCCTTTTGACTCACACAGACACACAGCGAACCGAAGATTTTTGCTCTTTACGCGTTCACTTCACACAGCCATAAATTCTCCATACCTTGGGGCTCCGTCGCTTGGCTTTCACTCCGTCTCGATGCCCAGCCGTCTGTTTAGGTTCTAGCTGCACGCAGACTTATCTTCCTCCCTTGGTGCAGAGGATGACGAACGATCCATCAACCTCTCATGCAGATTTTCATGGATCAAACCCACCGGCACTGCTACCAGATGTCGGATTCTCAGGCCGCAGTCAGAGGTAACTGGCCACACTCCAGGCATTCGGCTTGAGATCCTTGTTGACCTCCCCGTCTGTGTCTCCCGGCAGGATACAGGCAAGGTCACTATCGGCGATCCCACTCAGCGTGAGAGGGACACACCTCTCCTCCCTCCTCCCTGCTTCCCTCAGGGAGGGGAAAGAGACAGACAGAAATCTATTTACATGTCTTTATTTCTGTCATTCCAGCAGTACAGAGAACCACGTCTGCACTCTCCAGACTCCAACAGTAGAGAGAGATAACTCCACCCCTGTACTTCCAGTACAGGTCAGATGACACTCTGAGCTAACATCCGGTGCTCAGTACAGTGAATAGACTGCCCCTTTGTTCCCATAGTACAGTCCCAAACATCAACATCCTGTTTTGCATTCCAGACACCTGCAGCTCGCTCTTGCATTGCTGCTTTTTCCTGACATCGAGGACGGTTCCTCTTATCAGCTTGCTGCTGCCTCCATAGCAACCGTTAAGGACAACTCCAGTGAGGGCAGCATGCTGCATTGGGTCAGGGACTCAGGAGCCAGCCACCATCTGATGCCATCTAGTGGCGAAATGTGGAACTGCAGGGCGGTTTCAATTGGGAAAACAGTCACTCTTGCTGATGGCACACAGAGACAATTAACCACTGTTGGAAATGTGTTTGTTTCTTTTTTACAGGCAGAGCTGGAAGCCTACGTTGTGCCAGGAATGCAGTGTTGTCTTTTACCTGTTTCTGCTCTTGTAAAGGAGGGCTATAAGGTTTGCTTTGAAAATGATGTCTGTTCCATTTCCAGGGGTGGGAAGCAACTGGTCAGTGTTGAATGTCAGAACAGGCTCTATGTTCTGGAGACACCTCTGGAAGGTAAGGGGGACGCTGAGACAGCACAGGCGCAGTGTGCTAACGTTCCCACACATGATTCGTGTGCCCACTTGTGGCACAGCTGTTGGAAATATATCCAGAAGCTGCCAGAGTACACTGAGGGGTGCAAGATAAAGGCATGTGATAAGTTCTTGGATTGCAGGGCATGCAAAAGAGCAAAGGTAAAAAGGTGCAGTTATCAGAGATCGGACAGGGTAACCACGAGGCCTTTTGAGCTCGTGCATGCAGACCTTTGTGGACCCATGCCAGTGCTGAGTCTGGGCGGAGCCAGGTTTGCACTCACGCTGATAGATGATTTCTCGAGAAACGGCTGGATTTTTTCACTGAAACACAAGAGTGAGGCAGCGCCGCTGATCAAAGACTGGGTTGCGGCAGTGGAACTACAGTTTTCCACCAAGGTACAGAGCTTTCAGAGCGACCAGGGAGGGGAATTCACCGGGTCTGCTTTGCAGAGTTTCTTCCGCCAGAAGGGGATAAGTCACAGGTTGACGGTTGCTTTTTATCCTCAGGAGAATGGCGTTCCGCATTGTAGGAACAGAACGCTTCAAGAGGCAGCTGAAGCGCTAATGTTTGATGCTGGCTTGCCTCAGCGCTTTTGGGCCGAAGCTTGGAAAGCTGCCAGCTTCACTTTGAACAGGTCCTATAGCTCTGTTGTAGGGGACACGCCCTATTTTCTGCTGCACGGTAAGAAGCCCAAGGTGCATTTCTTCCGTGTGTTTGGTTGCGAAGCTTGGGTGCTTGTGCCAAAGGCCCAACGCAAGAAAGGTGACCCGAGGTCCCGGAAAATGATCTTTTGTGGGTACGAGCCTGGGACAAAAGGGTGGAGGTTTGCCTATCCAGAAGGCGATCAGTCCAGGATTCTAGTCAGCAGGAGTGCTGAGTTCTGTGAGCAGAGTGGGTGGATCCATGGGAATCCTGACGTTCTCTCAGAGTGTCTGTCTGATTCTGCAGAGGAGGGAGAGATGGAAGCTGAACCTGTTGCTGAGGATCAGGTCTCTGACCAGGGTCAGGAACAGGGAAGGGCATCTCCGCAGGCTGTTAAAAGAGAGCCCAAAAGTGAGCCTTCGCCTCCCGTTAGTCAAGTGCAGAAGGCTAGAAGACGCAGTAAGTCAGAGGGGGAGTCTTCTGATGCCAAGGACACACTAGCTGGCCCCAGTGGGTCAGAGGGAGCACCTGAGACAGTGCTCAGACGTTCCACACACATTACAAAGGGGGTACCACCTGAGAGGTTTGAGGTTACCAGCGTGTGGGTGGGTTTAGTGCAGTGCGAACCAGAGAGTTTTGAGGAGGTTCAACAGTTGCCTGAAGCAGAAGCCAGGAAGTGGCAAGAGGCAATGGGAAAGGAGTTGATCTCAATTAAGTCCTTAGGTGTGTTCTCCACCATGAAGCTGCCAGCGGGCAAGCAGGCCGTGAGCTGTCGTTGGTTTTACAGGATTAAGCCCACAGCGTCTGGAGAACCACAGTACAAGGCTAGGCTAGTAGCCATAGGGTTCACACAGCGGAAGGGGCTGCATTACACCGAAGTGTTTGCTCCTACTTCCCGGAGTGAAACTCTGCGCGTGCTTTTAGCAGTAGCTGCTCAAAGAGGGCACCAAGTGCACCACTTTGATGTGGTTGTGGCTTATTTGAACTCGGATCTGAACATGCTACCTCCTCCAGGGTTTGAGGGCAATGAGCCAGGTGTTGTTTGGAAGCTACACAAGTCAATTTATGGTTTGAAGCAGTCGGCCGGAAATTGGAACATGTGCCTGAATGAAGCTCTGGAAACTTTGGGTTTCCGGAGGAGTCTTGCAGACCGTTGCTTGTACCTGAAGGGGTCAGGAGAGACACAGTAGGCAATCCTGGTGTTCGTAGATGATCTTCTGTACACAGCACAGACAGGTAGACAGGTGCAAGGTTTTGCCAAAGAGCTTGGTAAGCAGTTTAAGCTCAAAAACCTTGGTCCCGTTCAGGTTTATCTAGGAGTTAGGATAGACAGGTCTGAGAATGGAAGTTTTTTGCTCAGTCAGAAAGGCAAGATTGAGCAGCTGCTTGAGAAGTTCCAGATGCCTGACTGTGCAGGGGTCAGAACGCCCATGGAGACAAGCTACGTGAAGGACAGACAGCTTTGGGGAGTGTTCTGAGTTCCAAAACCCTGAGGTGTTTCGGTCAGCACTAGGGAGTCTGTTGTATCTCTCTCAGTGGAGCAGACCAGACATAGCGTTTGCTGTGAATCTGCTCAGCAGGGAGGCTACAAAGCCCAGTGTGAATGCCTGGCAAGGCATCAAGAGAGTGTTGAGGTATTTGCAGGATACCAAAGATTTTTGCCTCACGTTGTCAGCTGAAGGTGGCGCACGGCTTACGTGCTGGAGTGACAGCGACTGGGCATCTCTTGGAGACAGGAAGTCTGTGTCTGGGCTGGTGGTAAAGTTCGGGGAATCCCTGGTTGGGTGGAAGTCCCGGAAGCAAAGTCTTATTGCACTTTCTTCCACTGAAGACAAGTTCAGTGCGTTGTCGGATTTGTGCAGGGAGTTGGACTTCTACCAGTGCTTGATCCAAGAGATCTGTGGGGATTGTTGCTTACCCATCACTATTTGGGAAGATAATCAACCTTGTCTTAGGTTGGCAGAATCTGGACAATTTAAGTCCAGAAACAAGCATTTGGACATACGGTTCCAGAATGTATGTCAGAGTGTCCAGGCAGGTTGGATACGGCTCAAGTATTGTTCGAGCCAGGAGAACCTAGCTGATGGGTTTACTAAACCCTTGAGCTTCCAGCGACATGGGGAGTTCTGTGAGGGGTTGTGTTTGGGGTGAGTTGTACTTACAGTTTTCCTCAGGATGCGAGACGAGAGTGGGTGTGTGGAGAATCAGAACTTACAGGGTTAAACAGTTCTGTGTGACGTCTCACATTCTGAGGCGTGGTTATGTTCACTTACGGGAATCTTTCTTTGTGTGCGAGTTACTTTCGTTTTTGGCTGAGAGCTGTGAGGATGTCCGCTCTCTCGCCTGGACTGATTTATGATGTTTTTCTTCTCATTAAAGACTGTTAGAGATTAGCAAGAAACCTGCATACAGTCTGCTTTATTATCCACACACAATGCACCTTTTTTCTGCTGCTGCGGTACTCTGCTATGAGCTGGAGAGCTCGAGATTTCTCTTGGCACAGACGTCTATCAGCACAGGGAGAAGCGTGCCAGACGCCATTATATTCCAGCACCCCTTGCCCCTTATCTTGGAGTTGCTGAAGCAGGTGCAAGGGGCGCAGGTGTTCACCAAGCTAGACCTCCGGGGGGCCTAAATTTGATTCGGATCCTAGCCAGGGATGAGTGGAAGACAGCATTTGGGACCCGGTATGGGCAGTTTGAATACCTGGTAATGCCTTTCGGATTGTGCAACCCGCCCACCGTGTTCCAACAGTACATCAACCACGTGTTCCAGGACTTGCTAGACAAGTACGTGGTGGTGTGCCTAGATGACATGCTGATTTTCTCCCGCGACCCGGCTCACCAAGAGGGTCATGTCCAGACCGTGCTGCAGCGCTTGCGGGAGCACCGCCTGTATGCTAAGCTCAGCAAGTGCGAGTTCCATCAGCGGTCAGTAGACTTCCTCGGTCACCGACTCTCTCCAGATGGGGTGCAGATTGATCCTGGGAAGGTGGCTGCGGTTCGGGAGTGGGTGGCACCCCGGAACCACAAGGACCTACGGGTTCCTGGGGTTCGCCAACTATTACTGGACCTTCATTGCAGACTATGCTCATCGCATCACCCCGTTGACCCGACTGCTGCGCCCCAAGACGCCATTTTCCTGGGACAAGGAGGCAGAGGTGGCGTTTCAGGGGTTGAAAGGCTGTTTCCAGAGGGCGCTGATTTTACAGCATCCTGATCACTCTTGACCATTCGTGGTGGAGACCAACACCTCCAGCACGGCTCTCGGTGCCGTCTTGTCCCAGCAGCACGGACCTGATGCGCCACTGTTACCCTGTGCCTACTATTCCCACTAACTCCTTCTGGCGGAGCGTAACTATACCGTGTGGGAGCGGGAACTACTGGCCATTAAGGTGGCCTTTGAGGTCTGGCGCCATCATCTTGAGGGGGCACAACACCCGGTGGAAGTGAGAACCGACCACTGGAACCTGGAGTACCTCCAGACTACCCGCAAGTTGAACCAAAGGCAGATCTGGTGGACGCTGTTCTTCTGCCGGTTCCAGTTCCAGATCCGCTACATCCCTAGCCCCCAAAACCAGAAGGCGGATGCCCTATCCCAGAAACCCGAAAACGTCGCAGACACGGTACAGCAAGCAGTACCAACAACGATCTTACCACCGGCCACATTCCTGGCCACTCAGGAGGCTGAGCCACTGCAGGCTCGGGTGCGGGAACAGCAACGGGTCGACGCTTGGGCTCGAGAACGACTCCGGGAACTGGCCGAAGGGTCATGCCCTCAGTATCCAGGGCTGGTCTTGCACCAGGGCCTACTGCTGCACCACGGTCGTCTGTACATCCCACCAGGACCACTGCGGGCTGAGGTTCTCTGGATGTCCCTGTTACGATATAGAAGCAATGCAGCTGCGAGCTGCTAGCTTGAAAACATCACATGATGGAATATTGGGACTGTTCCGTGGGAAACAGAGGGACAGTCAATTCACAGTGCGAAGCACCGGAATTAGCTCAGAGTGTAATATGAGCTCTTCCTCTTGCTCTTGTACAGGAAGTACAGGAGGTGTTTGTGTATCGACTGCTGGAGCTTGAAGAGAGAAGTCATGTTTTCTGTAATGCTGCAAAGACAGAAATAAAGGCATGTAAATACGTTTCTGTCTATCTCTTTCCCCTGCCGGGGGGGGGGGGGCAGAAAAGAGGGGGGGTGTTCTTCTCACGCTGAGAAGAATCGCCTATCGCGACCTAGCCTGGATCTTGCTGGGGAATGCAGACAGGGAGGTCAACAGGAGATCAAGCCGGGTCCCTGGAGAGTTGCCAGTTACTACTGATATAGGCTTGAATTCCGACAGTCCCATGATGCCCCAGCAGCGGGGCACTTCGGGTGGTATCGGACCACCCATCTGGTAATCCGGGAGTTTTGGTGGCCCCGCCTGAAGGCTGACGTGGCTCGCTATGTTGCTGGTTGCGACGTCTGCCGGCAGGCCAAGGGCCCTACCAGGCGAACCCCCGGCCTACTCCAACCGTTGCCAGTCCCACCATGTCCTTGGCACACGGTCTCACTGGACTTTGTGGTGGACTTACCCCCGTCTCGTCACTGTACCTGCCTCCTGGTTTTCACAGACCATTTCACTAAGATGGTGCACTGTGCCCCCTGCCCATCCGTACCCACGGCTAAGGAAACTGCTCAGCTATACCTTCAGCACATCTTCCGCCTGCATGGCATGCCCGAGCGTGTGCTTTCCGACCGTGGCGTCCAGTTCACATCCCGCTTCTGGCGAGCATTGCACCAGGCCCTTGGGACAGAGGTCTGTCTGTCTTCAGCCTATCACCCGCAGACCGATGGCCAGACGGAACGGGTGAACGCAGTGCTGGAGCAGTACCTCTGGTGTTACTGCAGCTTCCAGCAGGACGACTGGGTCGACCACCTAGCGTTGGCGGAGTTCGCTTACAACAACGCGGTGAACGGCTCCACCCAACAGACCCCGTTCCAGGCCAATTACAGTTACTATCTGCGGTTGTTCCCGGATGTGCTGCCGGCATCCGCAGTCCCTGCAGTGGCAGATTGGCTCCAGGAGCTCCAGTCTCAGCAACAACTATTGATGGAGCAACTGTGCCAGGCCAAGGATGCATACAAGGCCCAGGCCGACCGCCCCCACCAGGTGGGGCTGGAACTCCACGTCGGCGACCTGGTATGGTTCTCCACTCGCCACCTTCACCCCTCTCGGCCTTCACGGAAGCTAGATGCCCGTTTCACTGGCCTGTTTCCTATCATGGACCAGGTCTCGCCTGTGGCATTCTGTCTCCAGTTACCCTCAACCCTGAAGGTTCACCCGGTATTCCACCGGTCCCTACTGAGTCTGGTGGCCCTGCCGGATGAGTTCCACTCGAACTGTCCATGACTGCAGCCAGTTTTGGTTCAGGGGGAGCCCGAGTATGAGGTGGAGCGCATCCTTGACTCATGATACCGCAAGGTGAAGCTCCAATATCTCATCGACTGGAAGGGCCCGAGGATCGTTCCTGGGAACCCGCGGCCAACATCCATGCGCCTGCCTGCCTCGGTGATTTCCATGCGGCGTACCCCAGCAAGCCTGGTCCGGTCCCTCAGTTGAGGAGGGGGCTGGGAGGGGGGATGGTGTGATGGCCTGAGGAATCATAGCCTGCACAGGAGTCCCCGCCTCCAGAACCAGCTGAGCCGGGGATGGGGTCTGAGATGATGGAGGACCCATTGCCTGCAGGTACTCCACTCTCAGCCCCATTGTTAGTTTGATCAGCTCTGGCCCATCTGGAGCTGATACAGCAGAGTGTAGTTTGCAGACGAAAGGATAAGCAGGTATCATGCTACATGCTAATTTTTATTTCTAAACTATACCGAGAACACACAAAAGTACATCTTGCCTCTGTGAGAGCAGAGAGCAACTCTCTCTCCAACAAAGAAACAACGAAACACAATTACAGGAAACCAGTGTACGTCACATCCAGTCTCCCTTTCCCGTGGGAACCCAACAGTAACTTGAACTGTGGAATGTAAACAATGTCTTGTGACATGCATTTGCTGCTCAGTGAGGGAAATAGAAACCAACATCCTCCCACTTTCTGTGTACATCACTGGGCAGCGTGTTCGTACAATATCAGTACAAACCCAACTTTTGTACATAGGTACAGTGTTGATCCCTTGATACTATCTTGGACAATACATCAGCAGGAATTTCATTACCTGGCATATAGGACACCGTTACAAGTCCCTTCTGAACACATTCCCTAGCATGTTGCAGTTTCAGTTGCAAGTGCTTCGTGCTTTGCTTACAACCTTCAGAATTCAGCAAAGCCAAACATGCTTTGTTGTCCTGATAAACCTGGATTGGACATTTGACAGGAATTTTCATGTCTTTGCACAATTGTAACAACCATTCACAATCCTTAAGTGAATAAGACAGTGCATTCAGTTCAGCTTCACAAATACTTAAGCTAACTGTTGTTTATTTCTTGCATGACCAATCAAATAGACCCTGATTGTACATGTAGCAAACTCCAGACATGCTTTTCCTGTCTGTAGTGTCACTTCCAAAACTTGCATCTGCAAATATCTCAAGACCACCAGACTTCTGATTGTTAAATCTAAGTCTGTAATGCATAGTGCCTTTCAAATAGCGAGCTATGCGTTTCAGAGCTTTCCAATCCTTAAGAGTAGGATTGTTGACTTGTCTGCTTAGCAAATTACAGCTAACAGCAATGTCAGGTCTTGAACATCTGGCAATGAAGTTTAGTTTGCCTAGTACACTTCTGTACAGTGTAGTGTCAGAAAATGCTCCTTCAGTGTCATCTACCTGATAACCTGTTGTCATCAGTGTGTCTACAGGGTTAGCATCCATCAGGTTTAGTTTGCTTAACACATCAGCAATTTTCCGTGACTGGTGTACTAGAATGTTACCATCTTGATCTCTCTCTATTTCCAGAGATAGGTAGTTGGTTACCTCACCAAGATCATTCATGTCAAAGTGCTCTTTCAGTGGAGCTAGGGCGGTATTGTACATTTTGACATCTTTCCAAAAGAAAAGAAGATCATCAACATAAAACAAGCAATACAGCTTCTTTTGCCCTTCCTCTTTGACAAACACACATGGATCAGCTTTCCCTTGCTGAAAACTTAGAGAAAACAATACTTGAGTGAGTTTAGAATGCCAGCATCGTGCACTCTGTTTGAGACCATAAAGAGACTTCTTCAGAGAACAAACAAATCCCTGTTTTACCTGTACGCCATCAGGTGAAAGCATATAAAGTGATTCACCTAGAGATCCGTACAAAAATGCTGTATTCACATCATGATGAGAAACGTGAAGATTCTCTTCTGCAGCAAGCTTGAGCATAAGCCTAATGCTCTCATACCTCACGGTGGGTGAGTAGGTCTCATGATAGTCTTCACCTCGTACCTGTGAAAAACCTCTGGCTACCAATCTGGCTTTGTGTCTGACTATCTTGCCATTTTGATCTGTCTTCGCTTTGAAGACCCATTTGCTTCCAAGCAGTTTCATTCCTGGAACTACTGGAACTAGCTCCCATGTTTTGTTCCTCTCTAAGGAATCAAGCTCAGCCTTCATGGCTTTTAACCATAGCTCAGCATCCTTTGAATCCAAAGCCTGGATCTCTTCGAAACTTGAAGGTTCAAATACCTTCTTGGAGCTTTTAACAGCTGCAACTGCTGTCTTAGCATATTCATCAGCAAATCTCTTTGGAGGTCTACCTTTAGTGGCTCTTTCAGACCTGCGAATTAGCCGTAAGTCTTCAACATTCTCCTCTTCCTTCGTAGGAGAATAGTGACCTATAGTGAACAATGGTTCCTCCAATTCTCGATCAGAGCCTTCAGAGGGTCTCATAGAGGCCGTAGCACTCTTGAAATCCTCTGAACCATCTGATTCAGTCTCAGATTCAGAATCAGGACCTTCATCAGTGGGTGTGGGTTGTTGCGGCAGCTGTGGCTGTTGCTGTTGCTGTTGCCTGTCCTCAGTCTCTTCATTGTCATCAGGATAACATTGGAAAATTCCCACATTCTCCCCCCACTTGGCATTGTACTCAACACTTCTTGTGAGCCTAATTGTCTTAGAGTCAGTCATCATTACTCTGTAAGAACCTTTGATACCCTAGAAAGATACCATGCAATCCACACTTGCCTAACTTGGAGCTTTGTGGTGTGTGAACCCACATGTCAGAACCAAAAATTCTCATGTGTTTGAGGCATGGTTTCTTGCCAAACATCTTTTCATAGGGGGTACAACCAATCAATGATGATAATCTGTGATTGTAACTGTAAACAAAACAGCTCAAAGATTCTGCCCAATAACTCTCTGGAAGATTGGCATCATGCAGCAAGGTTTTCAACCCTTGAAGCAATGTTTGATTTGCTCTCTCACAAAGTCCATTCTGCCATGGAGAACGAGGACTAGACAAATCGTGTTGAATTCCTTTCTCAGTCAGAAAAGCTTCAAACTGCTGAGAAGTGAATTCCCCCCTCGATCAGTGAAAAGACCTTTTACCTTTTTACCATGCACATTTTCCAACCAAGCACAGAATTCCTTGAACCTAGGAAAAGCCTCTGATTTCTGCTTGAGATTGAACACATAAATATACCTGGAAAATGAATCAATGAGAACCATGAAGTACCTGTTTCCACCCAAAAAGGGCGATAGTGGACCAACTAAATCAGCATGCATTACCTGGTATGGTTCTGTAGCTTGTCTACTAGACACCTTACCTTTCACAGCCACTTTCACCTTGTTTGCTGCGCATGCCTTGCACTTCATGTGGTACCTGCAGGGTTTAACAGTCATACCTTCAACCAAGGCAGGCATTTTGGATACTGCCTCAAAGTGTAAATGACCAAATTTCCTGTGAAAATCATGAATACATCCTGCATGTAAAACCTTGTTTGAACCTGCAATGCAACAAGTTTCATCCTGCACAACATCATCATAATACAAAACAAACGATCAACACATTCAGCATGCAATACATAATCGTTTTTCTTTGTGATGGTGCACTTCTTGTTCTTGAAGGAAACGTCAATGTTCCGTTCATTCAGCTGCGCGACGCTGAGTAGATTGTGTGCAGCATCTGGAACATAGAGAACGTCGTGTATCGACAAGTCCAAACTGTGAAGAACAACAGCTCCGTAGCCTTGACTGGAGATCGTGTGGTCATCCGCCTGGTGAATCGCACCTTCCTGCGGTGTAAAAGACACGAACAGTCTTTTGTCGTTGCAAATGTGCCTCATCGCTCCTGAATCTACCACGAAGAACGATCTAGACGTCTTCTGGACCTTTTCAACCTTTGGAGTGAAGCGTGAGACCATCGCCTTGTGCTGCGTTGTCCTGGACACCAGACCTTTGCCTTTGCCTTTTCCACGTGATGAGCTTTCACTGCGCTGCTCTGTCTTGGCCTTGTTGGGATATCTGCATTCCCTCTTCATGTGGCCTAGACATCCAGACGAGTAGCATTTCACTGCTTTCAAAGCTTTGGTGCCATCTAGTGGTTCCACTGCATTCTGGGATGACGTCTGTGAAGACTCCCCCTTACCGATGCAGCTAGCACTCCAGTGATCCGCTTCATTCTGAACAACAGCAGTAATATGCGCTACCATGAGCTGAGCAGTTGGCAGAAAAGCAATCTGAGTGGCAATGGATTCCCAACTTGAACCCAAAGAATGTAGTATCATGAAGGAATACACAGCCTCTGGAAAGGTGATTCCTCTCTGTTGCAGCTCATGCCTGAGATTCTGCATCTCCATCAAGTGAGCACGCACATCTGCACCTTCAACAAGTGCCATATCATGCAGCTTGGCATAGTAGAACAAAGAAGCACCAGCCTCTGTTCTCAAATGAGTGTCTCTTAAAGTGTCCCAAATTTCTTTGGCTGAGGCCTTGTCAAGCAAAAGACATAGCTCTTCAGGGGATACAATCAACGTAAGAGTTCCCCTTGCTTTGGAATCCTTAGCCTTCCATTCATCCGTCACCGGAGCTGTGGGGGCGTCTGTTATGACATTGAACAGACCCTCTTTTCATAGCAGTGCTTCTGCATACAACACCCATTCCATGTAATTATTGAGCTTAGGAATCCCAAAAGCGTCAGCTAGCTTTGCATTAGCCATCTCTGCTGCTTTAAAGCAAGCTGCGTCTGTTTACAGCTGCTTTCAAAAAGCACTTTCGATTCCAAGCCTCTCGAGCCTCTGCCGCAGCAAACGGCTGCTTTGGCTTAAAAGTTCAAAGTCCAGCCTTAAAGCCATTAATTAGGAGCTGGCAGGCTTCCCGGGGCAAGAGCACATACCTCTCATCAGTCTTCTTGACACGCAGAGCAGATAACACCGTTCTGTTCCTCTGCCGGCCGCCATTCCGATTCCGACTTCTGGGCCCGGAACCAAAAATGTTAGTTTGATCAGCTCCGGCCCATCTGGAGCTGATACAGCAGAGTGTAGTTCGCAGATGAACGGATAAGCAGGTATTGTGCTACATGCTAATTTTTATTTCTAAACTATACCGAGAACACACAAAAGTACATCTTGCCTCTGTGAGAGCAGAGAGCAACTCTCTCTCCAACAAAGAAACGACAGAACACAGAAACAGGAAACCAGTGTACGTCACATCCAGTCTCCTTTTCCCGTGGGAACCCAACAGTAACTTGAACTGTGGAATGTAAACAATGTCTTGTGACATGCATTTTCTGCTCAGTGAGGGAAATAGAAACCAACACCCATCAGGGGAAGAGGAGGTTGCCTCTGGGTCCGGTAACCCTCCAGCCTCTCCTGAGCTACAGAGGGTCAGGGCAGAGAGGTGGAGGGAACTAAGTTCCTGCAGGAGGAGTGCTCGCCTCCAGGCCAGGAGAGGTGAGTCACCTGTGGACCGGGGCCGCCCTATGCCTTGGGGCAGATAAAAGCCAGTCAGCCCCAGCCCCAGGTTGCGGGAGCAACATTGTTGCTAGCCTGTTCCTGCCTGCCTGCACCCTGTCCTGCTCTTCTGCCAGAGTTCCTGACCCCACCTAACTCCCTGCCTTGGACCCAGCTACAGCTTTGATGGACAGCCTCCGTTGACCTCGGACTGGACTCTGACCTCGCCTCTCGGTTAGCCACCAGGCCCAGCACATGGATGCTAACCCTGTAGACACACCAATGACAACAGGTTATCAGGTAGATGATACTGAAGAAGCATTTTCTGACACTACACTGTACAGAAGTGTACTAGGCAAACTAAACTTCATTGCCAGATGTTCAAGACCAGACATTGCAGTTAGCTGTAATTTGCTAAGCAGACAAGTCAACAATCCTACTGTTAAGGATTGGAAAGCTCTAAAACGCATAGCACACTATTTGAAAGGCACTATGCACTACAGACTGAGATTTAACAATCAGAAGTCTGGAGGTGTGAGGAGAACCTGAGCTTACAGGGTTAAACAGCTCAGAGTGTACGCCCTGCCTACTGTGGGGAGGGGGGAGATTCTGCGTCATATCCGAGAGTCTAAACCCTTTGTTCTGTCTCTCTACTTTCGCTTTTGAGGAGAGTGGACGTGTTTTCACGATGCTGTTCGACAATGGATAGTTTGCTGTAAATAAAAAACTGCTTCTAGCTGCTAATATCCTGAGTGGACTTTATTTAAGCACACTGGAAGAAAGCACTGAGTTTTGCAGCTTTTTTCCTTACCGCTGCTGATCTCTACGTTTGCTCAGAGATTTGGAATGTGATCCTTGAAGTGCCGGGACCCAGCAGAAGCTACGCAAACGGGGCGTGCTGGACGCCAAGATTTATCTGAGCAATAAATCTTCTTCAGGAGGTCTTTATCAGCTTGGCCGAGTGGAGATCCCAACATGGTGTACCCCTAGCTGGGGCAGCAGATAGTAATTTGCAAGAGCTCTCTTCTTCCCCCCCTCCTGCATCTGCTCATACAGGAGCTATGCCTCAGCCCACCCCCATCCCCCCTTCCCTCCCTCCTGTGTCTCCTTTGCCTGCATCTGCTCCTACTGGAGCTGTGCGTCTAGCACTTTCCCAGGCAAGGCAGAAAGGGCTCCTATCCTTAGAGGAAGAGTCTGAGTGGGCTGGGGTGTTGCCATCTGCTTTCCCTATTTCTTATGCAAACCCAGGCACAGCACAACAACAGGTGCTATATGAAACCCTTTCTTATTCTGTAATGCGAGAATTAAGAAGGGCCATTGTTGATTCTGGTCTCAAATCCTCCTATGTAACAGGAATGCTGGAGGGAATAGCAAATGGTTATACGATGCTACCGCAGGATTGGAAGGATCTTATGCGTATGCTTCTGTCCCCAGCACAGTATGTAGTTTTTGACAGTGAATTTAAACATAACGCCTCGACCCTGTCTGATCCACAGCATACAGCTAACGAACTTTATGGTGCTGGTCCGTTTGATAATATAGCAGCCCATGCGACGCTCACACCTGCACATTTCAGTCGCACTGCAACCTGTGTACAGCGCGCCTTTCGGAAAGTCCCTGTATCAGGGCAACCACAGAGCTCCTTTGTCAATATTAAGCAACAGCATTCGGAGCCTTACCATCAATTTATAGATAGATTAAAAGAAGCAGTTACTCGGCAGATTGATAACACCACGGCTCAGAATGAGTTGATGAAAAAATTGGCTTTTGAGAATTCTAACACAGATTGCAAAAAAGCTTTACAGTCCGTCATCCAACGTGTTAAATATGACCTGGCAGATATGATAAAAGCATGTGCGGATGTTGGAAGCCAGAGTCATGCGATGTCCTTGCTTGCCGGTGCCATCCAGGCTGGCAATAAGCCAACTGGTAACTGTTTTAACTGCAAGCGCCCAGGACATTTTGCAAAAGAATGCAGAGCACCTGGCGGTGGGGCGCACAGGAATGGTGATGCCAACAAGGCTAAACCTTCCAAAAAATGCCCGAAATGCGGTAAAGGCTATCATTGGGCTAATCAATGCAGGAGTCCGGGAAACTCCATTGCAGCCCCACTCTCGGGCCAGGACAATTAGAGAGTTTTCCGCCTTTAGTTTCCGCTGCTGAAAAACTTTCTAAACATACACCTTCTGAATTTGCCATTGATTTGATAAATCAAGAGAACAAAGACACTGTTTTACCTGGTGAAATTGTGCTAATGCCTTCCCAATTGGCAGGTCCACTACCTCCTAAAGTCGCAGGTTTAATTTTACCAAAATTTTCTGCAGCGAAAGAAGGGATCCAGGTTATTCCTGGTGTTCTGGATCCTGACTATGTAGGCACAATAATGGTTCAATTTTAGAGCCATATGCCCATGCAGTTAAAAAAGGGTGAGTCTTGGGCACATTTGGTGGTTCTCCCTTCTAATCCTACTGCTTCTACTATGGATAGTAATTTGCAAGAGCTCTCTTCTTTCCCCCCACAGCTATTAGCTGTAATCCAGCGGATTGGTCATCAGAAACTTCTTCGTAAGTACAAGATCAATGGAAAAGTTCTGGAAGGCTTGATTGACACGGGCGCAGACATTTCTGTAATTTCCAGTGATTGCTGGGACCCCACGTGGCCCCTTGAGTCTGCCTCCGCAGTCTGGGGCGTGGGTGGCCCCCCAAATTCTTCTAAAAGCGTACAGTGGCTGCCTGTTTCTCTGCCTGATAGTTCTGAAACCATTGCATACATCCAGCCCTGTGTGCTGAAAATCCACCTCAATCTGTGGGGAAGAGATTTACTGCAACAATTACAAGCTACCATTCAATTTAATGAGTAAGCTTGCACTTCCCCTCAACTGGAACTCTTCTGGTCGTGCCCTGGCTATACGTTTAATTACATTCCAGCAGACATCAGCCATGGCACACCTTGCTGTTTAAGCCGTTTGTCCATCATTTTACCCAAGAAACATCATTTATCCTGTTCTTGATATCGCCGCTCTGTGAAATTGACTAATGATTGTGATGCTTTTGTCTCTCTTCCCAGTAGGTCTGAATATATCTCTTTAGTTGTTTCTCTCTTAGGAGTCCCTGGATTGGCTGTACGGAATCGTATGAACATTAATTCTTCAGCTTATTCTGCAGAAAAAGCCCTGAATTTTACTTCAGAAGCTCTTCACCTTTTGAATAAAGAACAGAGTGGACTGCATAATGGACTTTTACAAAATTGCGCTATAGATTATTTGCTGATGCTTCATCATTACGGCTGTGAACAAGTGGACAACATGTGCTGTTTTAATATTACTGATAATTCCAAAGCCATCCAAAAGCAGATCTCTCATTTGCAAAATCTTACACATCACATTAAACAGGACGTTGGTTTTTCTGGCCTCTGGGATTCTTTCACCCAGTGGCTTAATGTTTGGCTACCTAATCTTACTTGGCTTCGTAATCTCTTTCAATATGCCCTTGTCATTATATGCATCTTAATTTTGTTATGTTGCTTCCTTCAATGCGTTCCTGGCCTCATAAGTCTTTTCTCCCAGCTTCTCTCTCCCCCTCAACCACCTAATAAACTCCTTGCTGCCTACTTTGCGAAATGGCAACACCAACAGTAAACCTAAGGTGAGATGTGGACGGGCTTATTTTGGGCATGCGTTGGCAAACCACGTATCCCGAAATATTTTTGTCCCATCGACCCTGGCGAACTTATTTTGGGCATTTGCTGGCACACCACTAATCCTGAAATATTTTTGCCTTATTTACCCAGAACGCCTCGCAAACAAGAAAAGAAAGGGGGAGATAAAGGGAAGTCTTCTTTCTGCACATAACTGTTAGTCTCTTTCTGCACAAAACGGCTCCATTATGGGGAAGCCTTGCTCCTCTTTTCTCTTGCTTTCTGAGAAATCTTGCTTGTAGGCTTTTCCCTGCTTTTGCACACACTGTACGAACCTGCTTTTCATGCCTAGCTGATCACATCTACAGAACTTGATTGTTACATTGTCTCATGCTATGATCAATCATTAGTAACAGACATCCCAAGCTCATGGAAAACAAACTGTACCTGCTCTCTATGCCTAGCTGACCACATCTACAGAACTTGATTGTTATATTGTTTGTGCCATATTAATCTCTAGTTACAATTCAATTAGGAGGCTTCATGCCTGTCTAGTTCTAGCTCTGATTCCCAGCCTTTACTCCATCAATGATAAATGATCACATGTAATCCCCACCTCTCACATGTAATTCCCACCTTATGCTTATGTATCAACCAATCAGCGACAAGCACACCTGTGGCAATGCTTGTAATATTCAATAAAAGAGGCTCTCAGGGGTCCGCCCAGACAGACGCCTCATGTTACACCTGCCTCTCTCGTCTCCCGTGATTTTTCATTCCTACACTTCTTCAGGTTATGGACGACAGTTATGGCAATTAGGGAAAGCCTGCTTTGAAGTGCTGTGTGCTTAAAAAGACTGTGAAAGCTGAGAAGCTGCTGTCTTTTACTGCCGGACCTGCTTTGACTGGGAGAAAGCAGGGAAGCTGTGTGCTGCAAAGAGTCGCCGGAGGCCTATCCTCGGAGCCGGTTGGTACGTGTGAGTACTCCAAAGCCCCAAGGGGGGACCGGGGGAGGAGATGGCAGAACTCCAGGAGAGTTTCAACGTCCCCTTTGAAAGATTAAATCAGCAAAACTGGCAGGGCTGGTCAAGAAGAGCACGGGCGTGGCTCACAGGGAAAGGCCTGTGGGGCTGTGTTCAACGTGAACTTACCCCAGCAGCTGCTGGTGCTGATGATGCAGCCAGGCTGCAGGCAGCTACAGCACAGAGAAAGGACCAGAGGACTTATGGGCTTTTAATCCTTGCCTTGGATTCATCCCAGCTCCCTCATGTTGATGGTTTGAGCACTGCGAAAGCTGTCTGGGACGCTTTGGAGCATGTCCACCAGAGAACGATGGCTGGGGCCAAAATCCATACCACTAGGAGCCTTTTTGAGTTGAAGCTGCAGCCGGGGGGGGGGTCAATGCAGGAGCATATAACCCAGATGCTGGCAGCGTTCAACAGGCTCCGGCAGCTACAGGTCCCTCTCTCTGAAGAGCTCAAAGTGTACATTCTTTTGAGCTCATTGGACAAGAGCTATGAGACGTTGTGTTTGACTTTGGAAGCGATGCCGGCCGACCAATTAAATCTTGATTACGTGGCGGGCCAGCTCTGCGACGAAGAATCCTACAGACAGAGAGCTGGGGGGAGAGCTCCAGGCCCAGGCTGTGCTCACAGGAGTGGGGGTGCAGGGAATGCAGGAAGAGCCGGGGGGAGACTGTGAGAGCTTTTGCTTCCCGTCGCTGTTATCACTGTGGCTCCCCCTCCCATCTTGTGAGAGAATGTCCAGAGGAGGCACAGGAACAGCCGAAGGCCGTCTCCCGTAGCAACCAGATAAAGAGCTCTTCTTCAAAGCGTGGGAAAGGCAAGCCGAAGGCAGTTGGCAGAGACACTGAACATAAACATTTAGCAGCCTCTATGGCTGCAGTCAAGAGTTGTCAACAGGATGCTGTCCTGGCTTTTGTCATTGACAGTGGAGCGTCCCATCACCTAGTGCCATCTGCAGGATTCCTGGAGAACTGCGCCTCTGTAACTTCTGGGAAGACTGCCTGTTTAGCAGATGGGACTAAACACCCACTCACGCAGACTGGCTCACTGTTTTGTTCTTTCTTACAGGATTCAGTCCAGGCTTTTGTTGTTCCAGGACTGTCCTGCGCATTGCTGTCTGTCAGTGCACTTCTTGCTGAGAACTACAGAGTGAGTTTTGAGGAAAATATGTGTTATATTTCTAAGAATGGACAGCAACTAGTTAGTGTTGAATGTAAAGACAGGTTGTTTGTACTGAATGCTTCTTTTGCAGGTCCAGATGACACGGAGGTGGCTCAAGCACAGTGTGCCAACGTTCCAGTCCATGATATGTGTGCTCACCTCTGGCACAGACGCATGGCTCACGTGTCGTGGGGGTCAGTGAAGAAGATCCCAGAGTGTACGTGTAATGGTTGGGAGTTACTCGTGCGTAATCCTGCTCCGTTTGAGCATTGGATTGCCTGGTTAAACCCTCCGGAGTACGCAGCCCATAGTAGCGTGGCTGCCCTTAGTCACTTGTAGAATCTGACTGTGGGCGTTTCTTAAAGCGTTGCCAACATAAGAGTTGTTTGACGCCCAATCGTTTCCGCCTCTCACTGCGCGGGAGTCTCCTGCGCAGGGTGGGCGTGGGCAGCAGGGTGCTTGGGCTCTCCTCGCTAACTTCCAACGAAGAGTCCTGGAGCCCCTGCACCTCCCTGTCCCGTTGCTCTCCTGGATCCCTGGTGTTACACTCATTCTCTTCCCCTTCTTCCCGGCTAAGTCTCCCTCTAGTGCTAGGACCTTCCCCTGCAGAATCCGAGACCCTCTCCTTCTCCCATGCCTCTGATGGCAGTTCCCTGACATCCACCTCCCTCCCAGGGCCCCCTTCACTCCCCCTCCGACCCGGGTGCTCTGTTGCGGCCTCTTCTCTGGTCGGCGTGCCAAGGAAACCCCTGAAAGAGCTCTCCTCCTCATCTGTGGGTGTGAACACCTCTTCCCACCTGCTAAGGTTCCCACCCAAGGAATGACTCTCCCAATCCGATTCTTCTTCGGATTCTGAAAACCCTTCGAAACTCTCTTCCTCCTCCGTGGTGCCGAACTGTTCTTCCCAGAATTGCTCTGAGGGCTTGGGTTTATCTGGGAACCGTCGGTGGAACACTTCCACCATTTGCTCGTCGCCAACTGCCTCTGCCGGCACCCACGTGTTTTCCGACCAGGGCTCTCCTTCCCACGCCACCAAGTACTGCACCTGCCGCCCTCGCCACCTTGAATCCACTATCTCTGCGGCCGAGCTCTGGTGTTCCCTCTCTTCTACCTGTGGTTCTGGCAAGACTTCTACCTCCCACCCCTCGAATTCCCGCCCCTCTCTGTGTGGTGAGAGCAAGGATCTGTGGAACACGGGATGTATTTTCATGTTGTTGGGCAACCTGAGCTTGAACGCCACAGGGTTTATCTGTTGTATAACTTCAAACGGGCCCAGTCTTCTGGGCTGCAACTTCTTGCACCCTCCCTTAAAGGGTAACCCTTGAGTGGACAACCACACGCGATCCCCCACCCTAATGGTTTCCCCTTCCCTCCGGTGTTTATCTGCTTGCTTCTTGTAACTGGCTTTAGCCCTTTCTAGGTTCGTCTTGAGCTGTTGATGTAACGCTTCCATTTCTTCCACAAACTGTTCAGCAGCAGGCACACTCCAGCTCTGTTCCTCATTGCCCGGGAACGCCCTGGGATGACACCCATAATTGGCCAAGAAGGGGCTCATACCGGTGGACACATGTTCAGCATTATTGTACGCAAATTCTGCTAGCGCTAGTTTCTCTACCCAATCATTCTGCCTTTCGCTAACGTAGCAGCGTAAGTATTGCTGGAGTACACTGTTGGCCCTTTCCGCCTGCCCATTGGTTTCTGGGTGTCTCGCTGTCGAGAAGCTTACCTCGACTTGCAGTAGGCTCATGAGCTTCCTCCAGAACCGGGAAGTAAATTGTTTTCCGCGGTCAGATAAAACCCTCAAGGGGGCGCCATGCAGCCTAAAAATGTGTTCTACAAACAACCGTGCCGTTTCTTCCGCCGTCACCGCATGGGAGCAGGCGATAAAGTGGCACATTTTGATTAGCAAGTCTACTACTACCATCACTGCTGTTTTTCCCCTTGATTTGGGCAAATCCGTCATGAAATCAATTGACACCACCTCCCAGGGTTTGTTTGGCGTGGGTAAGGGTTCCAGCAAACCTGCTGGCATCGTGCGTTCCCCTTTGGCCCTCTGGCAGTGGTCACACCCTCTTACATATTCCCGTACATCTTCCCTCACCCGTGGCCACCAAAATTGTCGGGTCACCAGCATCATGGTTTTGTGTTGCCCAAAATGTCCCGCTGTGGGGGTGTCATGTAGTTGTTTGAGTACCCTTCTTCTTAGAGCCTCCCCCGGTACGTACATCGCCCCCCCTGTAGTACAACACCCCTTCCTTCTCCTCAAACCCCTCTGGTGCTCCCCTCCCCTCTTGGAGTTCCCTGATTTTGGTCCGGGCGAATTCATCGTCCCTAGTGAGTCCTGCCAGTTCTCTCGTGCCCACTAGAGTACCCCCACACACCCATCGGTCCTCAGGTATGACGTGCCAGGTCTCCGGCGGCCCTTCTCCTTCGAAGTACTCTGGTTTCCGCGAAAGAGCGTCTGCTCTCACGTTTTGCTCCACGGGCACATACTGGATTTCGAAAGAAAACTTGGAAAACTCCTGCGGCCAGCGAATCTGTCTGGTTGAGCACCCGTGCTGTCCGCCAATATTCCAAGTTCTTGTGATCTGTGCAGACCTGGATCTTATGCTGCGCCCCTATCAGCAGATGGCGCCACCGACGAAAAGCGGCGTAAATTGCTAGCAGTTCTCGGTCGTACACGGTGTAGTTTTGTTCCGACTTGCTCAGCTTCCTCGAGAAGAAGGCGCACGGTTTCCATTCTTGCTGGTGTTGGGAAACTGCCAGGGAGATAACGTCCATCTGAGCCCCCAAGCCGGAGTTCTGGACGTCCATCGGCCTCCCGTAGTCACGCAGATCCAACAGTTAGGGGCACAAAGCCTTTGGAAATTCCTAGCCACATTCCTAGGCTGGTGCACCCTCTTTCAGCAGAAAGCACAGTCAAAAGCTTGCACCGCAGAAGAGCAGAAAAGCATATTTACAGACTTTATTTAGAACATGAACAGAACAAAAGAAAACACGTCCATTCTCAGTCAGCGTCTCTGACCATCTGGCAAAAATGAAAGGAATATCAGCAGAACATAAACATCCTGTGAACAGGACATGCGCAGACTCTGTGACTCCCAAAGCCTGCTCCCTTTAAGGTGGAACGGAAATATCCTAACATCCTCCCCCTTTCCGTGTAACCTGTAGTACCTGTGGTTCAACCCAATTGCAACCTTTGTACATAAACCTTAAGTTGTTCTCTGTTAACAACCTTCGACAACAGATCAGCAGGAATTTCATTTCCTGGCATGTAGGACACCCGAATCAGTCCTTTCTGAATACACTCTCTTGCATGATGTAGCTTAATCTGCAAGTACTTGGTTCTTTGCTTGCAACTCTCGGAGTTCAGCAAAGCCAAACACGATCTATTGTCTTGATACACTTGTACAGGACATTTCACAGAAACCCCGATGTCCTTAAACAGTTGCATCAACCATTCACAATCCATGAGTGAAAATGACAGAGCATTGAGTTCTGCTTCACAGGAACTTAGGCTCACTGTTGTCTGCTTCTTGCACAACCAGTCAAACAGGCAGTGGTTGTACATATAGCATACTCCAGAAGTGCTTGTACCATCCGTGGTGTCACTTCCAAAACTTGCATCTGCAAAGATTTCAAGACCTCCAGTCTTCTGACTGGTGAACCTCAGCCTGTAGTGCATAGTCCCTTTCAAATAGCGGGCTATGCGCTTCAGAGCTTTCCAATCCTGAACCGTAGGATTGTTGGCATGTCTGCTAAGCAGATTACAGCTTACAGCTATGTCAGGTCTTGAACATCTGGCAATGAAATTCAGCTTGCCTAGAATGCATCTGTATAGCGTTGTGTCAGAAAACGCTTCAGCAGTACTGTCTACCTGGTAACCTGTCACCATCGGTGTGTCTGCTGGGTTTGCATCAACCAAATTCAACCTGGTTAATACATCAGCAATTTTCTGTGTTTGGTGTACCAGAAAATTACCTGCTTGGTCCTTCTCCACCTGCAGAGAAAGATAGTTGGATACCTCACCAAGATCCTTCATGTCAAAGTGCTCCTTCAGTTGAGCTAGGGTGCTTTGGTAAAAAGCCTGATTCTTCCAAAACATCAGAAGATCATCAACAAAACATAAACAATACAGTTTGTTTTGCCCCTCCTCCTTGACAAACACACATGGATCAGCTTTGCCCTGGTGAAAACCTAGAGAAAGCAATGTCTCAGTGAGTTTTGTGTTCCAACACCTGGCACTCTGCTTAAGACCATATAAGGATTTCCGCAGTTTACAGACCATTCCCTTCTGTATCTCCATCCCATCAGGTGGAAGCATGAACAGCTCCTCCCCCAAAATCCCGTACAAAAAAGCTGTATTAATGTCATGATGGGAAACATGCAGTTTCTCCTCCGCAGCAATCTTGAGCATCAGCCGAATGCTCTCATATTTGACTGTGGGAGAGTAGGTCTCGTGGTAATCCTGTCCTGGTACCTGTGAAAAACCTCTGGCAACCAATCTGGCTTTGTGTCTGACTACCTTGCCATTCTGGTCTGTCTTGGCCTTGAAGACCCATTTGCTGCCAACCAGTCTCATTCCTGGGACTACCGGTACCAGTTCCCAAGTTTGGTTCCTGTTCAAGGAATCAACTTCAGCCTTCATGGCATTAAGCCAAGGCTCAGCATCTTTAGAGGTTAACTCCTGAACCTCTTTGAAGCTTGAAGGTTCCCATACCTTCTCCGAGCTACTAAGAACAGCAGTTGATGTCTTAGCAAACTCATCAGCATACCTCTTTGGAGGTCTGCCCTTGGTCGCCCTTTCAGATCTGCGTACTAGACGCAAGTCTTCTGGACTCATCTCCTCTTTCTTAGGAGAAAAATGACCAATGGTGAACAGTGGTTCTTCCAGTTCATTGTCAGACGCATCAGATGGTCTGACTGAGGCCTTTGCGCTCTGGTAGTCTGCTGTGTCGTCACTGTCACTGACACCAGCAGCAGCGCCGCCCACTGAACTGGAATCCGAACTCTGATCATCATCATCATCATCATCATCCTCATCCTCATCAGCAGCAGCTTTCTCATCTTTAGCTGCTTGCTTGACATCACCTTCATCCTCCTCTGGGTAACTCTGGAAAATTCCCACATTTCCCCCCCACTTAGGATTGTACTCAACACTCCTTGTGAACTTAATGGACTTAGAGTTAGTCATCCATACCCTGTATGCACCTTTTTCGTACCCCATGAACAAACCATGTGCCCCACGCTTCCCAAGCTTGTTGGTTTGTTGTGTGCGTACCCACATGTCCGAACCAAATATTTTCATGTGTTTGGTGTTGGGTTTCTTGCCAAACATCTTCTCATAGGGGGTACAACCAATGGGTGATGACAATCTGCGATTATAGGAGTAAACCAAATTCCCCAGAGCCTCCCCCCAAAACTTATCAGGGAGATTGGCATCATGCAACAAGGTTTTGATTCCTTGCAGCAATGTTTGATTTGCTCTCTCCGCAAGACCATTCATCCATGGCGATCTGGGCGTTGACATGTCATGCTGGATTCCCTTCTCAGTCAGGAAAGCTTCAAACTGCTGAGAAGTGAACTCCCCGCCCCGATCGGTAAACAAACAAGAAATACGTTTACTGTGCACATTCTCCAACCAAGCACAGAATTCCTTAAACTTCGGAAACGCTTGCGATTTCTGTTCGAGCAAAAACACATGAATGTACCTGGAAAAGGAATCAATTAGAATCATGAAGTACCTTGCTCCCCCTAAAGAGGGCGCAAGTGGCCCAACCAGGTCTGCATGCACTAGCTGGTAGGGTTTGGAAGCCTGCCTGCTAGACTCCTTGCCTTTTGGAGCAACCTTCACCTTGTTCTCTGCACAAGATACACATTTCATGTGAAATTTACAGGGTTTGATGTTCAAACCCTCAACCACCTCTGGCATCTTGGCCAGTGCCTTCCAAGAGAGGTGACAAAACCTTCGATGCGCATCGTGAATGCAACCTGCATGAAGAACTTTGTTAGTTTGTGCAACACAACAAGAATCAGCATTAGATACAGCAACAGTGTCATCATAAGTTATATGGAATAAACCATCCATAAACTTTGCATGCAAATAGTCCTCTTTGCCTTTACTGATGACACAGACGCTCCTCTTGAAGGAAATCTGAAAACCACGCCCAGTAAGCTGTGGTACGCTCAGCAAGTTGCTAGCAGCTTCCGGAACATAAAGTACACCGCTGATGGTTGTGTGCAGACTTGCAAGTTTCACAGTCCCTTCTCCTGCAATTTGCAACGTCCTTCCATCAGCCAGGTGGATCTCACCTTCTTGGGGCTTGAAGGAGATAAAGAGATGCCTGTCCTTCGAAATATGGCGGGTACAGCCTGAATCAACAACAAAGCTGCCTTTGGCTGTTGGAGCAGTCTTTACAGCAAGCAAACCCTTGTTTTGCACTGGTGTGGGCTTTTGCAGCTTGCCCCCCTGCTGCTCCTGGCCACCAGACTTGCCTTTAGCCTTTGGTGAAGCTGTGCCAGCAAGCAAAACCTTGCTTTCCACTGGCATGGGCTTTTGCAGCTTGCCCCCCTGCTTCTGGTCAGCAGACGTGCCTGTAGCCTTTGGTGAAGCTGTGCCAGTAAACAACGCTTTGTTTTTCCCTGGCGCCGCGGGCTCTTCACCCTCCCTCTGCTCCTGGCCATCTGCAGGCGTCTGCGTCTGCCTATGTTTACCTTTGCCTTTCCGGCCTCTGCAAAGGCGATGGCCTTGGTTCTCACGAGAAACAGAGCTCTCAGCTGCCGACTCCTCGGCTCCCCCTGGAGGCTGGAATGCTGCCTGGGACGACGTGACGGTCAGCTCCCCCTGCAGCTTGCAACCGGTGCCCTCAGCATCCCTGCATTCACTCGCATTCTGGGAAACAGCTAGGACCTCCGATGCAGTCAAACTCTGGGCTGGGATTATTGGCTTGTGAGCTTTTTTCAAAGCAGTCCACATTCCACGTGCAGTGGTGTTGCCAGCCAGCGTCTTAATTTCCTCAAGAGATACGGATAAGACTATTACGTCAATGGCCTTCGAATTATGGCCTTTCCATTTCTCTGTCAGAGGAACCGGAGGGGGCTCAGAAACAGCATGCTACACCCCAAACTGACGCAGCAAAGATTCACACCATTTTGCCCAGGTTTCATAATTCTGCCCATCCAACTTAGGACACTGAGTATCCCCATCAGCTTGGAAAAACTCCATTCCAGCTTTTGGCATTAGCCGTGAGTCTTTTTTAACTTGAAAGACTCCTTATCTTGGCAGGCATTAATCACGAAGCCTTTTTGGCTCGGCTCCCAGGCCAATTAATCTGCCGGAGATCAAAGGCTCCTTGCGAGGTAAAACAGAAAAGCGTCCCTTCCTTTCGCTTTTCCCCCAACATACCTCAAACGCAGTTTGTTGCAGCTTTACTCTCCTGTAGGTGCTTTGAATCTGGGCCCGAAACCTTGTTGTTGGGAAACTGCCAGGGAGATAACGTCCATCTGAGCCCCCAAGCCGGAGTTCTGGACGTCCATCGGCCTCCTGTAGTCACGCAGATCCAACAGTTAGGGGCACAAAGCCTTTGGAAATTCCTAGCCACATTCCTAGGCTGGTGCACCCTCTTTCAGCAGAAAGCACAGTCAAAAGCTTGCACCGCAGAAGAGCAGAAAAGCATATTTACAGACTTTATTTAGAACATGAACAGAACAAAAGAAAACACGTCCATTCTCAGTCAGCGTCTCTGACCATCTGGCAAAAACGAAAGGAATATCAGCAGAACATAAACATCCTGTGAACAGGACATGCGCAGACTCTGTGACTCCCAAAGCCTGCTCCCTTTAAGGTGGAACGGAAATATCCTAACAGCTGGCTCAGTCCTGGCTGCAACAGAACCGCCCCGATGGCTCTGTCTGACGCGTCCGTCTCCACCCTCATTGGTTTCTCCAAAGCCACGTGTAGTAATTGTTCCTCCGACGCGAATGCCTTCTTCAATCTTTCAAAGGATTGCTGGGCTTCCTCTGTCCACACAAACTTTCTCTTACTACTGAGACAGTCCGTGATTGGGGCCGTCAAGTGTGCAAAGTTCTTTATGAACTTCCGGTAGAAATTGCCAAAACCTAGGAACCTCTGCACATCCTTTTGTGTCTTTGGGGTCTTCCACTCCAATACTGCTTGCACCTTGCTTGGGTCCATCGCTAAGCCTTTGTCAGATAGCATGTACCCCAGGAACTCCACCTCTCGGGCATGAAACTGACATTTCTCTAGCTTGACCCACAACTGGTGTTTCTGCAAACGTTGTAGCACTTCCCTGACATCTCTCACATGTTGCTCCTCATTTTCCGAATAAATCAAGACGTCGTCCAGGAATGCTACACAGTTCTTGTAAAGCAGAGACCCCAACACGTGGTGCATGAACGCTTGAAAACAGGCGGAGCCTGACTGTAATCCGAAAGGCATAACGAGATATTCAAAGGCCCCCAGGGGTGTGAACATGGTGGTCTTCCATTCATCCCCCTCTCTCATCCGGATTAAGTTGTAAGCCCCCCTCAGATCTAGCTTGGTGAAAATCTTTCCCTTCCTCACTCATGTCAGAATGTCATCGATTCTGGGCATCGGGAAAGTCACAGGTTCTGACACCAAATTTACCCCCCCTGAAGTCCACGACCAGCCTCGGTTTATCAGTGTCCTTTTTGTCCACAAAAAATACTGGACTGCCCCCCACTGCTTTTGACTCTCTTATAAACCCTCTCTTTAGGTTCTTGTCGATAAAGTCCCGTAACTCCTTCATCTCTCTGTCTGACATGGCATACAGCTCACCCACCGGCAGCTGCGCCCCAGGGAGCAAATTGATCTGGCAATCGAACGGCCTGTGGGGTGGCAGTCTATCTGCCTCCTTCTCACTAAAAACCTCCTTCAGATCAGCGTATTGCGGTGGCACCTTCCCTTTACCCTCCACTGCAGTGCTTGCCACTCGGGCCACGCTCATCCTTGGCGTTTCCCCTCCTAGGCAGTGCTGCAGGCAGTAGTCAGACCCAAAGCTGACGGTCCTCTGATGCCACGCCACCACCGGATCATGTTGCGCTAACCAGCTCATCCCTAATATTATCGGGGGACCCGCTAATGAGGCAACGCGGAAGGCGATTGTCTCTGAGTGCCTGGACACTCTCATTCTCATAGGTGGGGTCTGGTGTGTAACTTCCCCCCCAATCAGCTCCCTCCCATCAATGGTGGTGACTTGCAGAGGTGCATCCAGAGGTAGCAGGTGAAGTTGGTGCTCTAAGGCAAAGTCCCTGCTAAAAAAATTGCATGAGCTTCCTGAGTCCAGCATACCTTGAACCTTCACTGGGTGCCCATTTGGGAGTTCAAGCACCACCTCAATGGCAAGTGCTGCTCTTGGAGAATCTGGTTTGGGCACCTTTATTGGTTGTGCGCTCGGCTGCTGTGCCCACTGATTGGCAGCCAAGCGTTTCCATTTCCCTGCTCCGGAGCTTGGGGTTCCTCCTCCTCGCCCCCCACTGCCCCCACCATTCCTTGCCAGGCCTTTCTTTGTTGGCAGACTCTGGCAAAATGTCCTGGCTTTTGGCAAAGGAAACATTTCTTGGTCGTTTTTACATCCTTTCCCTCCTTTTTGCGACTCTCGCTGGCGTTTGAAACTTCCTGGGCGCGCGCCCCGCCTATTTCCATTGGCTCCGCCGGCGGGGAAGGCTGCCTAGACATTCTAGGAATGCGGTGGTCATGACAATGCTGCTCTCTCCCTTCCCGCCTCTCCTGAGCCCGCGCTTCCTGTCTTACTCCAATCGCAAGGGCTGCCTTGGTCAGATGGTCCATAGACTGTGGGCGGGGTGCGCGCGAAAGCTCATCTTTGACCGTTGGTGACAACCCCTCCTCAAATAGCATTTGTATGGGTTCTGAGTCCAGCTGCCACCCCAGACGATGAACAATCATTGCAAAACGTGACCAATAGTCTCTAACTGACCCTTCTCCCTGCTTACAGTTTAGCAGTTCCCATTTGGTCACGCTCTGTTGCACATCGCTACTGAACATAGCGTCCATTGCCTGAAAGAATTTCGATAGATCCTCCATGGCGTCATTCTGCGTCGCCATGAGCGGTCGAATCCACTCTCTCACCCCGTCCTGCAAGTGCCCCACAATATAAGCAACTCTGGCTGCGTCATTTTCAAAATCATTTTTCTGCAGCTTCAAGGCATATTCTATTTCTGTTCTAAATGCCCCATACTCTTGAGGCTTTCCCCCAAACTTGTGCACCAGTCCCGGTACCTTCCTCGCTATGGGGGTGGGTTTCCCCTGAGCATCCAGCGACCGTCGTTCTTCCAGCCTCGCCGTCAGGATGGCTATGTGCTCTTCCAAATCGCGGTTTCTCTCCTCCAGCGATTGGCCTCCAGCCGCCCCTCCCATGGCTCCAGCTCCTCCGGTCTTACTCATGGTGCCCCCTTCTGCTTGTTGCGCACGAGCAACTTTCAGGGACAGTCAGATTGCTGTAATGGTTGGGAGTTACTCGTGCGTAATCCTGCTCCGTTTGAGCATCGGATTGCCTGGTTAAACCCTCCGGACTACGCAGCCCATAGTAGCGTGGCTGCTTTTAGTCACTTGTAGAATCTGACTGTGGGCGTTTCTTAAAGCGTTGCCAACATAAGAGTTGTTTGACGCCCAATCGTTTCCGCCTCTCACTGCGCGGGAGTCTCCTGCGCAGGGTGGGCATGGGCAGCGGGGTGCTTGGGCTCTCCTCGCTAACTTCCAACGAAGAGTCCTGGAGCCCCTGCACCTCCCTGTCCCGTTGCTCTCCTGGATCCCTGGTGTTACACTCATTCTCTTCCCCTTCTTCCCGGCTAAGTCTCCCTCTAGTGCTAGGACCTTCCCCTGCAGAATCCGAGACCCTCTCCTTCTCCCGTGCCTCTGATGGCAGTTCCCTGACAGTACGCAAGGGTGCAAAATGAAATCATGTGCTAAGTTTCTAGACTGCAGAGCGTGCAAGTCCGCAAAGGTGAAAACATGCACATACCCTAGGTCTGAGAGGGTGACCACTAGGGCTTTTCAGTTAATTCATGCAGGTTTGTGTGGACCGATATCTGTGACCAGTATGGGCGGAGCCAAATATGCGCTGGTTCTGATTGATGACCACACGCGCAACTCCTGGCTCTTCACGATCCAACACAAAAATGAAGCTGCGCCGCTAATCAAAGATTGGATTGTGGCTGTGGAACTGCAGTTTTTCACACGGGTGCAAAACTTTCAGAGCGATCGCGGTGGGGAGTTCACCAGGTTTGCGCTGCAAAGTTTCTTCCGTAAGAAGGGGATTCAACACAGGTTGACTTCTCCACACAGTCCCCAGCAGAATGGGATCGCGGAACGCAGGAACAGGACGCTGCAGGAGATGCCGGGCTCCCACAGCGCTTTTGGGGGGAGGCTTGGCGAACGGCCAACTTTATTCTGAACAGGTCATTCAATTCAGTGGTAGGTGACACACCCTACTTTCTGCTGCACGGAAAGAAGCCGAAAGTGCACTATTTCCGCGTTTTTGGCTGTGAGGCTTGGGTCCTCATACCAAAGGCCAAACGCAAGAAAGGTGAACCCAAGTCCCAAAAGATTATTTTTTGTGGGTATGAGCCAGGGACCAAGGGGGGGAGGTTTGCTTATCCGTCAGGTAATCAGCCCAGAATTCTGCTCAGCAACAGTGCTGAATTCTGTGAGCAGAGTGGTTGGACACGGGTACATGGGAACCCTGACATCCTGTCAGAGAGTCTGCTTGACTCTGCTGATGAAGAAGAGGAACAGGTTGAACCTGCTACTGAGGCCCAGAGTCCAGACCCAGTGCAGGCAGAAGGGAGACCTTCTCCCAAGGCTGTGAAGACTGAGCAACGCAGTGCTCCATCTTCACCCACAGGTTCGGCTGAGAAGTCCAGAAGGCGCAGTAAGTCAGAGGGGGAGCTCTCTGATGCCAAGGACATTCTGGCTTGTCCTCGTGGGTCAGAGGGGGTTCCTGAAGTAGTGCTGCGCCGGTCAGCTCGGACGACCAAGGGGAAACCTCCTGAAAGGTTTGCCGTCACTAGCGTGTGGGTCGGAATGGCACAGTGTGAACCCGAGAGTTTTGAGGATGTTCAGAAACTGCCTCAGGAAGAAGCCAGAAAATGGCATGAGGCGATGTAGAAGGAAATGAGCTCAATGGAGTCTCTAGGTGTGTTCTCCCTCACGAAGTTGCCGGTGGGCAAACAGGCCGTGGGTAGCCGCTGGGTTTACCGTCTTAAACCCACAGCAACAGGAGAACCGCAGTATAAGGCCAGATTAGTGGCGAGAGGATTCACGCAGCACAGGGGGTTGCATTATACGGAAGTTTATGCTCCCACCTCTAGGAGCGAATCTCTACGCTTGGTCTTGGCCGTTGCTGCACAAAGAGGTTTGCTGGTGCACCACTTTGATGTGGACGTTGCCTACTTGAACTCAGAACTCCAGGAGGATCTGTACATGCTTCCTCCTCCAGGGTTTGAGGGCAATGAGCAAGGTACTGTGTGGAAACTTCACAAGTCAATTTACGGTCTGAAGCAATCGGCCAGAAATTGGAACTTGTGCCTGAATGAAGCTTTGGAGAAGCTAGGTTTCAGGAAGAGTCTTGCTGACAGTTGCCTGTTCCTTAGAGGATCAGGAGACTCACAGGAACTGGTGTTGTTTCACGTTGATGACACCATCCATCTTGGAAAGGCAGACAAACAAGTGCAGAAGTTTGCCAAAGAGCTAGGAAAGTGTTTTCAGCTCAAGAACCTGGGTGCAGTAAAGATTTACCTGGGCGTGCAGATAGCGAGAACTGAGGATGGTAGCTTCTTGCTCAGTCAGAAAGGCAAGATTGAGCAGTTGCTTGAGAAGTTCAGAATGTCCAATTGTGCAGGAGTTCGGACACCCATGGAGACGAACTTCGTGAAAGATAGCCAGCAAGCAGAAAGTGCCGAGTTTGAGAATGCTGAGCTCTTTCAGTCAGCTCTGGATAGTCTGTTGTATCTGTCCCAATGGAGCAGACCAGACATTGCCTTTGCTACCATCTGCGTCAAAGCCCAGTGTGAATGCTTGGCACGGTATCAAGCGGGTATTGCGCTACCTGCAGCATACCAAAGACTTCTGTCTTAAGTTGCCAGCTGAAGGTGAGGCGAAGCTCACATGCTATGCGGACAGTGACTGGGCGAATTTGCAGGACCACAAGTCTGTGTCTGGGTTGGTGGTAAAGTTTGGGAAGTCACTAAATGGGTGGAAGTCCCGGAAGCAAAGTCTCATTGCGCTGTCTTCTACTGAGGCTGAATTCAGTGCACTGTCAGATTTGTGCCGGGAACTAGAGTTCTATAGATGCTTGGTGCAAGAGATCTATGGGGATTGTAGCTTGCCCATCACGGTTTGGGAAGACAATCAACCTTGTTTGAAATTGGCTGAATCTGCGCAATTTAAGGCCAGAACCAAGCATCTGGACATACGTTTCCAAAATGTGTGTCAGAGTGTTCAGTCAGGTTTGATACTGCTGAAGTATTGTGCCAGTCACAATAACTTGGCTGATGGATTTACCAAACCTTTAAGCTTCCAGCATCATGGGGAGTTTTGTGGTGGTTTGGAGTTGGGGGTAAGTTCTGTACTTACTTTCCCCACAGTAGCGCAGGGCGAGAGGGGGTGTGAGGAGAACCTGAGCTTACAGGGTTAAACAGCTCAGAGTGTACGCCCTGCCTACTATGGGGAGGGGGGAGATTCTGCGTCATATCGGAGAGTCTAAACCCTTTGTTCTGTCTCTCTACTTTCGCTTTTAAGGAGAGTGGACGTGTTTTCACGATGCTGTTCGACAATGGATAGTTTGCTGTAAATAAAAAACTGCTTCTAGCTGCTAATATCCTGAGTGGACTTTATTTAAGCACACTGGAAGAAAGCACTGAGTTTTGCTGCTGATCTCTACGTTTGCTCAGAGATTTGGAATGTGATCCTTGAAGTGCCGGGACCCAGCAGAAGCTACGCAGATGGGGCGTGCTGGACGCCAAGATTTATCTGAGCAATAAATCTTCTTCAGGAGGTCTTTATCAGCTTGGCCGAGTGGAGATCCCAACATGGTGTACCCCTAGCTGGGGCAGCAGATGTTCCTGATGCTGCCTGCCTGCCCATGGTCCTGATCCTTGCAGAACTCTGCAGTCCCCTTGAGTGGAGGGAGTTGGCAACCTCCCAGCAGAAGCTAGTCCTCTTGGTGGGGAAGATGGCAGTCCCCAGGGCTGTGAAAGAGGGCATCCTTGTTACACACACCCCTTGCAATGGAGAAAGCTTAAATTACCGTATTTTTCACTCTATTGGACGCACCAGACCATAGGAGGGGGGAAACAGGAATTTCCCCCCCCTTGTTCTCCCCCTCTAAAACAAGGTGCGTTCTGTGCGTTCAAGGTGCGTTCACCCGAAGCCTCTGGAGCCCAGCGGGAGTTCCCGCTGGGCTCCGGAGGCTTTGGGTTCCTTTCGACCTGCTCTTTGGGGCTGGTGGGGGGGCGCTGCTTTCCCCCACCGCCAGCCCCAAAGATCAGGTCGGGGAACAGCAGGAAGGCGGCGCTCCACCTCCCCGCTGTCCCCCGAGCTTGTGGGGCTGGCGGTGGGGAGAAGTGCTGCTTTCCCCACCGCCAGCCTCCAAACCAGGTCGGGTTTGGAGGCTGATATTCGCAAGCCTTGGGAGCCCGGCGACAACTCCCGCGGGCTCCCAAGGCTTGCGGATATCTGACCAAAGCCTGAGGCGCGCTGTGCAGCGCTCCCCTGACTTCGGGATGCAGGCTGCTATCCGCAAGCCTTGGGAGCCCGGCAGCAACTTCCGCGGGCTCCCAAGGCTTGTGGATATCTGACTGAAGCCCAGTGCACGCTGTGCAGTGCTCCCCGGGCTTCTGGATGCAGGCTGCTATCCTCAAGCCTTGGGAGCCCAGCGGGAAGTCGCGCCAGGCTCCCAAGGCTTGCGGAGAGCTGCCTGAAGCCCGGGGTGTGCTCTGCTGCGCTCTCCGGGTTTTGGGCTGCAGGCTGCTGTCCGCAAGCCTTGGGAGCCCAGCGGGAACTCAGGAAAGCTTCCTGAAGCCTGGAGAGAGAGAGGGGTCGGTGTGCACCGACCCCCCTCGCTCACCAGGCTTCAGCGAAAGCCTGCATTCGCTGCATAGGACGCTCAAACATTTCCCCTTCATTTTTGGAGGGGGAAAAGTGCTTCCTATAGAGCGAAAAATACGGTATATCTCTCTGGATGAGCCCTGTTCTTGTATGAATAGCTTTTTTTAATCTGTAACTGGGCTAATGTTTCACTTGTGCTGAATTAAACCATCAAGATAAATGGTGAAATAATAAAATTAACCAGTGTTTATTAAGGAGGGGTTATGATCTCTTATTCCTTTTGAAAGCAATAATATTAATAGTAAGTAACAAGCAATGTGTAAGATGAGAGGTAAATAAAAACAGCACCATCAGCAGTTGATGTTGGGAAACTGCCAGGGAGATAACGTCCATCTGAGCCCCCAAGCCGGAGTTCTGGACGTCCATCGGCCTCCCGTAGTCACGCAGATCCAACAGTTAGGGGCACAAAGCCTTTGGAAATTCCTAGCCACATTCCTAGGCTGGTGCACCCTCTTTCAGCAGAAAGCACAGTCAAAAGCTTGCACCGCAGAAGAGCAGAAAAGCATATTTACAGACTTTATTTAGAACATGAACGGAACAAAAGAAAACACGTCCATTCTCAGTCAGCGTCTCTGACCATCTGAGAAAACGAAAGGAATATCAGAACATAAACATCCTGTGAATAGGACATGCGCAGACTCTGTGACTCCCAAAGCCTGCTCCCTTTAAGGTGGAACGGAAATATCCTAACATCCTCCCCCTTTTCGTGTAACCTGTAGTACCTGTGGTTCAACCCAATTGCAACCTTTGTGTGTAAACCTTAAGTTGTTCTCTGTTAACAACCTTAGACAACAGATCAGCAGGAATTTCATTTCCTGCCATGTAGGACACCTGAATCAGTCCTTTCTGAATACACTCTCTTGCACGATGTAGCTTAATCTGCAAGTACTTGGTTCTTTGCTTGCAACTCTCGGAGTTCAGCAAAGCCAAACACGATCTATTGTCTTGATACACTTGTACAGGACATTTCACAGACACCCTGATGTCCTTAAACAGTTGCATCAACCATTCACAATCCATGAGTGAAAATGACAGAGCATTGAGTTCTGCTTCACAGGAACTTAGGCTCACTGTTGTCTGCTTCTTGCACAACCAGTCAAACAGGCAGTGGTTGTACATGTAGCATACTCCAGAAGTGCTTGTACCATCCGTGGTGTCACTTCCAAAACTTGCATCAGCAAAGATTTCAAGACCCCCAGTCTTCTGACTGGTGAGCCTCAGCCTGTGGTGCATAGTCCCTTTCAAATAGCGGGCTATGCGCTTCAGAGCTTTCCAATCCTGAACCGTAGGATTGTTGGCATGTCTGCTAAGCAGATTACAGCTTACAGCTATGTCAGGTCTTGAACATCTGGCAATGAAATTCAGCTTGCCTAGAATGCATCTGTACAGCGTTGTGTCAGAAAACGCTTCAGCAGTACTGTCTACCTGGTAACCTGTCACCATCGGTGTGTCTGCTGGGTTTGCATCAACCAAATTCAACCTGGTTAACACATCAGCAATTTTCTGTGTTTGGTGTACCAGAAAATTACCTGCTTGGTCCTTCTCCACCTGCAGAGAAAGATAGTTGGATACCTCACCAAGATCCTTCATGTCAAAGTGCTCCTTCAGCTGAGCTAGGGTGCTTTGGTAAAAAGCCTGATTCTTCCAAAACATCAGAAGATCATCAACAAAACATAAACAATACAGTTTGTTTTGCCCCTCCTCCTTGACAAACACACATGGATCAGCTTTGCCCTGGTGAAAACCTAGAGAAAGCAATGTCTCAGTGAGTTTTGTGTTCCAACATCTGGCACTCTGCTTGAGACCATATAAGGATTTCCGCAGTTTACAGACCATTCCCTTCTGTATCTCCATCCCATCAGGTGGAAGCATGAACAGCTCCTCCCCCAAAACCCCGTACAAAAAAGCTGTATTAATGTCATGATGGGAAACATGCAGTTTCTCCTCCGCAGCAATCTTGAGCATCAGCCGAATGCTCTCATATTTGACTGTGGGTGAGTAGGTCTCGTGGTAATCCTGTCCTGGTACCTGTGAAAAACCTCTGGCAACCAATCTGGCTTTGTGTCTGACTACCTTGCCATTCTGGTCTGTCTTGGCCTTGAAGACCCATTTGCTGCCAACTAGTCTCATTCCTGGGACTACCGGTACCAGTTCCCAAGTTTGGTTCCTGTTCAAGGAATCAACTTCAGCCTTCATGGCATTAAGCCAAGGCTCAGCATCTTTAGAGGTTAACTCCTGAACCTCTTTGAAGCTTGAAGCTTCCCACACCTTCTCTGAGCTACTAAGAACAGCAGTTGCTGTCTTAGCAAACTCATCAGCATACCTCTTTGGAGGTCTGCCTTTGGTCGCCCTTTCAGATCTGCGTACTAGACGCAAGTCTTCTGGACTCATCTCCTCTTTCTTAGGAGAAAAGTGACCAATGGTGAACAGTGGTTCTTCCAGTTCATTGTCAGACGCATCAGATGGTCTGACTGAGGCTTTTGCGCTCTGGTAGTCTGCTGTGTCGTCACTGTCACTGACACCAGCAGCAGCAGCAGCGCCGCCCACTGAACTGGAATCCGAACTCTGATCATCATCATCATCATCCTCCTCCTCCTCCTCATCATCATCCTCATCCTCATCAGCAGCAGGTTTCTCATCTTTAGCTGCTTGCTTGACATCACCTTCATCCTCCTCTGGGTAACTCTGGAAAATTCCCACATTTCCCCCCCACTTAGGATTGTACTCAACACTCCTTGTGAACTTAATGGACTTAGAGTCAGTCATCCATACCCTGTATGCACCTTTTTCGTACCCCATGAACAAACCATGTGCCCCACGCTTCCCAAGCTTGTTGGTTTGTTGTGTGCGTACCCACATGTCCGAACCAAATATTTTCATGTGTTTGGTGTTGGGTTTCTTGCCAAACATCTTCTCATAGGGGGTACAGCCAATGGGTGATGACAATCTGCGAATATAGGAGTAAACCAAATTCCCCAGAGCCTCCCCCCAAAACTTATCAGGGAGATTGGCATCATGCAACAAGGTTTTGATTCCTTGCAGCAATGTTTGATTTGCTCTCTCCGCAAGACCATTCATCCATGGCGATCTGGGCGTTGACATGTCATGCTGGATTCCCTTCTCAGTCAGGAAAGCTTCAAACTGCTGAGAAGTAAACTCCCCGCCCTGATCAGTAAACAAACAAGAAATACGTTTACTGTGCACATTCTCCAACCAAGCACAGAATTCCTTAAACTTCGGAAACGCTTGCGATTTCTGTTCGAGCAAATACACATGAATGTACCTGGAAAAGGAATCAATCAGAATCATGAAGTACCTTGCTCCACCTAAAGAGGGCGCAAGTGGCCCAACCAGGTCTGCATGCACTAGCTGGTAGGGTTTGGAAGCCTGCCTGCTAGACTCCTTGCCTTTTGGAGCAACCTTCACCTTGTTCTCTGCACAAGATACACATTTCATGTGAAATTTACAGGGTTTGATGTTCAAACCCTCAACCACCTCTGGCTTCTTGGCCAGTGCCTTCCAAGAGAGGTGACAAAACCTTCGATGCGCATCGTGAATGCAACCTGCATGAAGAACTTTGTTAGTTTGTGCAACACAACAAGAATCAGCATTAGATACAACAGCAGTGTCCTCATAAATTATATGGAACAAACCATCCATAAACTTTGCATGCAAATAGTCCTCTTTGCCTTTACTGATGACACAGACGCTCCTCTTGAAGGAAATCTGAAAACCACGCCCAGTAAGCTGTGGGACACTCAACAAGTTGCTTGCAGCACCTGGGACAAAAAGTACATTACTGATGGTAGTGTGCAGACTTGCAAGTTTCACAGTCCCTTCTCCTGCAATTTGCAACGTCCTTCCATCAGCCAGGTGGATCTCACCTTCTTGGGGCTTGAAGGAGATAAAGAGATGCCTGTCCTTCGAAATATGGCGGGTACAGCCTGAATCAACAACAAAGCTGCCTTTGGCTGTTGGAGCAGTCTTTACAGCAAGCAAACCCTTGTTTTGCACTGGTGTGGGCTTTTGCAGCTTGCCCCCCTGCTGCTCCTGGCCACCAGACTTGCCTTTAGCCTTTGGTGAAGCTGTGCCAGCAAGCAAAACCTTGCTTTCCACTGGCATGGGCTTTTGCAGCTTGCCCCCCTGCTTCTGGTCAGCAGACGTGCCTGTAGCCTTTGGTGAAGCTGTGCCAGCAAACATCGCTTTGTTTTTCCCTGGCGCCGCGGGCTCTTCACCCTCCCTCTGCTCCTGGCCATCTGCAGACACCTGCGTCTGGCTCTGTTTACCTTTGCCTTTCCGGCCTCTGCAAAGGCGATGACCTTGGTTCTCACGAGAAACAGAGCTCTCAGCTGCCGACTCCTTGGCTCCCCCTGGAGGCTGGAATGCTGCCTGGCGTGACGGTCAGCTCCCCCTGCAGCTTGCAACCGGTGCCCTCAGCATCCCTGCATTCACTCGCATTCTGGGAAACAGCTAGGACCTCCGATGCAGTCAAACTCTGGGCTGGGATTATTGGCTTGTGAGCTTTTTTCAAAGCAGTCCACATTCCACGTGCAGTGGTGTTGCCAGCCAGCGTCTTAATTTCCTCAAGAGATACGGATAAGACTATTACGTCAATGGCTTTCGAATCAGCTGATTTCCATTTCTCTGTCAGAGGAACTGGGGGGGCTTCACTCACGGTATGCCACACCCCAAACTGACGCAGCAAAGATTCACACCATTTTGCCCAGGTTTCATAATTCTGCCCATCCAACTTAGGGCACTGAGCATCTCCAGCAGCTTGGAAAAGCTCCATTCCAGCTTTTTAAATTAGCCGTGAGTCTTTTTTTAACTTGAGAGACTCCTTATCTTGGCAGCCATTAATCACGAAGCCTTTCTGGCTCGGCTCCCAGGCCAATTAATCTGCCGGAAATCAAAGGCTCCTTGTCGAGGTTAAAACAGAAAAGCGTCCCTTCCTTTCGCTTTCCCCACTTCATACCTCTCAAACGCAGTCTGTTGCAGCTTTACTCTCCTGTAGGTGCCGTGAATCTGGGCCCATAACCTTGTTGTTGGGAAACTGCCAGGGAGATAACGTCCATCTGAGCCCCCAAGCCGGAGTTCTGGACGTCCATCGGCCTCCCGTAGTCACGCAGATCCAACAGTTAGGGGCACAAAGCCTTTGGAAATTCCTAGCCACATTCCTAGGCTGGTGCACCCTCTTTCAGCAGAAAGCACAGTCAAAAGCTTGCACCGCAGAAGAGCAGAAAAGCATATTTACAGACTTTATTTAGAACATGAACAGAACAAAAGAAAACACGTCCATTCTCAGTCAGCGTCTCTGACCATCTGAGAAAACGAAAGGAATATCAGAACATAAACATCCTGTGAATAGGACATGCGCAGACTCTGTGACTCCCAAAGCCTGCTCCCTTTAAGGTGGAACGGAAATATCCTAACAGTTGACTGGCATTAAACACATACAAAAGAGAAACTGGTATCTGCCAGAGAATGTGGACTACTGTTCTTTTAAAATTCTTACCAAAAAAATTTAGTCCCCAAAGCTGAAATAGCTGACAGGGCTTAATCGGTTCCAGTGCTTGTTGAAATTTTGTGTTTGTCTCTTCAGCTGAACTCTTCAACTTCTCATTCTTCCTTCTCTTAATCAGTAAGCACTTTCCTTCTTATTATTACACATTCTGCAACTTGCCCAGTATGTGGGTCTAAATAAAGTACTTTCATTTCATATAGTGCTGCTCCTGCTTGCCTAACCTGTTGATTTGGCTCAGAGTGTAGAATCTGGCCCTCCTTGGTACTGTTGAATGGTCTCTTTAAATGTGAAGGTTCATTATTGTTCCACAAGGTGTGTATGTCTTTAAGGACCAGAGCAAATAATGAGACCCAGTTTTACAGCTGTGAAACAGTATAGCAGGTGCTGCTAAGTTGTGTTAATTAAACTGTGTCAGCAATTGGGTATAGTATATAAAGAGCAGCACCTAGCTTGTTAGTTTCTGTTCTTATCACTGTGCAGCTGCGTGGAGCCACAGGACTCTGTTTACATTCCAGAGACCTTCAAGTCTCATGGGAAAGGGAGACGGGATGTGACTTTAGTGGTTTCCCATTTCCTTTGTTCCTTTGTTCGGTTGCTCTCTGCTTTCATAGAGAGAGGATGTCTTTTCTGTTCTGTGTAGTTTAGAAATAAAACTCTTTACAATGTAGCCAAACCTCTCGTATCTTCCCTGTGCTGGGAACCCTGCTGGATAGAATGTGCCTGAGGCCTTATCAAAGGCTCAGGTCATTAAACACGACGCCGGAGGCGATTTCAAAGGCTCAGCTCGGAGGAAGATGAGGCCTTATCGGCTTGGCCGAGCAGAGATTCAGTACCCTGGGGGGTGGGTTGGTGATTGGGTCATGCTTGTTGATATATTTAGTGTAAAAGGAGTTTTTGCTTTTGTTATTAAAACCTTGTTAAAGTTATTTTTTATTTCCTTGTAATGCGTGGTCTCCCCAGCAAGCTTTCTGCAGCGCAACTAAACTGCAAATAGCCAACAGGTACGTGACAGTATTTTGGCAAAGGGAACAAAGCTTGAGCAGCCTTGAAAGACAGAGCATGTTCTTGTCCTTAGCAATCCAGCAGCAACATATAATCAAGCACATGCTTTCACCCACACATAATAGTTGCTGCTGTTAACCAAGTGTGCATCACTGGAATCACTGGAAACCATGTGCAGATGATGTTCATGTTATGTTCTTCACCTCCTAGTGGGGGCTCATTATATTGTAACCAGGAAGGGACCAGCAGCTGTTCAGCTGTAAACCACATTATGTTGTTGAAAAATCTGTTGCTGAAAAAAAAACAAAGTTTTTTAAAAATGGAGAAACAACTGCCTGTATTGGCCATTTTGTCACTGCACAACTAGGCTGCTAAACTGCTATTGTTCCAGAGGAAGTAGCCAGAGTGCTGAGCTGAAGGTGTATTATGCCTCCCAGCAAGCATTACTGTTGCATGTTTTCCATTTGTTTGGTTTTTTTAAGATATATTTATTAGATTTCATAAACAAATTTTAAACAGGTTTTAAACATAAAATACATAGCACAGAAAAAAAAGAATTCAAGAGTAATAAGAAATACAAAGCAAAACAGAGATTCAACAAAAAGATAGTTACCAAAAAGCAAAGGAAGTCATAACAAGCACCAACCCACCCCAAGAAAAAAGAAAAAAGAAAAATTATACCTCCAAATATTGTATCTTATTCACTAGTTTTTTGACCTGCTCACACCTCCCTTTCTGTATTCCAATTCAGATATTTAGTTCAGCAAGTTCTTGCCCTCTGTCATTTAACCTTATTCAGCATCATAAACTATGATAAAAATATAATTCCCTTCATTATCAATCCAAGTTTACATATTCTTATTAATCTTCTTACTAACACCACTTATTTCCAATCCAACGTCCTTTTAACATTCATTAATTTTACAGTATTTCTGTAGATAGTCTTTAAATTTTTTCCAATCTTCTTTTCACCGACTCTTCTCCCTGGTCTCGGATTCTGCCAGTCATTTCTGCCAGTTCCATGTAGTCAATCACCTTCGTCTGCCATTCTTCCAGAGTGGGTAAATCTTGTGTCTTCCAGTACTTTGCGATGAGTATTCTTGCTGCTGTTGTTGCATACAGAAAAAAAGTTCTATCTTTCCTTGGCACCAAATGGCCGGCAATACCCAAGAGAAAGGCCTCTGGTTTCTTCGGGAAGGTATATTTAAATACCTTTTTCAGTTCATTATATATTATTTCCCAGAAAGCCTTAATCTTTGGGCACGTCCACCAAAGGTGAAAGAAAGTACCTTCTGTCTCTTTACATTTCCAACATTTATTATCAGGCAAGTGATAATTTTTTGCAAGCTTGACTGGGGTCATGTACCACCTATAGATCATTTTCATAATATTCTCTCTCAGGGCATTACATGCCGTAAATTTTATACCAGTGGTCCACAACTGTTCCCAGTCAGCAAACATAATGTTATGTCCAACATCCTGTGCCCATTTAATCATAGCAGATTTGACTATTTCATCCTGAGTATTCCATTTTAGCAGCAAGTTATACATCTTTGACAAAATCTTAGTTTTAGGTTCTAACAGTTCTGTTTCCAGTTTTGATTTTTCCACCTGGAAGCCAATTTTTTTATCTAGATTAAAGGCCTCTCTTATTTGATAATAATGAAGCCAGTCTCGCACTTTATCTTTTAGTTTCTCAAAACTCTGCAACTTCAATTTGTCTCCTTCCTGCTCCAAAATTTCCCAATATTTCGGCCACTTGGCCTCCATATTGAGCTTTTTCTGGGCCTTCGCCTCCATTGGTGACAACCACCTTGGGGTTCTATTTTCAAGTAAGTCTTTGTATCTTGTCCAGACATTAAACAATGCTTTCCTGACAATATGGTTTTTAAATGCTTTATGGGCACCTTGCCGTACCACAAATATGCGTGCCACCCAAAGACGTTGTTGAAACCTTCTAAATCCAAAATGTCAGTATTTTCACGAAGTAGCCAATCTTCCAACCAGCAGAAAGCTGCTGATTCGTAATAAAGTTTAAAGTCTGACAGGGCAAACCCCCTCTTTCTTTAACATCAGTTAATATTTTAAATTTTATTCTGGGCTTTTTGCCCTGCCAAACAAATCTAGAAATATCTTTCTGCCACTTCTTGAAACAATCAATCTTGTCTACAATTTGTAATGATTGAAACAAAAACAACATTCTTGGCAATACATTCATCTTTATAGCAGCAATTCGACCCAGCAAGGAAAGCTTCAAATTTGACCATATCTCTAAATCTTTTTTAACCTCCGTCCAACATTTTTCATAGTTATCTTTAAACAAATTCCCGTTTTTAGCTGTCATGTTAATCCCCAAGTATTTAACTTTCTTAACCACTGTTAAACCTGTCTCAATCTGAAACTTCTCTTTCTCAATTATTGTTAGATTTTTTTCCAAAACTTTAGTTTTTGATTTGTTCAACTTAAATCCTGCCACATGACCAAATTCATGAATCACTTCTAAAACTCTTTTAGTACTAGATTCTGGCTCCTGTAATGTCAATACAAGGTCATCTGCAAAAGCTTTCAAGTTATATTGTTTAGCTCCGACCATTATACCTTTGATCAAATGGTCCCTTCTAAACATGTTTAACAGAACCTCCGGGTCCGAGATAAAAAGTAATGGGGAGATTGGGCAGCCTTGTCGTGTCCCTTTCTCTATCTTAAATTCATCTGTCACCACATTGTTCACTATTAACTTAGCTTTTTGTTCTGAATAGATTGCACTTATACCGTTTTCAAATTCTTGACCAACCCCCATCCCCCGAAGATTTTTCTTCATAAAGCTCCAAGAAATATTGTCAAAGGCTTTCTCGGCATCCACAAAAATCAAAACAGCTTTAGTATTAATTTCTTCTTGTAACTTCTCCAAAATATTAATTATATTCCTCGTGTTGTCCGACAAATGTGTACCTGGGAGAAAGCCAGCTTGGTTCTTATGTATCACTTCCCCTAATACTTTTTTCAGCCTTTTGGCCAAAATATCAGCAAATATTTTGTAATCCACATTTAACAGCGATATGGGTCGGTAGTTCTTAAGTTGTGTCTTTTCAGTCTCAGTTTTCGGTATAAGTGTAATAAATGCTTCTTTCCACGACTCTGGCGCTTTCCCCCCCTTCAGAATTTCATTACAAACCTCCTTTAGTGGTTGTGTTATCCAGTCTTTCAAAGTTCTGTAGTATTTGGAGGTTAGGCCATCCGGCCCTGGAGATTTCCCCAACTGCATATTCTGAATGGCACCTTCTACATCCTGTTCCGTAATTTTTTGGCTCAACATTATCTTGTTTTCTTGAGAGATTTTTTGCAGCTTGTGTCTGCATTTTCTCGAGGAATGTGGTTGCTGGACTCTGGCAGCAGCAGGATTAACTGCAACAGTCAGGAGGACTTTAAGACCCTGGGGAAGCCAGCCGATGGAAAAGACTCAATCTATCTTGCTGATGGTCCTAGAAGCAAGATTGATGGCCAGGGAACATATTTCCTGCAGTGCTTGAAAACTACTCTACCAGAGACTCAGTTTGTCAGCAGGACTATTGTTTATTGTCTGTAAGCTGTTTAATTAATCAGAGTATAGCGTTAAGTTCATACAGGGTGGTTGTCTGATAAAGAATGGAACTCAGGTATGTGGCCATGCCACATAACCCCTTCATGGATCACTGCCTTGCCGTGGCGAAGGGGCTTGAATAACTCAGAGAAGCTATGAGCTATACCATGTAGGGCCACCCAAGATGGACAGGTCATAGTGGAGAGTTTTGAACAAATGTGATCCACCTGGAGCAGGAACCGGAAAGCCACTCCAGTATCCCTGCCAAGAAAACTCCATGGACAAAGACAACAGGCATATAAAAGTTATGAAGCTGGAAGATGAGCCCCTCAGGTCGGAAGGCGTCCAACATGCTACTGAGGAAGAGCGGAGGACAAGTACAAGTAGATTCAGAGTTGATGAAGCAGCTGGGCCAAAGCCGAAAGGTTGCTCAGTTGCGGATATACCTGGAAGCGAAAGGAAAGTCCAATGCTGTAAAGAAAAATATTGCACAGGAACCTGGAATGTAAGAACCATGAACCTTGATAAGTTGGATGTGGTAAAAAATGAGATGGGAAGAATAAATATTGACATCCTGGGCGTCAGTGAACGAAAATGGACGGGAATGGGCGAATTCAGTTTGGATGACCATCATATCTACTACTGTGGGCAAGAATCCTGTAAAAGAAATGGAGTGGCCCTCATAGTCAACAAAAGAGTGTCGAAAGCTGTACTGGGATGCAATCTCAAAAATGATAGCATGATCTTGATACGAATTTAACATCACAATAATCCAAGTTTATGCACCAATAACTGGTGCTGAAGAAACTGAAATTGAAAAATTCTATGAAGACTTACAACACCTTCTAGAAGTGACACCATAGAAGGATGTTCTTCTCATTATAGGGGATTGGAATGCTAAAGTAGGGAGTCAAGAGATAAAAGGAACAACTGCCATGTTTGGCCTTGGAATTCAAAATGAAGCAGGGCAAAGGCTAATAGAGTTCTGCCAAGAGAACAAGCTGGTCATCACAAACACTCTTTTCCAACAACACAAGAGACGACTCTACACATGGACATCACCAGATGGGCAGCATCAAAATCAGATTGATTATATTCTCTACAGCCAAAGATGGAGAAGCAGTGCCAAAGAATGCTCCAACTACCGCACAATTGCACTCATTTCACACGCTAGCAAGGTTATGCTTAAAATTCTACAAGGCAGGCTTAAGCAGTATGTGGACCAAGAACTCCCAGAAGTGCAAGCTGGATTTCAAAGGGGCAGAGGAACCAGAGACCAAATTGCAAACATACACTGGATTATGGAGAAAGCTAGAGAGTTCCAGAAAGACATATACTTCTGCTTCATTGACTATGCAAAAGCCTTTGATTGTGTCGACCACAGCAAACTATGGCAAGTTCTTAAAGAAATGGGGGTGCCTGGTCACCTCATCTGTCTCCTGAGAAATCTCTATGTGGGACAAGAAGCTACAGTTAGAACTGGATATGGAACAACTGATTGGTTCAAAATTGGGAAAGGAGTACGGCAAGGCTGTATATTGTCTCCCTGCTTATTTAACTTATATTCAGAATTCATCATGCGAAAGGCTGGGCTGGATGAATCCCAAGCCGGAATTAAGATTGCCGGAAGAAATATCAACAACCTCAGATATGCAGATGACGCAACCTTGATGGCAGAAAGTGAGGAGGAATTAAAGAACCTTTTAATGAGGGTGAAAGAGGAGAGCGCAAAATATGGTCTGAAGCTCAACATCAAAAAAATGAAGATCATAACCACAGGGCCCATCACCTCCTGGCAAATAGAAGGGGAAGAAATGGAGGCAGTGAGAGATTTTACTTTCTTGGGCTCCATGATCACTGTAGATGGTGACAGCAGTCACGAAATTAAAAGACGCCTGCTTCTTGGGAGAAAAGCAATGACAAACTTATACAGCATCTAAAAAAGCAGAGACATCACCTTGCCAACAAAGGTCTGTATAGTTAAAGCCATGGTTTTCCCAGTAGTGATGTATGGAAGTGAGAGCTGGACCATAAAGAAGGCCAAAGAATGGATGCTTTTGGATTATGGTGCTGGAGGAGACTCTTGAGAGTCCCATGGACTGCAAGAAGATCAAACCCAGTACTTTGGCCACCTCATGAGAAGAGAAGACTCCCTGGAAAAGACCCTGATGTTGGGAAAGATTGAGGGCACAAGAAGAAGGGGACGACAGAGGACGAGATGGTTGGACAGTGTTCTTGAAGCTACCAGCATGCGTTTGACCAAGCTGTGAGAGGCAGTGGAAGACAGGAGTGCCTGGCGTGCTCTGGTCCATGGGGTCACGAAGAGTCGGACACGACTAAACGACTAAACAACAACAACATGTGGCCATGCAAAGATGGAAAATGGGCTGTATGTAATGCAGGACAAATCTGTTAAAGCAGCCCGGGTGCTTCAGGAGAACCTGCCAGTTCATAAGTGGTATGTACACGAACTGCATAGAAAACTGGGTCATGCAAATTCTCGTGTGCTTTCTGAGATGCAAAAGGTGTGCGAGAATCTAAATGTAAACAGTTGTAACTGTTTCCTAGATTGCAATGTATGTAAAATGCCCGAATCTAAGAGGAAGCCTGTGGCTTCTAAAAGTGACTGAGTATCTAAAGAGGTTTTAGAACTTGCCCACTGTGACATGATAGGTCCTTTTCCACAGAAAATTGAAGGGGGGCGCCAGATAGGCTTTTCTAGTAATAGATGATAAATCACGTTTTAGTTTTTTTGTTTTTATTAAAGCAGAAATCTGAGTGTGTCCCCACATTCAGGGAATGGGTTGCCGAAACTGAAAAGCTCTTCGCTCGCCCTGTTGTGCAGTTGCAAACAGATGAGGCGGAGAATTTCTGAACAAACAATTTGGGTTGTGGTTGCGACGTAAGGGGATCACTCGCCGTTTGACTAACCCTTATAGCCCTGCTGAAAATGGTCTATGTGAAAGACGTGGGGCTGTAATACAGTCAGTGAAGGACTGCTTGCTAGTGGATGCAGGATTAGATCACAACCATAGGCAGTGGGGTGAGGCTTTCCTCACAGCAAACTTTTTGATTAATAGAACCTGGTCTAGCTCTATACAAGAAATTCCTTATTGTGTATTGTTTGGGACAGAACGAGAGTGGACGATGCTCCAAAATTGGGGTTCTTGGGCACATGTAAATCTCCCCAAAGCTCAGCACCAAAAAGGGGACGCTAGAGCGCAGAGCCTGCGGTTTGTGGGATATAAGGCCTATGACAAAGGGTGGCATTTCAATTTACGCCCAGGACGCGTGGTTCTGTCATGAAGCACAGACTTTGCTGACCAGGACAGATGGACTGCGATCCATGCCAACCCAGATTGCCTACTGCCCCTGCAAGTAAGAGAAGAGGCTTCTTCTCAGCCATTGGCAACACAGGAGCAGGATGAGGAGGCACAGATTTTCCCCAAAGATGTGGCAATAGATAATACTACTTCTCTAGAGGAAGAAGAAGAAGAGCCAGAGATAAAGGGGGGAAGAAGAGTAGTTCTCCCTAGACGCGCTCAGCATTCAAACAAGGGTGTACCTCCTCAGCGTTTGACCCTAGGAGGAGTGACAGTATGCAATGTGAGTTGTGTGGAACCACAAAGTTATAATGAAGTCTTAGACTTACCCCCTGGGGAATGTGCTTTGTGGGAACAAGCTATGAAAGAAGAAATGGACTCTTTTAAATGTAACAAAGTGTTTGAGGTCATAATGCCACCACCTGGTGGCAGAGTGGTGTCATTCAAGTGGGTTTATAAAAGGAAAACCCTTGTATCTGGGGAACCACATTTTTGAGCCAGATTAGTAGCCAGAGGGTTCACTCAGATTAAAAGGGAGAGTTATGATGAAGTGTTTTCTCCCACTGTAAAGAGTGAAACTTTTCATTTAATGCTTTCCATTGCTGCTGTAAGACAACTAGCAGTGCACCATTTTGATGTTGATGCTGCATATCTGCATGCAAATTTAGACCATGAAGTGTTAATGAGACAACCCCCTGGGTTTGAAGAGGGGAATGGTGCAGTCTGGCATTTGAAAAAGGCTGTTTATGGTCTCAAACAAAGTGGAAGGTGTTGGAACCAGTGTTTAAATGAAGCACTTGTAAAACTTGGTTTTAAAAGGAGTGTGGCTGATCCATGCCTGTACACCAAGGGGACAGGCAACAAATATCTAATGCTCTTAGTCTTCATTGATTGTTTGCTTGTAGCAGGGAGTTCCACAGATGAGATCCAGAAGCTCACAAGTCAGCTAGAAAAGAGGTTTAAGCTTAAAGCCTTAGGTCCTGTAAGCAATTACTTGGGAGTAGAGGTAAGGCAGGATGCTGATGGAAGCTTCCTATTGAGCCAGAAAGAGAAAATTCTTTGTTTGATAGAGCAGTTTGGCATGGAAAACTGCAAGCCAGTTCAGACTCCCATGACACCAGATTTCCCAAAGACAGTGTGTGATGATGAATTTGATCAGCCTGAGTTGTATCACTCAAAAATAGGACCACTGTTGTATTTAAGCCAGTGGTCAAGGCCAGACATTGCATGTGCTACAAATGTTCTGAGCCAACTGTTGAATGGTTTCTTTAAATGTAAAGGTTCATCATTGTTCCACTCCATGTGTATGTCTTTAAGGGACCAGAGCAAGGGCCAGAGCAAACTAATGAGACCCAGCTTTACAGCTGTGAAACATAGCAGGTGCTGCTGAGTTGTATTTGATTAAGGTGTGTCAGCATCTGGGTGTAGTATATAAGGAGCAGCACCTAGCTCTCCCATTACCCTGGGGGATGGGTTGGTGGTTGGGTCATGTTTGTTTGTTAATATATTTGGTGTAAATGGAGTTTTTGTTTTTCTGATTAAAACCTTCTTTAAGTTATTTTTGAGTCCCTTTTTAGTGCATGGTCTCCCCAGCAAGCTCTCTGCAGCGCTACCATACTGCAAAAAGCCAACACCAACACGTATCTAAACCCAGTACTGCCGATTGGTGTGCTTTGAAAAGGCTTATCAGAGATCTAAAGGGGACATTAAATGTATGTTTGAAGATATCTAGTACACAAGACGAAAAACTAGAAGTATTTGTTGATGAGGACTAGGGAAGCTGTGTAGCTACTAGAAAATCTACAAGTGGAATGGTTATGATGTTTGCCAATTCCATAATTGGATGGAGGTCAAAGAAACAAGGATTTGTTGTGATTTCATCCTGTGAGGCAGAATATGGGAGCCTATCGCTAGCATGCAATGAAATCATGTGGTTTATACAGATACTAAAATATCTAGATTGTAAAGTAGATTTGCCTATCCAAGTGTATGAAGATAGCCAATAGTGCATTGCATTAGTGAGTTCAGAAATAATGAAATCCGCATCGAAACATATTGCTATCCATCATGCAAATGTTAGAGATTGTGTACAGAATGGGGCAATCAAACTGGAGTATTGTCAATCACAAGATAATATTGCTGATTTGTTTACCAAGCCTTTGCCAGTAACATGTCACAATGAATTGATGACATAACTGGGTTTATGTATATAGTGTATGTACCGTATTTTTCGCTCTATAAGACACACCAGACCATAAGGCGCTTCTAGTTTTTGGAGGAGGAAAGCAAGAAAAAAAATATTCTGAATCCCAGAAGCCAGAACAGCAAGAGGGATCGCTGCACAGCAAAAGCAGCGATCCCTCTTGCTGTTTTGGCTTCTGGGATAGCTGCGCAGCCTGCATTCGCTCCATAAGACGCACACACATTTCCCCTTACTTTTTAGGAGGGAAAAAGTGAGTCTTATAGAGCACAAAAAATACGGTATGTGTTGTTTCTGTTGGGGTTTTTAGCCTTTAAGAAACAGAAGGGGTGCCACAGCTAAAAATTGGCCGCTGTTTCTTTAATGCTAAAAGAACTTAGTCAGCATGAGTCAGCGGCCTACAATGACTCATGTAACCTTTCACCAAATTGTACCTGTATATATAGAGTGGTCAACGTTAGTGTTTGGTGTGGGTTGGTTGGATGGTAGAAAGCTGGTTGCGTTTGGTGTGTGTAAAAGCTGTCGGTTGTGGTTAGAGAAGGAGACTTTTTAAGAATAAAAGCAGCAATACAGTCATACCTCGGGTTGAATGTGCTTCGTGATGAGCGCGTTTGAGTTGCACTCCACAGCAACCCAGAAGTAACGGAGCACGTTACTTCTGGGTTTCACCGCTTGCAAATGCGCAGATGCTCAAAATGACGTCACATGCATGCGCAGAAGCGCCGAAACATGACCCGCGCACGTGGAGATGCGCAGATGCGCAGACACAAGTTACATTTGCTTCTAGATGTGAACGGGGCTCCGGAACGGATCCCGTTCGCATCTAGAGGTACCACTGTACTCTGCAAGAATACTCTTTCTCAAAGACTCTTTTGTGCCAACTAAGGTCTGAGGACTAGGCAAAGGAGTAAAAAGGAGGTGAGAACCTTTTCTTTTTCAAACACTGACAAACCAACCCCTCTCTTTCAGTCATGATTAAACCTCCTCTTTTTCGTTTGCTTTCATCAATGACGTGAAAAACTTCTCAAGGAAAATCCAAGTTAAAAAGTGAGGAGATGTGCAAAAAGGTAAAGGACCCCTGACTGTTAAGTCCAGTCACAAACGACTCTGGGGTTGCAGCGCTCATCTCCCTTTACAGGCCGAGGGAGCCGACGTTTGTCTGCAGACAGTTTTTCCGGATCATGTGGCCAGCATGACTAAGCCATTTCTGGTGAAACCAGAGCAGCGCATGGAAATGCCATTTACCTTCCCGCCAGAGCGGTACCTACCGTATTTTTCGCTCTATAACACGCACCTGACCATAACACGCACATCGTTTTTAGAGGAGGAAAACAAGGGAAAAAATATTCTGAATGAAACAGTGGACGTATCATTTTTGTGCTTCATGCTGTGGCCACAGACATGTGATCTGATGGTGAATTTGGGGTGACCCAATGCAAAGATCCTGAGGATCCATGTGGATCCATGCTTTGTAACCACGTTTTTGCACCATTGCAGCCCCAGGCAACAGTGGGTGCGTGATTTTTGGGGGGCAGGCTGTAGCCATGGACATGCTGTGTGCTCTGATGGTGAATTTGGGGTGACCCAATGCAAAGATCCTGAGGATCCATGTGGATCCATGCTTTGTAACCACATTTTAAGTGGGGAGGGAAGGAAAAACACAGAAGGCTAAGAATGCAGGAGAGGGCTATAACGTGAGGAAAGGAAGGCAAAAGTTCCCCCCCACCCACCCACACAAGCCAGCCAGCGCTCTCTCTCTCTCTCCCTCCCTCCCATCTGCATGTTTTCCGGCTGCCTGATATTTATTTTTTTTAATTGCCTTGACAGAAGAAAGCATTTTAACTGCATTAAGAACTATTTAGCAGCGAAACCTAAGCTTTGCCATCCCTTAAGAGGTACACAACACTGTAATCTTCCAGATCGCATGAATTTACAGGCAAAACACTGTTTAAGGATTTCATCCTTTTAAATGGAAGAAAGCATATTTGAATGCTGTGTGTCCCCAAAAACAAAAAGCAGGAAGTCAAATCAGAATTTTAAACTGAACCTGTAATCTCTCTCCCTTCACAAACATTGTTCCCTCCGGAGCATGGAGAGGAATTAGAGGGACGCTCTGCTTTCCTCTCTTCTTGCCTGGAGGGGAGGGGCTTTCCCTGCTCTTTGTTCCGTTTCAGCAAACACAGCAACGAAACAGAGCGGGAGGGCAGTAAGACCCTGAAGCAGAATGCAGAAAAGCTGCCACTTCCTCTTCTTGCCTGGAGGGGAGGGGCTTTCCCTGCTCTTTGTTCCGTTCAGCAATTGTGAAGCCTGATTTGATTTTTGTCTGATTTTTCGGCTCCAGGGACCACACATTCGCTCCATAACACGCACAGACATTTCCCCTTCCTTTTCAGGAGAAAAAATCTGCGTGTTATAGAGCGAAAAATACGGTATTTATCTACTTGCACTTGGGGGGGGGGTGCTTTCGAATTGCTAGGTTGGCAGGAGCAGGGACCAAGCAACGGGAGCTCACCCCATGGGGGGATTCAAACTGCTGACCTTTTGATCAGCAAGCCCAAGAGGCTTAGTGGTTTAGACCACAGCGCCATCCGTGTCCCTTTGAGGAGATGTGTAGCTTCTACCCAATCATTGTGGATCGAGGGCCCGACCCCGCTATGTGAACTAAATACACATGGACACGTGATATAAGGGTAATAGGCAAGAAAAGGCCACAACTTTATTGATTACAGCAGTGAAAGGTATTGGCTTAGGCATTGGATGACTATAGGTGGTGGGTTTATTCAACAGTAGGTGGGGCCTGTTGATGCTCATCCAACTATAGGCTCACCCCTGATGTCACCGAGGGTCGTGCCTGTTAGTATCTCAGCTCGCAGTCAGAGGCAACTGGCCTCCCCCGGGCAAACCGAGTGAGATACTTGTTGACCTTTCCATCTGCGTCTCCCGGCAGGCAAGGTCGTAAATCGGCGATTCTCCTCGTCAGACGTGAGAAGAACACACCCTCTGCTTCTCTCCCTCCCTGCATTCCCCCAGGGAGGGGAAAAGAGACAGACAGGAGTCTATTTACATGTCTTTTATTCCTGTCATTTCAGCAGTACATAGAAACGTGACTGCACCCTCCAGACTCCAGCAGAAGAGTCACAACTCCGCCCCTGTACTTCCAGTACAGATCAGATGACACTCTGAGCTAACATCCGGTGCTCAGTACAGAGAATGGACTGCCCCCTTTCTCCACTAGTACAGTTGCAGACATCAACATCCTGTTTTGCTTTCCAGCCACCTGCAGCTGGCTTTTGCATTGCTGCTTTTTCCTGACAACCTCCCCCAAAAGCATCAATGTGCAAAACATGATCCAGAGAAGAGAACAAACAGTTGTTATACGTATAACAGTCCCTTGTTGTTTCAGTTCCACCCTTGGAACTCCCCACCACTGGTTTCACCAGTGTACCTCTCTGGTTGTCTGGCTTCCAAGGAATGAGTGCTTCTGCATTACCTCGGCTAGCAGTCCTCTGTCGTGTCTTTGTCTCTGACTTAGACACTGCTTCAACCTGCTTTGAGTTGTTAACAATAGCAACACATGCAACAGCTAAGTTAGCAAACTCTTTTGAATACCTCTTGGGTGGTACACCCTTTGTAACTCTCTCAGACCTGCGTACGAGGTGCTGATCCTCTCTGCTTACTGGTTCAACCTCTGGACTTTGTTGAGAACCAGTAGCAATGGCAAACAGTGGTTCATCCTCCACTTGTGAAGGTCTAGCCATTATTTGAGGTTTCCTCTCAATGACTGTTACAACTGAGCTCTCTGAGCTATCACTGTCATCATCAGTACCACTGTAATCTGTGTAATCAGAAAAATCATCATCATCTGAATTGTCACCTGTGGGAATTGTGTGTACTACTACCCGCTCCTGTTCTGGAGCACTCTCAAGAAACTTTGTGAGAATCACCTGACCAGATTCAGACAAAATTACTCTGTAGAGACCCTTTTCATAACCCACAAAAATGCCTCTGGCATTCTTTACTCCACCTGGAGCTTCTGTTCTCACATGAGACCCGAAAACCTTAAAATAGGCAACAGAAGGTTTTCTATGGAACAGCTTCTCAAAAGGAGAACTTCCCAATTCTTTTGAGACTTTTCTCACCCACACGTGAAGATAGGACAGTAGCGACTCCGCCCAATACTCATGTGGCAAATGTGAACTCAGCAATTGCGCATGCATCCCCTTTTGCAATTCTTTGTTCACCCTCACACAGACCCCCCTGTTCCATGCTGCTGCCGAAACAGCAACTTTGTGGTCTATCCCTTTTCCATCCAGGAACTTCTGAAACTTCTGTAACAGAAAAATTGGCTTCTTATCTGTGAAGAGACAATCAATGTTAGCATCATGCATATTTTTAACCTTGTCACAAAACTCCTGAAACCTTTCTAAAGTTTCTTGTGGTTTCTCCATCATAAAAACCCAAGAATAATTAGTGAAACAATCCACACACACAAGGTAAAATCGTGCACCGCCTCTAGATGGTTCTAGAGGACCAATCACATCAGCATACACCCGCTGAAATGCTCTGTCGACCTTCTTGTTCACCTTCCTGGTGTCCTTGGTCACACCTGCAAGAGAGATTATGTTAGAATCAGAAGAATTACATTTCATGTAATCACTTTGATCAAAAGTCAACAAATCTCTGGCAGTAAGAAACAGTTCTCCATCTTTGAAGATCTTGCAGCTTTTAGCATCATAGGACAGTTTCAGTCCTTTCTTAGCAATCTGCGACACACTCAGCAGATTAAATCTCAGTTCTGGAACCAGGTACACACTGTTTATAGTTAAGTTCAGACTCTCAAGATACACAGTCCCAATCCCGGTCGCTTCCAACTCCTGACCGTTGGCCTGTTTTACAGCGAAGCTTTGCTTCTTCAACGTTGTAAACAGTTCTCTGTGTGGACACATGTGTTTTGTGCAACCAGTGTCGATTATGAACGCGTTCCCAACATCTGGCGTGGTTCCTTTCGCCATCATAGCCTTTGCAGGTTTCACCTGGCACTTGGTACGGCTTTTGCCTGACGCCTCAGGCTTCGCAGAGCTGCTCTTGGCTCCTTTTGACTGGCGTGGCTTTCTACAGTTTCGCTGTAGATGCCCAGTCTGTCCACAATTATAGCATCGGACAGCACTCAATGCTACAGCATGCTCTCCAGTAGCATCAGTAGCGGGGGAATTAGAACTCTGTTCTTCCCTCCCCCTGTCCTTCACTTCCAGTGCAGCAAGGCGGTCGTGTTCATTAAGGACCACGGCACACACCCTCTCCGCGGTCAGGTCCGCTGCCGGTAGGGAACCAAGCTGACTGGCAACAACCTTGTAAGTCCGATTCAGGCTGTTTATCATCATGAAGCAAAACACTTCCTCCTGTAGACGAAAATTGCGTTCCACCATCTGTTGGCGCAGAAACTTCATCTCTGTCAGGTGCGCTTGGACATCTCCATCAGGCGCTAGTCTCAGATTGGTCAACTTCTCAAAATGCAGCAACGCTGAAGAACCAGCATCTCTCTGATGTGTTCTACGTAGCGTATCCCAAACCTCTTGCGCATGTTCTAAATGCTGAATATGCACCAGCTGCTCATCTGAGACACACAGAATTATAGCAGTCCTGGCCCTCACGTTCTGTGTTTCCGAACCTCGGTGTGCTGGTCCCGGGGGGGGGGGAAGGTACTAATACCGTAGCCAAGGTTCAGTCCAGAGTCACTAGCAGGGTAGACGATCACTAGATGAGACGCGAGGTCCGAAACAGGGAGCCAGGCGGGGAAACAGGAACGCTGGTAGGGCAGCAGCAGGAAGCCAGGTGGGGAACAGGAACACTGGTAGGTGAGCAGCGGGCAGCCGGGCGAGGAACAGGAACACCGGAGAGTCAGTAGCAGGAAGCCGGGCGAGGAACAGGCACACCGGGAGTGCAGATCTAGGTCTGGGTAAAAGCAGGTTCTCCACAACGACGTTGCTCCCGCAACCTGGGACTGGGCTGCCTGACCTTTTATCTTCTTCTAAGGCCGGGGGCGGTCCCGGCCCCCAGGAGCCCCGCCTCTCTTGGCCTTAAGGCGAGCACTCCTCCTGGGAGAGACCAGTTCCCTTCGCCTCTATGCCCTAAGCCTCTGCAGTTCAGGAGAGGCCGAAGGGTTACTGGGCCCCGGGGGAGGCTCACCTGTAGACACTGAGTCCTCCAGCACCTCTGGGGCCAGAATGGTTTCACCTGGTGCCTGCTCCTGAGGATCTGGCACAGGTGCAGGCTCCTCAGCATCTAGGCCTTGCCCCAGTTCAGCCGGCCCTGGAGGCGGGGACTCCTGTGCCGGCTGGGATTCCTCCGGTTCACTCTCAGACTCGGAATCCCAGGCCATCACACCATCCCCCCTCCCAGGCCCCCCCCCTCAATCGAGGGTCCGGACCCGGCTTGCTGGGGTACGCCGCATGAAACTCTCGGAGGCAGGCTGGCGCGTGGACGTTGGCCGCTGGTTCCCAGGAACGGTCCTCCAACCCATACCCCTTCCAGTCTATGAGATACTGCAGCTTTCCCCTGCGGTATCGGTAGTCCAGAATGCGTTCCACCTCGTACTCAGGCTCTCCCTGAACCAAAACTGGCTGCAGTCGGGGACGGTTTGGGTGGAACTCGTCGGGTGGGGCCACCAGACTCAGAAGGGACCTGTGGAATACCGGGTGAACCTTCAGGGTTGCTGGCAACCGGAGACGGAATGCCACAGGCGAGACCTGGTTCACAATAGGGAACGGGCCGGTGAAACGGGCATCCAGCTTCCGCGAAGGTCGAGAAGGGCGGAGGTGGCGAGTGGAGAGCCATACCAGGTCACCGACGTGGATTTCCGGCCCCACCTGGCGGTGGCGGTCGGCCTGGACCTTGTACGCCTCCTTGGCCTGGCGCAGCTGCTCCATCAACAGCTGTTGCTGGGACTGGAGCTCCTGAAGCCACTCTGTCACCGCAGGGACCGCAGATGCCGGCAGCACATCCGGAAACAACCGTGGATGAAAACCGTAGCTGGCTTGGAACGGGGTCTGCTGGGTGGACGCATTCACCGCGTTGTTATAAGCGAACTCCGCCAAGGCTAGGTGGTCGACCCAGTCATCCTGCTGGTAGCTGCAGTAACACCGGAGGTACTGCTCCAGCACCGCGTTCGCCCGTTCCGTCTGGCCATCGGTCTGTGGGTGGTAAGCAGATGAGAGACAGACCTCTGTTCCGAGGGCCTGGTGCAAAGTACGCCAAAACCGGGACGTGAACTGAACGCCACGGTCGGACACCACACGCTCAGGTAGGCCATGCAGGCGGAAGACATGCTGAAGGTACAGCTGAGCGGTTTCCTTAGCTGAGGGTACGGATGGGCAGGGGGCACAGTGCACCATCTTCGTGAAATGGTCGGAGAAAACTAGAAGGCAGGTGCAGCCCCGAGACGGGGGTAGCTCCACTACAAAGTCCAGAGAAACTGTGTGCCAAGGACGTGGTGGAACCGGCAACGGCTGAAGAAGGCCAGGGGGTCACCCGGTAGGCCCCTTGGCCCGCCTGCAGACATCACAACCAGCAACGTAGCGAGCCACGTCAGCCTTCAGACGGGGCCACCAAAACTCATGGCTTACCAGATGGGTGGTCCGATACCGCCCAAAGTGCCCCGCTGCTGGAGCATCATGGGTCATCCGGAGAACCTCAGCCCGCAGCGGCCCTGGTGGGATGTGTGGAGAGAATCAGAACCTACAGGGTTAAGAGGTTCTGTGTGACGTCTTACATTCTGAGGTGTGGTTGAGTATACTGAGGGGAGTGTTTCCTGAGTTCAGTTCTGTTTCGCTTTTGCGGAGAGAGGACGCAAGATGTGTGAGTTGTCGCCCGGAGAGATTTAAGAGCTGTTTTACTACACGAATAAAGACTTTTAGAAGATAAGGAAGACACCGTGCGTGCTGCCTGATTTATGTTTACACACACGCACAGCAACAGTTTCTCGCTGCGTGCACTCTGCCCCCCTGCCTAGGTCAGCTTCAGGCTTCCGAGCAGAGCTGCGCAGGGGAAGCGCTGGCTGGACGGCAGGGCAATTTGCCAATAGGTTATGGATGGTCAGAAAACGCTTTGAAGCTGTTGCCAGATGTGCCGTTGTGTGTGTGGGAGCCAGCTGAGAAAAGGCTGCAGAGAGCTTGGAGCTGTGCCTAACGTTTGAAGGCAAGCTGACGACGCTGAAGCCAGCTTTGAGTCCTGCCTGAAGCTGAGAGAGGCAGACGAACTCAGCTGGGAGGAGCTGATCTGCTGGACCGGAGCCGGAGAGCTGCTGTTTGTTTATGTGAGTACGCTGGGCCCCGGGGGAAGATGGCAGATGACCAAGAGGTGCTTGAAGCTCCGCTTGAGAAGCTTGAAGAGCTCACCACCCAGTCGTGGGAAACCTGGGTCAGGAAAGTGAGAGCCTGGTTTTGGGCAACAGGGCTGTGGGAAGTATGCAAGAAAGAGCCGTTCCCAGCCAAACCAGCTGCTGCTGAAAATGCAGAACTGGTGGACAGTGATGCAGAAAAGCTGCAGTCTGCTTTTCTGGAGGAGAAAATGCAGAGAGAGAAAGCTATGAGAGCTGAGATCTGCATGTTGAGATCAAGCGTACATGCTAAGCTATTGCCGCATTTGGAAGGCATTGAGTCGGCCTGTGAAGCCTGGAATGTGCTGAGGGGTTTGTGTCAAAGCTCAGCAGGAGGCCAGGAGCAGGATGACGCCGAGTGCTCAGCCAGAAGCCCTGATTTTACAGCCTCACGGAGTGCTGTTGGAGGTGTCGGGGGGGCAGAGAAGCCCAAAAGCCAGTTTGGAAAAGTTTCCACTGTGTATGACGAGGAGGAGTGCCGTTTCAGAGGGGGCGGAGCTGGCCCGGAAGCTTTGCTAGCTGAGAGCTCACCCCAGTGTTTTTCCACTCGTCGCTGCTACGTTTGCAATTCTCCTGACCATCTGTGTCGCAACTGCCCACAGAGAGCAAGGGAGACAGGGCAGGATGTCTCCAAGGTCGTTTCCCATGGGAATCAGCCGGGTTTCCATGGCAACCAGTCCAGCAGAGGAGGCAGGCGTGGGAAGTCGCAGAGAGGACGTGGCTCAGAGGGGGAAGACGGCGCTTATCAGCTAACTGCATCCATGGCGGTCGTAGAGGACACCTGCAAAGGCCTCAAGGACGGGGGCAGCGGGACGTTTATTGCGATGGCAGCTTTGAAGGACAGCTGCAGTGAGAGCAACGTGATACGTTGGATTATTGACAGTACTGTCAACAGACATCTGATAACTGAGACACCTGGTGTTGAGATGTGGAACTGCAAACCTGTTTTGGTTGGGAAGACTGTGTTTTGCAGACAATTTACAAAAGCCATTGTCTAAAGTTGGACATGTTTATGTTTCTGTTTTGCAGGCGCAGCTGCGAGTCTACGTGGCACCGGGGATACAACATTGTATTTTATCTGTACCTTGTCTCTTACAGGAGGGGTATAAGGTTTGCTTTGAGAAGGATGTCTGCACAATTTCCAGAGGGGGGAAAGTCTTGATCAGTGTTCCAAAAGGGCACAACGGCTTTTTTGTTCTTGAAGCACCTCTGGAGGGTGAAGGGTGTACTGAGAAAGTACAAGCACAATCTGCAAATGTTCATGCTCATGTTTCATGTGCTTGCGTGTGGCACAAGAAAATGTCACATGTTTCCTGTGAGGATATCCAGATGCTATCGGAGTGCACTAAAGGGTGCGAAATAAGGGAATGTGGTAGACCCCTAAAGTGCAGGGCTTGCAGAAAAGCCAATGTAAAAGGGTGTGGTTTTCCCAGAGTGGAGAGGGTGGCCACAAAGCCTTTTGAGCTTGTGCACACAGACCTTTTTGGTCCCATGCAAAAGCAGAGTCTGGGCGGGGCCAGGTTTGGGCTGACGCTGCAGGATGATTTTAGCCAGGTTGGCTGGTTTTATCCTCTGAAACGGAAAGAGGATGCAACGCAACTGATCAAAGATTGGATTGCGGAGGTGGAACAAAGGTTCTCCACCAAGGTGCAGGGGTTCCAGAGTGACCGAGGGTCGGAGGTCACTGGGTCTGCTCTGCAGAAATTCTTTCGCCAGAAAGGGATACGTCACAAGGTGACTTCTCCTCAGGAGAAGGGAGTGGCAGAGCTTAGGAGCAAAGCTCTGGTTCAAGCAACAGAGATTCTACTGAATGACTCTGGTTTGCCTCAAAGCTTTTGGGGGGAAGGAATTCAATTTGTAAATTTCACGAAGAATAGGTCCTACAATTCAGTGGTAGGTGACACCCCGCATTTTATGCTTTACGGAGAGAAGCCGAACCTGCATTTCCTCCGTGTATTTGGTTTGAAAGCTATGGTGTCGGTACCAAAGTTTCTGCAAGAGCAGGGTGGTCCAAAGGTCCAGGAAATGATCTTCTGTGGGTATGATCCTGCAACAAATGGGTGGAAGTTTGCATACCCAGAGGGTGATCAGACCAAGCTTCTGGTCAGCAAGCATGCTGAGTTCTGTGAGCAGGATGGTTGGGCAAGGTGCAAAGTGAGCCCTGACGTTCACTCAGATTGTCTATCTGAATCTGAGGAGGAAGGAGACCTAGAGGCTGAACCTGAAGATGAGGACCAGGTCCAGGATCAAGGTCCGGAACAGGTTTGGGCATCTCCACGGGTTGTTAAAGGAGTGTCCAAAAGTGAGCCTTCATCTCCTGTTAGCATAATGGAGAAAGAGGTGGGGGAGGAGCCAAAGAAGATGGCGGCTGTAACAACTTCTCCTTCGTGAGCCCTCCGGATTACAAACCTTTTATTGCCTTTTATAGCCTTTTACAGCCGTCTTTATAGCTGTTTTTATTTGACTTTTAAATTATTTTACCTCTGTTGGAAGTTTTTAATCGTTTTACTTCTATGGTTGGCCTGTCGGGGCCATATACGTATCAACAAGGATATTCATGTTCAGTTTCTGTTAATTGGTTCTCGTGGGAAACTTGCAGATTCTAGCTTCGCACAATTAACTCAAGCTGGTGTCAATTTACTCTTGGCAGAAAGCCCAGGTCTGCTTGACCTAGAAACTACTCACTCTGATTGGTTAACGACCAGCACTCAACTCTGTTATCTAGGGATTGCTAGCAGTTTGATGTGAGGTGTGTTAGGAGTAAAGTGCTGTGTATGGTTAAGAGAGAGAAAGAAAGAAAGGATTTATTTTGCTTTTATTTGTATGCAGAAACTCTGCTGGTTTTATTTTTCCTTTTAATAAATCCTGTAAATAGTTATTCTGAGTCTAGCTGACTAGTCATTACCGCCGCAACTAGCTTCTTTGCTGTGCAGGAAAACTCTGCTACGTTTGGGCTAAAGCCAATAGGGCTATGCCTGACACTCCAAAGTTCCATGAGGTTATGGGCATTGTGCTGCCAGCCTGAGTTGCGGTGGTGTCAGCATTAACGGCGTTGGTTCCAGTAGTTCCAGAAGTTGTTGTTCTCTGGCTGGTTCCTGACCGTGGTGAGCTGGTGACGCAGCGGACTCAAGGACAACAGCTGCAGCGTGTGAGTGCTGGGTGCTGTGGTTCCTGTTTTCTCTCTCGGTGGTCGTGAGTAGCTGGTTCCGGGTTCCAGGGACATCGCTCTCAAGATGACCTCACAACCAGTTCAGATGGCTTTTGAGCGTCTGAATGACTCCAATTACTTGCTGTGGTCGGAACGCATGCAGGCAGTGCTGCAGAGGGATCGTCTCTGGCAAGTGGTGAGTAAGTTTCCTACGAAGCCTGATGATGAAGACCTCGATAAAGACCAAAGAGCAAGGGCCACAATTGTCTTGGGGCTGGAAGATTCCCAGTTGCCATATGTGAGGGGAATCAAGACAGCTAGAGGTGTGTGGCAAGCACTTAAAGAACTCCATGTGCGTGAGACAGCGGTTTCCAAGCTGTTCATTCGCAAGGCATTGTACAAGGCAATGTTACAGCCTGGGGTTACAATGCAGGAACACCTACACAGTTTACAGTTAAAGTTTGCTGCGCTACAGGAAAGAGACTGTGCATTAGACCAGCAGGAGAAGGTGGCTATTATTTTGAGTTCTCTCCCGGAAAGCTGGGATAATTTAGTTTTGTCTCTAGAAGGCATACAGGAGCATGATTTATCAGTCAGTTACGTTACTGGGCGTTTGATTGAAGAATGGCAGAAGAGGCAAGAAAGGTTGTTGGCTGCAGAGGCTTCTACAGGTGGACGGTTTGGAAGGAGTTCTCATGCCGTGCCAGAGGTGAAGCAAGAGCAGCGTACTGGTGAGGAGTCAGCGTTTGCTGTTAGGCGTTGTTTCCGATGTGGGTCTTCAGCGCATCTAAAACGACAATGTCCGGAGTTGGTCAAGTCTCAGTGGCCGGTGCAGGAGCAGAGACGAGATCAGCAGCAGCAACAGCGTAAAAGGAAATTCTTCAAACGAAAACAGTCGGCTCAGCTGGTGACCGGCGAGGTCAAGAGTGCTGATGAAAAACAAGTGGTCTGGGTGGTCGATTCGGGAGCATCTCGCCACATCGTGAACTCAGATGAATTGTTTGTTTCCAAGAACTCAGCACAGCGCAGCCAGGTGGCTCTAGCAGACGGAAGTACTTCCGAAGTGATTTCGGGGGGTGCAGTTTTTGTTCCTTGTCTTCGTGAATGCCTGAAAAATGTACTTTGTGTGCCGTCATTAAGGAGCAATCTGATGTCTGTAGATTGTTTGCTGAAAGCTGGGTTTAAAGTGTATTTTGAAGGAGACAGTTGCATTATTAAGAAGGCTGGTGAGATTTTAGGCACTGCTAAGTCAGAGGGAGGCTTGTTTTGGCTTAAAGCAGGATCTCAAGTTGCAGCAGTAGTCAGTAAATCTCAGCCTGCAGTGAATAACAAAGCTATACATGACAACTGTGTGCACTTATTGCATAGGAAAATGGGGCATGCTTGCTGGAAAAGTGTACTAAAAATGTCTGAATTGGCTGATGGGGGTAATTTAAAGAGTTGTAACAAGTACCTTGATTGTAATGTGTGTAAAAAGGTTAAAACCCACAGAGTCTCTTACCCCAGAAGTGACAGAGTTAGTGAGTCACCGCTACAGCTGGTTCACATGGACGTAATTGGTCCATTTGCTGTAAGCAGGGGTGGATCGCGTTTTTCATTAACAATTGTGGATGACGCCACGCGTTACTCTTGGGTTTTTCCCATGAAGAATAAGGGTGACGTGTTCACTAAGTTTAAAGGCTGGGTGGCATCTGTGGAAAGATTTCTGTCCATTAAACTCAGAAGGATTCAGACAGACAGAGGTGGCGAATTTATGTCAAATGCCTTTAAAGATTGGTTACAAAAGCGTGGCATTGGGCATAGAAAAACGAATGTTTTTTCCCCAGAGGAGAATGGCGTTGCAGAACGAAAAAACAGATCTTTACAAGATATGATGTTTGCCATGCTTGAAGATGCTGACTTACCCATGTCTTATTGGGGGGAGAGCATGCTCACCGCGTGTTATCTCCAAAATAGGCTCTTTCATCAAACAATAGGTACAACTCCGTACTTTAAATTGTTTCAGAAAAAACCCAAAATTGACCATTTGCATGTGTTTGGATCAAAAGCCTGGGTATTAATTCCGAAGCAAATGAGAAAGAAGGGAGATCCTAAGACCAAACAGCTAGTGTTTGTGGGTTACCAGGAGCTGGGAAAAGGTTTCCGCTTTGCTGAAGGGACAAATGGCATTGTGATCTCCAGGAATGCCAGTTTTTGTGAACATAGTGGCTGGGAGAGACTACATGCCAATACTGAGGTTTGGTTTGAACCTTCCCAGGAGCTTCATGACTCTGAAGGTAAACATAGAGAATCAGAGTCTGAGGGGGAGGAAAGTTCAGATAAGAGTTCTCAAGAAAGTGGAGTTAGCCAGAGACCAGTTGCTAAGCAACAAAAGAGAGGTCGTAGTTCTGAGGAGGAAAGTGGGTCAGAAGAAAAATTTTCTCCCAGAAGATCTAAAAGACAAAACAAAGGAGTGCCTCCGGTGCGTTTTTCCCCAGATACTGCAAATGTGTTTAGTGTAAGTGCAGAGCCCAAGAGTTTTCAGGAGGTGTTAAAGTTACCAAAAGAGGAGGCAGAGCTCTGGAAACAGGCAATGGAGGAAGAGATGTCCTCTTTGAATGAGCACAAGGTTTTTACACCAGTAGCAGCGCCTGAGGGGGCAAAGATTGTAGGCTGCAGGTGGGTGTACAAACTTAAACCTCTGGTGACAGGAGAGTACAAATACAAAGCTCGTTTAGTTGCTCAAGGATACTCTCAGAGGCCTGGAAAAGATTATGACGAGACTTTTTCCCCTACTGCTAAGGGGGACAGTGTAAGGCTGATTCTAACACTTGGAGCAAAGAGAAAACTCCTGTTAAACCATTTTGATATCCAGACTGCATATTTACATGCATCAATATCAGAAGACCTGTATCTAGCCGAACCGCCTGGTTATGAGACAGGTTCCAATAGAGTGTTAAAATTAAACAAAGCTCTATATGGTCTCAAACAGGCTGCAAGATCTTGGAACAAATGTTTCCATGAGGCCTTAGTGTCATTTGGTTTTAAGCAGAGTACAGCTGACAATTGTGTTTATGTACGTGGTACAGGCAGTGATCAAGAGTTTTGTCTGATTTATGTAGATGATGTATTGTATGCCTGTAAAACAGATAAACAAAGTAAAAGGTTTGCCAAGCAATTGTCCAGTAAGTTCAAAGTGAAAGACTTAGGCCCGGTTAGGACATATCTAGGGTTGGAAGTGTGCTGGGCCCAAGATGGCAGCTGCCTAATTAGTCAGCAGAACAAAGTTAAACAACTACTGACTACATACAGGATGCAGGATTGCAAAGGGGCAGCGGTGCCTATGGATCCATGTTTCATAAAAACACTTCATATAGATGAGAGTCCTGAATTTGAACATCCTGATGTATATCACTCTGTAATTGGAAGTTTATTGTATCTAGCACAGTGGTCCAGACCTGATATTAGCTATGCAGTAGGCATATTAAGTAGATTGGTCTCAAAACCCACACTAAATGCCTGGAAAGGGGTAAAACAAGTTCTGAGATATCTCAAACAGACAATTGGCTATATGTTACAATTAAATTCTTCAGAGGATGAAATGTTGAGTTGCTACTGTGATAGTGACTGGGGAAATTTGCCAGATAGAAAATCTGTCACAGGACTAGTCATAATGGTCGGTGGAGCATTAATCAGCTGGCGGTCACGCAAGCAAGACGTTGTAAGTGTGTCATCAACAGAATCAGAGTATGCCGCATTGAGTGAATTGTGCAACGAGGTGATTTATTTCAAGCATTTGATGGCAGATTTAAATGTAAATTGTGGAGAACCAGTACAAGTTTACATTGATAATCAAGCTTGTATAACCTTAAGTAAAACAGAGGGTTTCAAATCGCGTTCCAAACATATCTCTGTAAAATACCAAAATGTACGTTGCTGTGTACAAGACAATGTAATCACCTGTACTTATGTATCAAGTGAAGAAAATGTAGCAGATGTATTAACTAAACCATTGGCAAAGATAAAGAACAAGCGAATGTGCAAGGGTTTAGGTTTGCTGGAAAAATAATCTCCTACATAGGTGTATTTGGAGTTAATTGTTCAGCAGAATCTGTGAGGGGGTGTTCAGTTTCTGTTAATTGGTTCTCGTGGGAAACTTGCAGATTCTAGCTTCGCACAATTAACTCAAGCTGGTGTCAATTTACTCTTGGCAGAAAGCCCAGGTCTGCTTGACCTAGAAACTACTCACTCTGATTGGTTAACGACCAGCACTCAACTCTGTTATCTAGGGATTGCTAGCAGTTTGATGTGAGGTGTGTTAGGAGTAAAGTGCTGTGTATGGTTAAGAGAGAGAAAGAAAGAAAGGATTTATTTTGCTTTTATTTGTATGCAGAAACTCTGCTGGTTTTATTTTTCCTTTTAATAAATCCTGTAAATAGTTATTCTGAGTCTAGCTGACTAGTCATTACCGCCGCAACTAGCTTCTTTGCTGTGCAGGAAAACTCTGCTACGTTTGGGCTAAAGCCAATAGGGCTATGCCTGACACTCCAAAGTTCCATGAATTCAAACCCCCTGCTGAGAAAGCCTGCTGCTGATTAGTAACGCCGCCTTGAAGACTGGGTTATGTTGAGCAGTGGACGAGGAGTAGCAGAGGAGTTGCGTCCATAAAGATAAGTTCTCTTTTATCTCTTTTATCTCCGTTTACCTCTACTTTGAACCTTCGTAGTTAGTGAGACAGCGACAAATGGGTCATGGCAAGCGACCAAGATCTGCTGAGAAAAGTTGTTCACCTCCAAGAGTAAAGCAGTCAAAGCTTGAATCTCCCCCACCATCTACTTACAATAACAGCAAAACGGAGCAAGTAATTGTTTCTGCGGTCGAAACATACAACCGCTTTTGGCCTCTGCATGATCAAGGAGAGTTGGAAAAGCTAGCTGATCCAGCGGGGGATGGAAGCCATAGGGAAACCCTCCTCCCTGATACCTTAATTACACCTCCGTCACTGAAACGGGAAGCATTAGGGCAAACTGCCCATGAATTAGTACCTGATCAAATACAACTGGTAATCAGGACTTTAAGCTTCATCTTCAAGGAATTGGAGGGAATTTCTTCATCATTGAATAAACTTACACGGGCCTTTCTAGCTCATCTACCTTCCTCAACTGAGCTATCTAATTTGCATCAATCTCCTGTGCAGCTTGTGAGTACCTTAAAGAGACAACTTGACCAGAAATCTCTCCTTAAGGGCTCAAGATGCAGGCTACCACTGCCCCAAAGGAATAAGCAATCCTTGATTTTTCAACCTAATAAAATATGTCTATCCATTTTTTCCCGTGACGCCCCCAGACTTAGGTGGAATAACCTGATGATGGCTAAAGGGTACCTACGTGATTTGTTAAATATTCCTTTTTCCCAGATAGATCTTCTATCTGTAGTACCCCTAAATGCCACGCCCTGGCCAAGGAAATTTATGCTCTCTTTCCAGTCTGCAAGGATCCCACATCTTCTTGCAAGACAAAAAGATCGGCTGGCACCCTGGGAGATTGTAAAAACAAGAGTCTTTAAGGACACGAGTGTTAAACCTCTTTTTCCCAACATTTTAACCGGCAATGAACGCCCGTTTCCTTCCTCTGTCCCTATAATAAAGGGAAAAACACCTAGCCGGGTACCCCCTGTTCCACCTGCGACCGCAAGTGACCATCTAGCTAAGCTGAGGAGTGATCCAATTGCAAGCGGAGATTGGAATATCCCTGAAGAGAGAAATCTTATCTCCTCTTATGGAAAACTCCCTTCGGAAGAACAGCAGGCTATTCTCGATAGATTGGATCTACTCAAACAAAGACTCCTATCGCAAGGGGACCCCTCTATGCCGATGAGAGAGGAGAGCAGGTGCTCCACGTCCCACAAGGCGTCTCCATCAAATACCTTGATAATCTCTCAACCTGTTACTTTGTTACCCCCTACTGATCTGAATCAGCAGTCACCTGTTGACCAACAGCACCATTCTACCGTGGAGGAAGTTGATAAACTCAATACTCCCGTTTCAGACCTTATGTCCAATCAAAATATGGAGGTTGATGATTCCTTTGCCTCAATGCCTGAGCTAGAATCATCCCTGCCTGAAGATCACCAGGAAATGACTACGCATGCACCATCCCCACGTTCACGTCCTTCTATACATCTGCGTGATAATTCTTCCCCATCTGCGCAGCAACTACAAGTGATGGCTGGAACACCTCTTAGCGCTACCCTGGTTAAGACTGACAACTCCGACGGATCTACTAGTATAGCCCATCAAAGACTTGCTACTACTCACCTCAATGAACAGCATCCAACCTCACCAACTTTGCCTAATTCTTTCTCCCCGGCAAAACCCTTCCTGCCTGTTAATGTTACCAAATCATGGATTCAATCAACACAGAAGAAGACCTTATCCACACAAACTAAAATTACCGATTTTCTTATAGGTCCTCGTTCTACCTCCAAGAACCTATTAAACAACTCAAAGTGACAATTACCGGGACAGCACAAGGACCCGACATTATCAATACTTAGCTGGAACATCGCTGGTTGGAGAACCAAAAAATCAGACCCCGAATTCAGGAAGTACATAAACTCATTTAATATCATTCTATTCCAAGAAACGTGGGATGAGGAAGAGATTATCCTAGATGGTTTCGATCTTCTAACACTTCCAGCCTCCCCTTCCTTGAAAGGAGGTCGCCCCAAAGGGGGTCTTTTGATTGGGATCTCACTCCAACTTCGCGCCAAATTCACTCTGGTACGGGCTTCCCCGCCTTTTGCTCTATCTGGACTGATCACAGAAGGGAAGTCCTCATTACTAATTACTAATGTTTATCTCCCCCCCGAAGGCTCAGCACCTGATCTTGATTGGAGATGGGAATCATTTGAAAATCACCTATTGTCATGTCATACCAAATGCCCTAACTCGTATTCCTTAATTGGGGGAGATTTTAATGCTCGTATTGCCACTAATTGGGACCTACTAACCAAGTCCAAATGGTGGACTCCCCCATGTTTGGCCAACTTTGACTTGGAACATACCAGAATTAGAACTTCAAAGGACAACAGAGTAAACAAAGCAGGAGTGACCCTTTACCAAATGGCCATTCGCTTGAATCTAGTATTCTTGAACGGCACCTTCCCCCCCGATATACCGGGGGAGTTCACTCACCTGGGACCAACATCTAACAGTGTTATCGATTACTTCTTGATCTCCACAAATTTGGCCGTTAATGTACTTTCCTTCCAAGTTGAAAATCAACATTTCAGTGATCACCTCCCAGTAGTGACCACTTTGTCATTGTTCCAGCGCCAGAAGGACTATAAACACTCAGTCCTTCTGGAAACCTCATCATCGGTCCAAATAAGAGGGATCAAATGGTCGGAGGCTGTAGCCCAAAAATACCAGGATTTTTTCCATAGGGAAATCACTGCCTATCTACCTCAAATAACTACTGATTTACAAGATTCCAATTCGGTTTTGAAACTTTTTAACCTTCTTACAACAAACCTTACCACTTTTTTTACATCACCTCCTCAAAAGGCGAAAGTGGCACATTGCAGTGCTGGGGCCCCTTGGTTTAACACCTCTTGCAAACAAGCAAGATCCCTTCTTCGTTCCATCTATAATGAATACAAAAACTCTAATGCCCAAGCTCTACCATCCTCCTATTTACAAGCCAAAAGAGCATACAAACAGACTTTAAAGCTGGCCAAACGCGAGTGGCATCAAAAGCGTTGGCGAGCCTTGATAGCGGCCTCTAGATCCCGCAGACCACAGGAATTTTGGGCTCTGATAAACATAAGAGGAAGGAAGTACCCACTGACGATTATCCCTGCGCCCACATGGGAAAAATTCTTGAGTAAATATTTCTCCTTGGCAGAGGAATCCAACTCATCCACGGAATTCCGAGCCGACCATCTACCTTTGTGGCCCTCTACCGACCCAGACCTGATAATGGACTTGATATTAGATCTGAAAACGGGCAAAGCCCCCGGGCCGGATCTAGTCCCTGCTGAGGCTATTGTTGCGCAACCGAGGTGGTGGGCTGAAATTCTGGCCAAAGTCTTTGACGCAATTAATTCTACGGGGCTTATCCCTAGGTCATGGAAGGAGGCCGTGATCGTGCCAGTCCATAAAAAGGGTCCCCCTGCTGACCTGGAGAACTATCGGAACATCAGCCTTTTGTCTATCATCGGGAAAATCTATGCAAAATTTTTGCTGTCTAAGCTGTCTCATTGGGCAAACGACTCAAATCTGATTGGCCATGAGCAAGCGGGCTTTAGGAACAATTACTCGACCTCTGACCATATGGTAATTATGTATCATCTTGCCAGAAAATATTCTGCCCCGAGGCGGGGGCGCCTATGTGTCGCTTTCATAGACCTAAAGGCCGCCTTCGACAGTATCCCAAGAAACTGTCTATGGAAGAAACTAGAGAGATGGGGCATAGATAGAAGACTGTTATGGCTTATAACCCAATTACACCACGGGTCGTCGGCTAGAGTGAGACTCACACCTGCGGGAAACCTATCCAACGAGGTCCCAATAAATAGAGGTGTGCGCCAAGGCTGCATTTTGGCCCCACTCCTCTTCAACCTGTTTATTAGCGATATGAAGCTCTTTCTGAATGAGTCTCAAGCCAACATTCATGCCCCCCGCCTAGCCGATTTTCGCTGCCCTTTGCTCCTATACGCCGATGATGCAGCGATCCTTTCCTACTCTAGAGTCGGTTTATGCAGAGCTCTAAAGATTTTTGCGGCTTATTGCAAACTCAACCATCTGACAATTAATCATGGGAAATCTAAAGTCCTGGTCTTTACCAGGTCTCGGAAAACTTACAGCTGGAAGTTAGATGGAGTCCAATTAGAACAGGTTTTCAAATTTAAATACCTGGGAGTCTTTTTTCACTACAACCTAAGCTGGAAGCCACAGATACAGTATTTACTAAACAAAGGGAAAACAATACTTTATGCTCTACTCCAATTTTTTGCGGCTGACGGAGCCTCCCACATCCCCTCTGCATTGAAGGTATACCACGCAAAAGTGGTTTCCACCCTCTGCTATGCTGCCCTGCTCTGGGCCCCTGGGTCCAATTTAACATCGCTGGAGACATTGCAGAATCAGTTTCTCCGTCGCCTCCTGAAACTCCCCATGTGTGTGAGCAACGCAGCCATACGTCTGGAGTTAAGGATTGCAACATTGGAGACTGTCATCTGGAAGCGAGTCTTTGGCTATTGGCTGTCCAGCTGGCATAGGCTTCCTGACCATTACCTTTTTCAGTGCCTCTGGCGGGACGAATTTGTTAATCCGTGGGTAGGAAAAATCCATGCCAAACTTCTGAGCATCGGAATTTCCCCAGCGGACTCCCTAAAGATGAACTTACGCTCAGCTAAAAGCCTCATTGAGCAAAGATTAGCAGACATTGAAAATCAACACAACCTTGCCAGAGGTGGGGGTGTCTGCTCCCCCAGGTATCACGGAATAACCCCACCACTTGACCTTCCATCATACATGTCATCTCTTTCATCAGTACCACACCGACTTGCATTTATTCGTGCAAGGTTCAATGTCCTTCCATCGAACCTGCTGAGCCACAGATTTTCCAAGGGTTTGGTGTCTCCGCTATGCGTGTGTGATGGGAAAACTGTTGAATCTCTTCCACATATAATGTTCAACTGTCCCCTACATAGCATAGCCAGGACTAAATTCCTGGGCCCTGCTTTACTGCGCTTGGTTAGCAGGCCTGCTGAGTCACACGCCGCACTGCTTTTGCAGGATACAGATCCTTCTGTTACTCTGCAGGTGGCGAGATTCCTGAATGCGGTTATCTCACACGCAAAAACCACCAAAAAACAACAACAACTTCAAAATCTAATCGGACAGTTATGATGAGAGTGCATGTCGGATCTCGTCTTCAGTTTTCCTTTTTCTGTGAACCGTCCCTTGGAGCTCTCCGGGCCACATCCTGTTATTTGGCTCTGCCCAATGACCCACCCTTGCATCGCAGTGTTCACCTTCTGTTGTCAGATATTTCGGTTTTTAAGCCTTTGTGCTTTTTTATGTTTGTACATATTTTATGGGCTAATAGCTGTAAATAAATAAATGAAATGAAATGAAATGAAAATGGAGAAAGCTCACAGATGGGTCAAGTCAGAGGGGGAGTCGTCTGGTGAAGAAGACGCACTTGCTGGCCCCAGTGGGTCAGAAGAAGCACCTGAGTTTGTGCCCAGGCGTTCATCTCGGGCAACAAAGGGAATTCCACCTGAAAGATATGAAGCCACTAGTGTTTGGGTTGGTGTGGCTGGGTGCGAATCTGAGATTTGTGAGGAGGTTCAACAGGTGCCTGACAAAGACGCCAGGAAGGGGCGAAAGGCAATGGGGAAGGTGTTGAACTCTCAAGGATCTGTAAATATGTGTGTCCACAACTCTCAGATTGTAAGGCGAGAGGGGGTGTGGAGAGAATCAGAACCTACAGGGTTAAGAGGTTCTGTGTGACGTCTTACATTCTGAGGCGTGGTTGAGTATACTGAGGGGAGTGTTTCCTGAGTTCAGTTCTGTTTCGCTTTTGTGGAGAGAGGACGCAAGATGTGTGAGTTGTCGCCCGGAGAGATTTAAGAGCTGTTTTACTACACGAATAAAGACTTTTAGAAGATAAGGAAGACACCGTGCGTGCTGCCTGATTTATGTTTACACACACGCACAGCAACAGTTTCTCGCTGCGTGCACTCTGCCCCCCTGCCTAGGTCAGCTTCAGGCTTCCGAGCAGAGCTGCGCAGGGGAAGCGCTGGCTGGACGGCAGGGCAATTTGCCAAGAGGATGTACAGGCGCCCGTGGTGCAGCAGAAGACCCTGATGCAAGACCAGCCCTGGATACTGAGGGCATGACCCTTCGGCCAGTTCCCGGAGTCGTTCCTGGGCCCAAGCGTCGACCCGCTGCTGTTCCCGCACCCGAGCCTGCAGTGGCTCAACCTCCTGGGTGGCCAGGAATGCAGCTGGTGGTAGAATCGTGGTGGGTACTGCTTGCTGTACCGTGTCTGCGTTGTCTTCAGGTTTCCGGGACAGGGCATCCGCCTTCTGGTTTTGGGAGCTAGGGATGTAGCGGATCCGGAACTGGAACCGGGAAAAGAACAACGCCCACCGGATCTGCCTTTGGTTCAGCTTGCGGGTGGTCTGGAGGTACTCCAGGTTCCGGTGGTCGGTTCTCACCTCCACTGGGTGTTGTGCCCCCTCAAGATGGTGGCGCCAAACCTCAAAGGCCACCTTGATGGCCAGTAGTTCCCGCTCCCACAGGGTATAGTTATGCTCCGCTGGCAGGAGCTGGCGGGAATAGAAGGCGCAGGGTAAGAGTGGCGTTTCCGGTCCGCACTGCTGAGACAAGACGGCACCGAGAGCCGTACTGGAGGCGTCAGTCTCTACCACAAAGGGTCGCGAAGGATCCGGATGTTGCAAGATTGGCGCTCTCTGGAAACAGGCCTTCAACCCTTGAAATGCCTCCTCTGCCTCCTTGTCCCAGGAAAACGGCGTCTTGGGGCGCAGTAGCCGGGTCAACGGGGTGGTGCGATGAGCATAATCCGCAATGAAGGTCCGGTAATAGTTGGCGAACCCCAGGAAACGCTGTAGGTCCTTGCGGTTCCGAGGTGCCGCCCATTCTCGAACCGCTGCCACCTTCCCAGGATCCATCTGCACCCCACCTGGTGAGAGTCGGTGACCCAGGAAGTCCACTGACCGCTGATGGACCTCGCACTTGCTGAGCTTTGCATACAGACAGTGCTCGCGCAAGCGCTGCAGCACGGTCCGGACATGACCCTCGTGGCACGCCGGGTCACGGGAGTAAACCAGAATGTCATCCAAGTACACCACCACGTACTTGTCTAGCAAGTCCTGGAACACGTGGTTGATGTACCATTGGAACACAGCAGGCGCGTTGCACAAACCGAAGGGCATAACCAGGTATTTGAACTGTCCGTACCGGGTCCCGAATGCTGTCTTCCACTCATCCCCGGCTCGGATCCGAATCAAATTGTAGGCACCCCGGAGGTCTAGCTTGGTGAACACCTGCGCCCCTTGCACCCGCTCCAGTAACTCCGAAATAAGGGGCAAGGGGTACCGGTCTGGGATGGTAATTTTGTTCAGGGCCCGGTAATCATGGCAAAGGCGGAGCTCCCCACATTTCTTTTTAACAAAGAGCACTGGTGCAGCAGTGGGCGAGGTAGAAGGCCTAATGAACCCACGCTCCAGGTTCTTGCGCAAGAAGTCCTGCAAAGCCTCGCGCTCTGGCTCTGTTAAAGAGTACAAGCGACTCACCGGTAGGGGCGCTCCGGGCTGGAGGTCTATGCTGCAGTCAAAGGACCGATGCGGCGGCAGCTGGTCTGCCCCCCGTTCCTCGAACACGTCGTGATAGTCCCGGTACTCAGCGGGGAGCGTTGCAGCAGCCTCCTCAGTGGGCGCAGCTGCTAGCATCTCAGTCTCAGCAGGAGAACTTGGGTCTGGGAAGTGTACAGTCCGTTTGACCCAGTCAATCTGCACATTGTGAGCCTCCAGCCAGTCCATCCCAAGCACCAGGGGGAACCGGGGCATGGAGGCAATATCCAAAGTTCGCATCTCACGGTGCTGCTGGAGGCACAGGACCAGGGGCTGGGTCTCCTGAGTAACGGCACCCGAACGCAGGAGCCGTCCGTCGATTGCCTCCACCTGTACCGGTTCTGGCTTGTTCTGAAGTGGCACCCGATGTTGGGCAGCAAAAGCAGCGTCCATATAGGAGCGGGTTGCCCCCGAATCCACTAGAGCATGGGTAAGAATCCAGGGCCCACCTGGAGGGTATAGACATACCGGAACCATAAGGTGTTGTAGTTCAATTGGTGCGGCCCCATTCTGTGCTGTTTGGGACCCCAGGTAGCCAGGGCCATCAGCTACTGGGGTTGGCGGTTTCCCAGTGGCTGGCGCTTTCTCAGGACAGGACCGGGCATAGTGTCTGCTTCCGCCACAATAGAGACATAGATTCCCCTCCCGACACCGCAACTTCTCTGCGGGGGAGAGGCGTGGCCGCACTGCCCCAAGCTGCATAGGTTCCTCCAATGACTCAGCTGTGCCTGTGGGGCTGCTGGTAGAAACTGGTGCCGAGAACTGGAAGTGCCGGCGGCCCCGAGCCTGACGACGGTCCTCTAGCCGATCGTCTATCTGTGGACTCCGTTGAATGAGGGTGTCTAGCATGGTGGGGCGTTCCATTGTGGCCAGCTGGTCCAGTATCTCATCTGAAAGCCCCTTGAGATACTGGTCCCGAAGAGCAGAGTCATTCCAGGTCAAGTCCTGTGCCAGCAGCCGGAATTCCGTGGTGTATGCGGCCACCGTAGACTTGCCCTGTTTCAACCGCCGAATCGCCCGGTTGGCTTGACTCCCCTTCTGGGGGTTGCCGAACGCGGCCTCCAACAGATTGCAAAACCCCACATAGTCTGTTAGCAAGGGGGAGTCTTGCCTGAGCAGCGGCAACGCCCACTTGGCCGCCTGGTCCTTTAACAAACTAATCAAAAAGTGCACCCTGGTGCGGTCGTCAGGGAAGTTCCGGGCGCGCCCCTGAATATACAGCTTGGCCTGGGCAAGGAACATGGGAAAGCTGGCCGGGGCCCCATCAAATTTCTCAGGCAAGGCCACTGGGTACTTGCCAGGAGCCGGGGCGTTGGCCCCAGGAGCCGGTAGGGCGTCCAACCACTGCTGAAGTGCCGCAACCGTGTTACTGAGCTGCTGCACGGTGTGCGTCAAGGCCTGGTTCTCCTGGGCTATTGCCAACAGTGTAGCCGCTTGGTCGGCCATGGCTTCTGACTCTTCCCGAACGCACCCCACCAAAGAGGGAGTGCGGGAGAGGCGGGAGCAAACTGTGCTGGTCCCGGGGGGGGGGGGGAGGTACTAATACCGTAGCCAAGGTTCAGTCCAGAGTCACTAGCAGGGTAGATGATCACTAGATGAGACGCGCGAGGTCCGAAACAGGGAGCCGGGCGGGGAAACAGGAACGCTGGTAGGGCAGCAGCAGGAAGCCAGGTGGGGAACAGGAACACTGGTAGGTCAGCAGCGGGCAGCCGGGCGAGGAACAGGAACACCGGGAGTGCAGATCTAGGTCTGGGTAAAAGCAGGTTCTCCACAACGACATTGCTCCCGCAACCTGGGACCGGGCTGCCTGACCTTTATCTTCTTCTAAGGCCGGGGGCGGTCCCGGTCCCCAGGAGCCCCGCCTCTCTTGGCCTTAAGGCGAGCACTCCTCCTGGGAGAAACCAGTTCCCTTCGCCTCTCTGCCCTAAGCCTCTGCAGTTCAGGAGAGGCCGAAGGGTTACTGGGCCCCGGGGGAGGCTCACCTGTAGACACTGAGTCCTCCAGCACCTCTGGGGCCAGAATGGTTTCACCTGGTGCCTGCTCCTGAGGATCTGGCACAGGTGCAGGCTCCTCAGCATCTAGGCCTTGCCCCAGTTCAGCCGGCCCTGGAGGCGGGGACTCCTGTGCCGGCTGGGATTCCTCTGGTTCACTCTCAGACTCGGAATCCCAGGCCATCACACCCGGGTTGGTGCTGCAGGGATGGGGTTTTCAATTACCTCAAAGAGCCTCTGATTCTGCAGCAGGGCCATCTGCAGCAGGGAATGTTAGAATTCTAACATTCGCTAGAATGTTCACCACTGCAAGGTTGTTGGTTCTGAAGCACACTCTGCGATTTCGGAACTCCTCCGTCCAGATATGCACCGCCACTACTATTGGAAAAAACTCGAGAAAAGTGAGATCCCGCGTGATGCCCTTGCCCTGCCAGCCTGCTGGCCAATGTTGAGCGCACCATCGACCCTTGAAGTACAGACCAAAGCCCAGAGAGCCTGCTGCATCAGATTGGACCTGAAAATCTGACGATAAGTTAAGGACATCCTGCCACAGGGACACTCCATTATAGTTTTCCAAGAATGTCGCCCAAACCTCCAGGTCGGCCTTAACTGTCTTTGGGAGACGGACTCTGTGGTGTGGATGCTTGAGACCCGCCAAAAGCCTGGCTAGGCGGGTGCAGAAAGGGCGTCCTGGGGAAACTACTCTACAAGCAAAATTGAAATGGCCTAACAGGGATTGAATCTGTCTGAGGGTGATTTTCTTAAGTGGAAGGGTAGCATGAATTAAATCCTTAAGGGTGTCGATCTTCTCCCCCGGTAAGCGGGATGATTGGGCCACTGTATCCAGCTCAATACCCAAATACGTGAGGCACGTAGTCGGGCCTTCCGTTTTTTCCGCTGCGAGGGGAACACCTAGGTCCTGGGCCAGAGCTGAGAAGGCCCCAAGCAGAGAGGCGCATTCTCCAGTGTTTGGCTTCCCCACGAAAAGAAAATCATCTAGGTAGTGTATGACCCCTGTGACGTTAGTTCGAAAGCGTATGGCCCAATCCAAGAATGTGCTAAATGATTCAAATGCTGAACAAGCTACGAAGCAGCCCATCGGCATAGCCTTGTCAATATAATACTTCTCTTGAAATTTGAAACCCAGCAGCCAAAAGTTGTTGGGGTGCACTGGCAGAAGGCGAAAGGCCGATTCTATATCGCACTTGGCTAAGAGTGCCCCTTGACCGAAGCGCCTAATTAGTTTTACTGCGTGATCAAATGTGGCATATTTCACCGAGCTTAACTCAGCTGGGATGGCATCGTTCACCGATCCCCCTTTTGGGTAGGAAAGATTGTGAATGAGCCTAAATTCCCCTGGGGTTTTCTTGGGCACTATTCCTAACGGTGATAGATGTAGATTTGGTATTGGGGGACTATCGAACGGGCCAGCTACTCTGCCGGCGCTTTCCTCTTTAGCTATCTTCCGTTTGGCAATTTCCAGCCTCTCCCTGACAGATTTCTGATTGGGTGAATCTTTTGCTATCAAGGGACCTGTTACCGGGATTCGAAAACCGTTGGAAAAACCCTCCCGTAGATAAGATGCCGCCTGTTTATCTGGGTAGTAGGATAGGAGATCCTGTCTCATCATCCGACTCCTTCCTCTTTGACTTGCTCTTGCTACGGGTGTGCTTTCTCTTCTCACGCCTCTTCCCTGAAGTCTCTTCCTCGGACTCGGCATTGTTGGTTGTCTCTGACGCCCGCTGATCCTCCTCCGCTTCGGATGAAGAGGCTGATTCCGATAGCTGCACCCTGTTCCTCTTATCCTGCGATCGGCTGGAAGAACTAGGAGCGACAGGATTATTCACCCGGGTAGACTTAGCTGTCGCCTTTCCCCCCCGGCCCCGCACCGCAGGTGCGGAAGACTGTGACCTTGACCTGGTTCTAACCGGCTCGGTCCTGAAATTCGTGCCTGCCCTTGCCGATTGGGAATCATTGAAGAGGGCGGCCGAGGTGCTGGGTAGATTGTCCAATTGGGAAGATCGTGGACTCTCGGGAATCACTTGCGTGTCAGGAATCGCATCAGGCGATGAGGGGGGACTGGGGTTTTCATCAGGGAAGCGATGTTCGTAATCATCTATAAACGACCGAAAAGCTTTAAGGAAATGAGAAATGGGTTTTTGGTTATTGCCCCTATCCCGCTGCCCACGGGATGTGCTGGCAGCCGCGTCACGTGCTGCCTCAGAGGCGCGCTTCCTCTTTGGAGCCATAAAATACGTTTTGTACGGCTAGGCTGAAGCCCTAGCACACTGCTATTATAATACGGGAAAGTTTTTTATCATTTAAATGTAATTAATTAATTAGTTAATTAACTAATATTTAATTTATTATTATTATTTTAATCTGTTTATTAATTATTATTATTATTAATATTATATTAAATTATTAATGTTATTTTAATTAATCATTATTTATTTATGTATTTAATCAGTAAGTATATTGATAATAATGCTAATAATTGATTCTACAATTCTCAATAAATTATTACGCTGTAATTAATGTCACTATAAAGCCGCTATCGATTTATTGTGTCAAATAAACCGGTCAAATTCAGACTTTATTCGAACATCTCAAATCAGTTAATATAATGTAAAATTAATGTAACCGCCAGTAGTAATAACTCAAGCCTCTTAGATTAATCTCTAATCAATTATTGACCATGTTGCTGCAAATCAATTAGCTTGATCAAATTACCTGCTCAAATAATCAAATAATCAAATAATTAAATGTTGCAGATATTAATTAGCAATTTGAGACCACCGCTGACCACTAGATATCAGAAGTAGGGAACCTGCCTCCACCAGAGGGCCTGTTTCAATCAATCTGCCATATATCTTGCGAACTGAATTTCACCAACTACTGATACTATCAACAATTAATTAGCGGTGACTCAATTGCTGTGAGCACTGGGCGGAGACGACTGCAGGTAAAGCAGCCCCGACTGGAGACAAAGGGGGACGCGAGGGGGTGGCACTAAAGGTGTTACTAGAATGACAAAAGAGAACTGGTTCAGCAGCTGAAGCTTAAGCTGCCTTTTGTTACGCCAGGAGGCTGTTAATTACCCGGCTATTTGGTGCTTAAGGGAAAACAAAGCAACCCCGGCCGGTGATCAGAGGACAATGAGAAGGGAAGGGGAGTGGGGGAGAGCGGAGGGTGAAGGGTAACGAGGGTGGGACTGAGTCTCCCAAGTAAAACAAATGCTAAAACAGCTAATATAATGATAAATGCACGAAACGGCTAATGGGAGAGGAGGGGGAACAAAGCAGCAATGGAGGAGCGCGCACACACGTGAAGTGCAAGCCCCAAGTTAAATACTTGTGCTTTTGTAAGTGGAAATATTGAAATTCAGCAGGGAAAAAAAACCCCTCTCAAACATGCACGTAACCCGGCACACGCACGCACCCCACTGACAAGAGCAGCAAAGAGCAACTGACCCTGGGTCAGGAGAACACCCCCAAGATCGTAGGACACCCACCCGGCTAGCGGCTGAACCTCCAAATCACACACACACTCACACGCCAAGCTCCAGATTCACTGCTGGGTGCGCGGTAAGGAAGGGGCTGCTGAAGGCTCCGCGTAATCCCCCTAGTAAGCTTAAAAGTGCTAAGTCAAGGACGGCTTACAGCTCCAAGGAAGCCCCCCCGGAGAAGTTTAAAATTAAAGCGGAAAAGGGACCTCTCCAATATGGATAACCAAGGCGCTCTGTCGTGCGTCCAGTCGCTTCCGAAGCCTGAAAACCTTTGCCAAATAAAGGGAAACACCACCAGGCAGGGATCTGAATGATCAGTAAAGTAAGGGGAGTGTGGGGAAAGTGCGTTCCTCGCTGCTGGTGCAACGGACGCAAAATTTGAAGGATGTGTCCCCCCCCCCAGACGCACACAGAGTAACAAAACAAGTAGCGGCAAAATAACCGGGTGCAAAACAAGGGCAAAGCAGGGAGAGCTAGGGTAGGGGATAACAGGGCGCAAAACAAGGAAAGAGCAGGGAGAGTTAGGGTAAGGGCTGCCGGGCAGCGAAAGCAATATCCCGGCCCTTATTCACTTGCCACGGAGCGTTGCAGAGAAACAGGGGGCAAACAGAAAAGCAGAGCCGAGGAGCGGGAGAGCTCGCACTGCACCACCGATAGCAGTTCCGGGGATCTAGCAGAAGACCTTGGGAAAATCAGGAAATTAGCGGAAAGAAGATAATAAGCACACTTCCCTGTTACCGCTCCGAGTCCACGTGGTCGTCGGCGCTGAGAACACACACGGGAATGATGCTGACTCGCTGCGGGACGACGAGGACTGAGGGGGAGGCGAAGCTGGCGCCGCAGCATTAAGCCGCTAAACATGCCCCTCGGAGGCACCTGGTTGGCTGCCTCCGGTGGGCGTGGGCGCCAGCCAGCCAGGTAAGGAGGGGCAGGGGCTAAGGCCCCTGCCAGGGCGGAGTTCGGGCTCCCGCCCACAACCACTCCCCTCTCTTGCAGGGAGGAGAGTATTTAGCAACCCCAAATCGATACCTGGTCAAAGTGTGAGGTTTACCAGGGTTCTGGGTAGCCATCTTTTTCCGCAATGCTGCTTCTGCTGCTGCCTGGGATGCTGGGAAGCCAGTGGAGGGAGCGGGGGCTCCGTGCTTCACTGTCTTTTTTGCTAGCATTGTGCTGTCTGCCCCTTGGGGGAGGATTCTGGGCATGGCTACTGGAATGGGGTGGGAGAAGATATTGTTAAGTTACTATGAACAGCAGAGAATCAAACATCTTGTAAACATCATGTAAGGTTCTACACTTAGGCAGGAATAACTAGCTGCCTAAATATAAGATGGGGGGCACCTAGCTTTCCAGTACTACATGTGAAAAGGATCTAGGGGTCTTAGTAGATCACAAGCTTAGCATGAGCCAACAGTGCAATGCAGCAGCAAAAAAATCTAATGCAATTCTAGGCTTCATCAACAGAAGTATAGTGTCCAGATCAAGGGAAATAACCAGTTCCATTCTGCCTTGGTCAGACCAGACTACAGGACTGTGTCCAGTTCTTAGCTACACAGTTTAAGATGAATATTGAGAAACTGGAACATATGCAACCAGGATGATCAAGGCTTTGGAAACCAAGCTTTAGGATGAATGGTTTAGGAAACTGGGTATTTTTAGCCTGGATAAGAGGAGACTGATGGGAGATATGATAGCCATTTTCAAATATCTTGAAAATAACTGTAAACAAATGAAAACTTAAGCAGGATTAAGGTAAATTCAACAGTGTAATGTATAATAAAGAAATATAATGGGGGGGAGAGAATTAAACTAAATGGTTTTGTCAGACTATGCAGAAATTATAGGAAAAATAAAAGAACCATGGTAGGGGAAAGAAAGATGGTTTTTGGTTTTTGGTTTCCTTCTCCTTTCCTCCCTTTGAAGTACCAGGCTCTGCTGTTCCGTACAACAAACTGCTCTTGAAGGACCCTTTCAAAAACAGTTTGCTAGACAGCTGGGGAGGCTGCTATTTCAGAGCCTTAAGTCCACAGCACCCATATGAAATCAGTTCTGTGGTTATCTGGTTCTGGGCCAAGGGCTTTGAGGCCCTGTGTGCTTTTTTTTAAAAAAAATATTGCAACGATATGAGACCAAAACAGAACGCAAAGGGTCCTCTGAGAACCCGTACAGTAATAACCAAAATGTACACAAAAGGGGCCTATCTTCGCAACAGCTCATCACAATTTCCACTTCCATTCCCAAAGGATGTGTTAATCTGTTAGCGTTATTAGTTCTGCCTCCCAAGAGGCTTTCCTCAACCATACTATCGTGTGTAGCGGCCCATTATGAATTTCCAGCGCTTTGCAACAACAATGTTTCCTGCCATAAACAGATTTTCAAGAAGGGCTTCATGGCTGCGTATGTCAAAGTTGGCTAAATATACCTGAAGGAGTGTTCCCACCACCATCGTTCTACACGGACACTGAGGTCCAGCGCCAAGGGCCTTCTGGCGGTTCCCCCACTGCAAGAAGTGAGGTTACAGGGAACCAGGCAGAGGGCCTTCTCGGTAGTGGCACCCACCCTGTGGAACGCCCTCCCACCAGATGTCAAAGAGAACAACAACTACAAGACTTTTAGAAGACATCTGAAGGCAGCCCCGTTTAGGGAAGCTTTTAATGTTTGATGGACTACTGTATTTTAATATTTTGTTGGAAGCTGCCCAGAGTGGCTGGGGAAACCCAGCCAGATGGGTGGGGTATAAATAATGAATTATTATTATTATTATTATTATTATTATTATTATTATTATTATCATCATCATCATCATCATCATCATCTTCAGTTGTTGAAAAAACGCGACCAATATAGGACGTTAACACAGATTTTGAGGGAAAATGGAATTGAATTTAAATGGGAATTTCCAGAAGGAGCCTCATTTTACTATAAGGAGAGAAAAAAATTAAATTTAAGAACGTGGGTGAGACACACAAATTTCTGAGAAGATATAAAGAGTTGGGAAAAGGAGAAGAGGCAGCAGCAACAGAACCAGAGGGAGAAGACATTAATAAATCAGAAGAAGAAGAGGAGGAGGAGGAGGAGGAAGGACAGGTTTAAGAACCTTAAGAACTTTACTACAAAAGAGGCCAAAATGGCATTGAAATTTGTTAGGAAATCTTGCCTCTCAGGAGAAACTGGCCACTCTCCAGGCACCCGGTTTGATCTCCTGTTGACCTCCCTGTCTGCATTCCCGAGCAGGATACAGGCTAGGTCACGATTGGTGATCCTCCTCAAGTGTGAGAAGAACACACCACTCTTCCCTGCCCCCAGGCAGGGGAAAGAGATAGACAGAAATGTATTTACATGCCTTTATTTCTGTCTTTGCAGCGTTACAGAGAAACGCGTCTGCTCTCTTCAAACTCCAACAGCAGAGAGAAAAACTCCTCCTCCTGTACTTCCTGTACAGGTCAAATTACACTCTGAGCTAAATCCGGTGCTCAGCACTGTGAATAGACTGTCCCTCTGTTCCCACGGTACAGTCCCAACATTCCCATCATGTTTTGCTTTCCAGCTAGCTGCAGCTCGCTGCCGCATTGCATCCATATCGTAACATACTCCCCCATATTATTCAATGCGTGTTGCGAGCAAAGCGTGATCCAGAGAAGAAAACAAACAGTTGTTATACATATAACACTCCCCTGTTGTTTCAGTTCCACCCTTGGAACTACCCGCCACTGGTTTCCCCAGTGTACTTCTCAGGTTGTCTGACTTCCAAGGAATGAGTGCATCTGCATTACCTTGGCTAGGGAATGTAGTGTTACGCTTAGCAACTCCCTGTTGTGTCTTTGTCTCTGACTTAGACACAGCTTCAACCTGTCTTGGGTTGTTAACAATAGTAACACATGCAACAGCTAGGTTAGCAAACTCTTTTGAATACCTCTTGGGTGGTACACCCTTTGTACCTCTATCAGACCTGCGTATGAGGTGCTGATCCTCTCTGCTCACTGGTTCAACCTCTGGACTCTTTGGAGAACCAGTTCCAATAGTAAACAATGGTTCTTCCTCCATTTGTGAAGGCCTATCCATTGTGTGAGATTTCCTCTCAATGACTGTGTCAACTGAGCTCTGTGAGCTATCACTGTCATTTTCAGTACCACTGTAATCAGTAAAATCATCATCATCATCTGAATTGTCCTCTGTGGGAAATGTGTGAACAATTACTCTCTCCTGTTCAGGAGCACTTTCTAGAAATTTTGTGAGAATCACCTGACCAGATTCAGACAAAATTACTCTGTAGAGACCCTTTTCATAACCCACAAAAATGCCTCTGGCATTCTTTACTCCACCTGGAGCGTCTGTCCTCACATGAGACCCAAAAACCTTAAAATGGGCAACAGAAGGTTTTCTATGAAACAGCTTCTCAAAAGGAGAACTTCCCAAATCTTTTGAAACCTTTCTCAACCACGTGTGACAATAACACATTATCGACTCTGCCCAATATTCATGTGGCAAATGTGAACTCAGCAATTGCGCCTGCATCCCTTTTTGCAATTCTTTGTTCACCTGTACACAGACACCTCTGTTCCATGCTTCTGCAGAAACAGCAACCCTGTGCCTTATCCCTTTCTTATCCAGGAACTCCTGAAAATCCTGTAAAAGAAAAACTGGCTTTTCATCTGTGAAAAGACAATCAATGTTAGCATCATGAACATTTTTAACTTTGTCACAAAACTCTTTAAACCTTTCTAAGGCTTCTTGTGGTTTCTCCAACACAAATACCCAGACATAATGAGAGAAACAATCCACACACACAAGATAATATCTTGCATTGCCTCTAGATGGTGATAGAGGACCAACCACATCAGCATACACCCGCTGAAATGCGCTGTCGACCCTTGTGACGCTCTCCGTCACACCTGCGAGAGAAATCATGTTAGAATCAGATGAATTACAATTCATGTAATCACTTTGATCAAAAGTCAACAAATACAGTCCATCTTTCTCTCTGCCAGAAAGATACAACTCTCCATCTTTGAAGATCTTGCAGCTTTCACTATTATAGGACAAAGTCAGTCCTTTCTTTGCGATCTGCGAAACACTCAGCAGATTGAACTTCAACTCAGGAACCAAATACACATTGTTAATAGTCAAGTTCAGACTCTCAAGATACACAGTTCCAAACCCGGTCGCTTCCAGCTCCTGAACGTTGGCCTGCTTCACAGTGAAGCTTTGCTTCTTAAACATCGAAAACAGACTTCTGTGTGACGTCATGTGATTCGAGCAACCTGTGTCAATGACAAACGTGTTCTCCACTTCTGGTGTGGTTCCTTTTGACATCAAAGCCTTTGCAGGTTTCACCTGGGGTTTGGTACGACTTTTGCCTGACGCCTCAGGCTTTGCAGAGCTCCCCTTTACTCCTTTCTGCTGACGTGACTTCTTACAGTTCCGCTGAAGATGCCCAGTCTGTCCACAATTGTAACATCGAACAACGTTCAAAGCTACTGCCTGCTCTTCAGTAGCGACAGCAGTGGGGGAGTCAGAGAACTCCGTGCTTCTCTCCCCCTGTCTTTCACATCCAGTGCAGCAAGTCTGTCTTGTTCATTCAGAACAACTGCGCACACTCTCTCCGCGGTGAGGTCCGCGGCCGGTAGGGAACCAAGCTGACTGGCAACCGTTTTATAAGTCCAATTTAGGCTGTTTATAATCATGAAACAAAATACCTCCTCCTGTAGAGGGAAATTGCGTTCCGCCATCTGCTGGCGCAGGAACTTTCTCTCTGTCAAATGCGCTTGTACATCTCCATCAGGCGCAAGCTTCAGATTGGTCAGCTTTTCAAAATGCAGCAACGCTGAAGAACCAGCATCTCTCTGATGTGTTCTACGCAGCGTCTCCCAAATCTCTCGCGCGTTCACTAAATTCCGGATATGCACGAGTTGGTCATCCGAGACACACAGAATTATAGCCATCCTGGCTTTCACATTCTGTGAATTCCAACCTGGCGTTGGTGCTGCAGGGATGGGGTTCTCAATCACCCCAAAAATCCTCTGATTCTGTAGCAGGGCTTTCATCTTTATAGATCAAGATGAATAATTGTCATTAGTCAGGGGAGGTGGGTAAGGTAAGCCTCCCCCCTTCTTGGCATCCATTTTGAATCCAAGCCTCAGCTCTCACTCTCGAGCCTGTAAAATTCCAAGAGTCACTCTTGGTTGTTTACTGCCTTCTCCACTTGGCAGTTAAACTGCAAGCTGCTTGAAAGTCCTTGCAAAGAACAGCGAAGTAGACAAAACACACTCCGTGTTCCAGCCCCCAGTCAGTAAGTTTCCACTCCACTTCACTTCACTGACTTCCCATTGCTTAGCAACTGTGCATACCAGTCTTATCTCGGTATGCAAGGTATGCGGCTGTTTTCCCCCGGTGCTGGTTTCTCTCAAACGCAGACACACAGTGAACCGAATATTTCCTCTTAACGCGTTCACTTTACAGCCATAAATTCACCATACCTTTGGGCTCCGTTGCTTGGCATTCACCTCGTCACGATGCCCAGCCGTCTGTGTAGCTTCCAGCTGCACGTAGCTTTATCTTCCTTCCCTTGGTGCAGAGGATGAAGAACGATCCATCAACCTCTCATGCAGATTTCCATGGATCAGAACCACCGGCAATGCTACCAGATGTTGGATTCTCAAGCCTTATCAGAGGAACTGGCCACTCTCCAGGCACGCGGCTTGAGCTCCTTGTTGACCTCCCCGTCTGCGTCTCCCGGCAGGATGCAGGCTAGGTCACTATCGGCAATCCTCCTCAAGCGTGAGAAGAACACACCACTCTTCCCTCCTCCCTGCCTCCCCCAGGGAGGGGAAAGAGATAGACAGAAATGTATTTACATGTCTTTATTTCTGTCTTTGCAGCAGTACAGAGAAACGCGTCTGCTCTCATCAGACTCCAACAGCAGAGAGACAAACTCCACCCCTGTACTTCCAGTACAGGTCAGATGACACTCTGAGCTAACATCCGGTGCTCAGCACAGTGAATAGACTGCCCCTTTGTTCCCATGGTACAGTCCCAAACATCAACATCCTGTTTTGCATTCCAGCCAGCTGCAGCTCACTGCCGCATTGCTCCTTTTCCGTAACTTCCGGGTTACCAACTTCCGGGTTACTGTGGAATGGCGTCGGACAGCAAGAGAATTGGGGGAGGCATGAGGGCACCGTGCACCCCCAAGAAAGCCCAAAGGTCCTTTTGGGTTCTGAGGAGTCCAGCAGTGTGATTGTTGAGCTCTTTCCCCCATTCATTGCTCTGAAAAGAGTTGGCGGGGGGGGGGGGTGATTGACCTGAAAGCACCAGGCTCCAATACAGCTTCACGGCAAAAAGTATCAAAGCAGTTACTTTTCCAAAAGTTTAGAGCTCTGAATTTTAAAAATAACAAACTGTATAATGAAATGGGCATCAATTTGGCAAATGTTGGGTGTAAAAAAGAGGTCCACCCCGGACGTGTTTTTTTAAATAAATCTGCATGGGAACAATCTACAAGGGATATAGTTTATTTTATTTTTCCTATTAATAATTAACTTTCACCAGAAATATAAAACTATTTGGATAAAGTACCGTATTTTTCACTCTATAGGACGCACTTTTTCCCCTCCAAAAATGAAGGGGAAATGTGTGTGCGTCCTATGGAGCGAATGCAGGCTTTCGCTGAAGCCTGGAGAGCGAGACGGGTTGGTGCGCACCGATCCCTCTCGCTCTCCAGGCTTCAGGAAGCTATCCGCAAGCCTTGGGAGCCCGCAGGAGTTCCCGCCGGGCTCCCAAGGCTTGCGGATAGCAGCCTACTTCCCGAAGCCCAGGGAGCGCAGAGCTGGGCTCTCCGGGCTTCGGGCAACTATCTGCAAGCCTTCTGAGCGCGGGGGAGTTCCTGCCGGGCTCCGAAGGCTTGCGGATAGCAGCCTGTTCTGGGGGCTGGGGCCGGGGGAAGCTCGGGCTTCCCCTGCCCCAGCCCCGCGCTTGGGGGGGGATTTTTTTTTCTTTATTTCCCCCCTCAAAACTAGATGCTCCCTATGGGCCGGTGCGTCCTATAGAGCGAAAAATACGGTATATGGACTTTGTTGGCATCATCATCATCATTATTAACTTTGGTTTTATTATTATTATTTATTATCTCCCTTTTTCTTTTTTGATCTTAATGTTATTGACATGTTTACCCCAGTATTGGATTATTCAGATTATTAATGGATTTCCCTGACACATGCTTCTCCTGGTTGGAATAAGACTTACTTACTTACTTAACTTACTTACTTACTTACTTACTTTATTTATTTATTTAATATATATATATATATATATATATATATTTGTTTTCGTAGATTTTCACGGGTACAGGAATGCAGGTTTTGGTGTCCTCGGGTGTCTTCCCGTGTAAAAGTTGGGGTGTCTAGGCGACGTTTCGACGAGGTCTCACTCGTCATCTTCAGGCTGGTGCTTTCGGCTTCTTGTTACTAGAAGTAACAAGAAGCCGAAAGCACCAGCCTGAAGATGACGAGTGAGACCTCGTCGAAACGTCGCCTAGACACCCCAACTTTTACACGGGAAGACACCCGAGGACACCAAAACCTGCATATATATATATATATATATATATATATATATATATATATATATATTTCTCTGTGAGATGGAACGTTTACATGTACTTAACTGGCAAGACCTGATTTCTGATTTCAAGCTCAATATAGAAGGTAAATTTATAGATAATCCGAAAGATATAAGAAAACATTTTGTAAGATATTATTCAAAACTCGGCAAATAGAACATAAATAATATTGAAGATGACCTTAAGCAGAATAATTTACCAAAAACTCCGAAAGAAAAACTCCCAATTTACAGCATGGGAGAAGTTACGGAATTGGGATTTGAAATTTACAAGATGTCATACTTCTAAAGAAAATTATATGAAAATGATGTATTGTTGGTACTTAACTCCTAGCAAATTAGCTAAAATGTATAAAACAAAGTCAAATACATGCTGGAAATGCAAGGAAAAAGAAGGCACCTTTTATTTTTATTTTTTTATAATATTTTTATTGCTTTTTTTCCCAGGTACAGATGTTAAGTCAGATATATAAAAGAAATAACAGAAAAAGAAAAGAAAAAGAAAAAGAAATCCATCCTTCCAAAATATTTTTTCCATAACCAACCGGACTTCCCCACATCTCCCTCCCCCTGCATACTTTACAATAAAAGTATCAGCAAATTATTACCTTGTTTCGTGCATTCTTTTGTACTTTCAAATAATTATATTTTAAGTTTAAAATACTTATTATCAATTTACTTTTACCCTAAAATAGATATAATGTTGCTTTAAACTTTAGTCTTTTCATAATTATAACTTAGTTTCCCATGTCACCGAATCTTATTGCTGAAGCTAGATTTTCCAAATCATGCACATTCTTAACATTCATATAACTTATAATATTTTTGTAAATAGTCCTTAAATTTTTTCCAGTCCTCCTCCATTGTTTCTTCTCCCAAATCTCGGATTCTGCCAGTCATTTCAGCCAGTTCCATATAGTCCATCAATTGCGTCTGCCACTCTTCCAGTGTGGGTAAATCTTGTGTCTTCCAACATTTTGCGATGAGAATTCTTGCTGCTGTAGTTGCGTACATGAAGAAAGTTCTATCCTTCTTTAACACTTTCTGGCCGACAATGCCCAGGAGGAAGGCCTCTGGTTTTTTGGGAAAGGTATACTTAAATACCTTTTTTAACTCATTATAAATCATTTCCCAGAAGGCCTTCAGTTTTGGACAGGTCCACCAGAGGTGAAAGAATGTCCCTTCAGCCTCCTTACATTTCCAACATTTATTATCAGACAGGTGATATATCTTTGCAAGCTTGACTGGGGTCATGTACCACCTATATATCATTTTCATAATATTTTCTTTCAAGGCATTACAGTGGTGCCCCGCTAGACGAATGCCTCGCAAGACAAAAAACTCGCTAGACGAAAGGGGTTTTTTTCGCGATTTGCCTCGCAAGACGAATTCCCCTATGGGCTTGCTTCGCAAGACGAAAACGTCTTGCGACTTTGTTAAACCGTTTAAACCGTGCTTCGCAAGACGAAAAATTCGCTAGACGGCAAAAATTGCGGAACGAATTAATTTCGTCTTGCGGTGCACCACTGTAGATGCCGTGAATTTCATACCGGTGGTCCATAACCTTTCCCAGTCCTCAAACATGATGTTATACCCAAAATCCTGCGCCCATTTTATCATGGCTGATTTGACTGTCTCATCCTGAGTATTCCATTTAAGCAGCAAGTTATACATTCTCGAAAGAACCTTAGTCTTTGGTTCAAGCAGTTCTGTCTCTAACTTCGATTTTTCCACCTGGAATCCAATTTTTTTGTCCATTTTAAAGACCATAATGTAACCAATCTCGCACCTTATTCTTTAATTTGTCCAGGCTCTGCAGCCTCCAATTTTTTCTATTATCTCCCAATATTTTGGCCAAACGGCACCCATATTGGGGTTTTTTCGGGCCTTAGCCTCTATTGGTGATAACCATCTCGGGGTCTTGTTTTCTAATAAGTCTTTGTATTTAGTCCAGACAATAAATAATGCTTTTCTGACAATATGGTTTTTGAACATTTTGTGAGTCTTTACCTTGTCGTACCACAAATATGCATGCCATCCTAAAGAATTATTGAACCCTTCCAGATCTAGGACATCAGTGTTTTCTAATAGAAACCAATCCTTCATCCAGCAGAAGGCTGCAGCTTCATAGTATAACCTTAAGTCTGGCAGGGCAAATCCCCCTCTTTCTTTTGAATCGGTTACGATTTTAAATTTTATCCTGGGCTTTTTGCCCTGCCAAACGAACTTAGAAATATCCTTCTGCCATTTTCCAAAACATTCCACTCTGTCCACAATCTGTAGGGTTTGAAACAAAAACAACATCTTTGGCAATACATTCATTTTTATAGCTGCAATTCGACCCAACAAGGAAAGTTTCAATCTTGACCAAGTTTCTAAGTCCTTTTTAACTTCTGACCAACATTTTTCATAATTATCTTTAAATAAATTCAAGTTTTTGGAAGACAAATTAACCCCTAGGTATTTCACTTTTTTAACCACATTTAATTCTGTTTCTTTCTGAAACCCATCTGTTTCTAGAGGTGTCAATTTCCCCCCCAGAACTTTAGTTTTTTGCTTATTCAACTTAAATCCCGCCACCCGACCAAACTCATGAATCAGTTCCAAAACTCTTTTTGTACTAGATTCTGGCTCCTGTAATGTTAAAACCAAATCATCTGCAAAAGCTTTCAGTTTGTATTGTTTCACTCCGACCTGTATTCCTTGCACCAACCGGTCCTCCCTAATCATATTCAAAAGCACCTCCAGGACTGAGATAAATAAAAGAGGGGAGAGGGGGCACCCCTGTCGTGTTCCTTTTTCAATTTTAAACTCTTCTGTCACCACATTGTTCACTATCAATCTAGCTTTTTGCTCTGAATAGATTGCTTCTATTCCATTTTCAAACCCCCGTCCCACTCCCATCCCTTTCAAGTTTTTCTTCATAAACTTCCAAGAGATGTTGTCAAAGGCCTTCTCCGCATCAATAAAGATTAACACTGCTTTAGTGTTAATATTAGTTTGCAAAAGTTCCAAAATGTCAATAATATTCCTGGTGTTATCAAACAAATGTCTACCTGGGAGAAAGCCTGCCTGGTCCTTATGAATTACTTCATTTAGCACTTTTTTAAATCTACTTGCCAAAATATCTGCAAAAATTTTGTAATCCACATTTAGGAGTGAGATGGGACGGTAGTTCTTTAGTTGAGTCTTTTCAGTTTCCAAGAAGGCACCTTTTACCATATGTGGTGGACTTGTAAAGTAGTAAAAGAATTATGGGAGATGATATATAATAAACTGGGGGGGAAATGTTTAAAATAACTTTTTCTAAAAAACCCAAAGCTTTCCTTCTAAGAATTCTAGGTGCCAAAATACCAATAGACCAGAAAAGACTATTTATGTTCGTGACCACTGCTGCCAGAGATGGAAAGAAGACAGAGTCCCTACCAGAGAAGAATGGCAGATTAAGCTGATGGACTATGCTGAAATGACAAAAATGACCGGAAGTATCAGAAATCAGGAAGACCAACATTTTAATAAGGAATGGGGAAAACATATTGTTGTTTAGTCATGTCTGACTAAACACATTACCCCATGGACCAGAGCACGCCAGGCACTCCTGTCTTCCACTGCCTCCCGCAGTTTGGTCAGACTCATGTTTGTAGCTTCGAGAACACTGTCCAACCATCTTGTCCTCTATCGTCCCCTTCTCCTTGTGCCCTCCATCTTTCCCAGCATCAGGGTCTTTTCCAGGGAGTCTTCTCTTCTCATGAGGTGGCCAAAGTATCGGAGCCTCAGCTTCACGATCTGTCCTTTGTACAAAATGTTCCTTTCATATCTCCAATTTTTCTGAACAGATCTCTGGTTTTTCCCATTCTATTGTTTCCCTCTATTTCTTTGCATTGCTCGTTTAAGAAGGCCTTCTTGCTATTTTTTGGAAATCTGCATTCAATTTCCTGTATCTTTCGCTATCTCCTTCGCATTTTGCTTGCCTTCTCTACCCCGCTATTTGTACGGCCTCGTTGGACAGCCACTTTGCTTTCTTGCATTTCCTTTTCATTGGGATGGTTTTCGTTGCTGCCTCCTGTATAATGTTACGAGCCTCCATCCATAGTTCTTCAGGCACTCTGTCCACCAAATCTAAATCCTTAAACCTGTTCCTCACTTCTTTTAATGTATGATATTTTAGTGTTTTTTGGTTTCTGTGGAAGCCGCCCAGAGTGGCTGGGGAAACCCAGCCAGATGGGCGGGGTACAAATAATAAATTATTATTATTATTATTCCACTGTGTATTCATAAGGGATTTGACTTATATTGTATCTTACCGGCCCAGTGGTCTTTCCTACTTTCTTCAGTTTAAGATTGAATTTTGCTATAAGAAGCTGATGATCTGAGCCACAGTCAGCTCCAGGTCTTGTTTTTGCTGACTGTATAGAGCTTCTCCATCTTTGGCTGCAGAGAATATAATCAATCTGATTTCAATGCTGCCCATCTGGCGATGTCCATGTGTAGAGTCGTCTCTTGTGTTGTTGGAAAAGAGTGTTTGTGATGACCAGCTTGTTCTCTTGGCAGAACTCTATTAGCCTTTGCCCTGCTTTGTTTTGAACTCCAAGGCCAAACTTGCCAGTTGTTCCTTTTATCTCTTGACTCCCTACTTTAGCATTCCAATCCCCTATAATGAGAAGAACATCCTTCTTTGGTGTCATTTCTAGAAGGTGTTGTAAGTCTTCATAGACAGTTTCAGTTTCTTCAGCACCAGTGGTTGGTGCATAAACTTGGATTACTGTGATGTTAAAAGGTCTGCCTTGGATCATTCTATCATTTTTGAGATTGCATCCCAGTACAGCTTTTGCCACTCTTTTGTTGACTATGAGGGCCACTCCATTTCTTTTACGGGATTCTTGCCCACAGTAGTAGATATGATGGTCATCCGAACTGAATTCGCCCATTCCTGTCCATTTTAGTTCACTGATGCCCAGGATGTCAATATTTATTCTTGCCATCTCATTTTTGACCACATCCAACTTACCCAGGTTCGTGGTTCTTACATTCCAGGTTCCTATGCAATATTTTTCTTTACAGCATTGGACTTTCCTTTCGCTTCCAGGCATATCCGCAACTTGTTGGTTAAACAAGCCCCCTCCGGAGAGGCTGGCCCCTCTCACTGCTCTCGGAGCTTGCTTACGGGTAACCTCCTCTGGCTGACATCCCGGACAGACCAGGGAGATTTTGATAGGCGACATTTTCCCAGCGTGGGTAAATGCACACCCCCTCCTGCTGCTTTCCTAGCAGGGAAAGGAGACAGTCAGAAATGTCTATTTACATGCTTTTATTTCTGACTTTACAGCACTACAGAATCATGTCTGACCACTTCAAACTTCATCTAGCAAGTCTGACAAACTTCCTGTACATACGCAAACGGAAGGTTTCAAATTACACTCTTCACAGAGCTCTGAGAAGCCTGTGAACTTCCGGGAATCTTCTTTCCCACAGCTAGCCGCATCTTGTGATGTCAACAAGCTGCCGGTTAGCAGCTGTGTTGTTTTCATATACTGACACAACTGAGCGTCATTTCGGCTTTGGCCCAGTCGCTTCATCAGCTCTGAATGTACTTGTCCTCCGCTCTTCCTCAGGAGCATGTTGGACGCCTTCCAACCTGAGGGGCTCATCTTCCAGCGTCATAACTTTTATATGCCTGTTGTCTTTGTCCATGGAGTTTTCTTGGCAGGGATACTGGAGTGGCTTTCCGGTTCCTGCTCCAGGTGGATCACATTTGGTCAAAACTCTCCACTATGACCTGTCCATAATCTCATTTTTGGGATGGGGGTGGCAGTTCTGCTACATTGCATTTTCTAGGCATGATGTGGGGCACTCCCAAGAGCAATCCCTAGGTCTGGATTCCTTTATCAGATTGAATCAGCGGGTCTGGCTTTTTGTGGTTGAAGTTGCACCTATTAAAACATTTAAGGTTTTCTGTGTCCGGGAATCTATATGTGGCACTTTGGGGCATCTGCTGGCACCCTAGACAGTGCCCACCCTTGGCATCTGCCCCGGGTTCCCCTCTAACAGGTGATGGTGTTAAGGTGGGGGTTGGGAGCAAGTCAGCAATAACTCACAAGGTGTCAGTGAAGGTAACCCTTTATTCAAAGAAACAAAACATCCCAGGCCTGGTGAGCGCAGAAACTCTTCCCAGTATAACTTGCCCCTATGAGGCAGTTGTGGGGACATCCCTGCCTTCCTGCAGCTCTCTGTCTCCTCCCCCCCTTGGTCCATCCCAAACAATCTGAGACTCCAATGCCTTGTTTGTCTCTGCTCTGCCCTCTTCATACCACTGTGGGTTCTGGGAGACCAGAGGGGAGGGGAGCTGGTCACAGCAGGAAGAGAAAATTCCCTGGATTCTTCAGCAGCCTGTCTCATATCTGCCTCTTGGCCTCTCTAGCCTCCACTTCTGCCTCTGATTCTACTCTGCTCTCTGCCATAGCCTCTTTCTGTTTCCAACACTTCCCCTCTCCCCCCGTCTTCTCCCTGCGGCTATTCATTGTCGCCCCACCACCACTCCCCGGGTCCTGAGCCTTCTTTCCTTGGGGGTTCATCAGCTGCTGACTCTACTCCTCTGCATCCAGTCAGTCCATGGCAAGTGATCAGCAATAATCTGGGTCTAGGGTTGTGCTGAAGAATCCCCCTCTGTGTGTTCTCCCCAAGAGAGAAGAAAATGCATTCAAAAATGATCAGAGGGGAGGAAATTGTGGTGCATTGAACAATAAGAACACAAGAAGAGCCCTGGTGGATCAGGCCCCAACAGTCCATCTGGTCCAGCATTCTGCAGTCATAGTGGCCGAACAGCTGCCTTTGGCAAACCATCAAGAAAGACCCAAGCACCAGACTTCCGGGGCGGCGCGAACGACAATGGCGGTCTCCTTCCCGCTGTGAAGGGGAAGCTCCGCAGAAACAGGTCGTCCGCTACGGCGAAGCGGAGACCCACATCGGAAAACCGCAGGCAGAGTTAGCCTGCGGCCGTGGGACTCGGCGGGCACCATCAGCGCCCCCTAAAACGTTGAAGGAACCCCGTAAGGGGATCCGGAGCGTGAAAGGGCTGGCGCGGTGCTGTGAGTCGATCGCTCTTTCTGTGGAGTGAAGCCGCAAAGCTGCTGTCGGTGAGCGCTGACCCTTTTCCTGGGACAATTCGGCAAAAGAACGCAACAACCCGTGAGTAGGGGAAAAGATCGATTTGGGAACCAACTCTAAATTGAAATTTCGGCCAAAGCGGGAGACGCAACCAGGAAGTCCGTCTCCCGGTACTGCTTAAAAGATCTAAAGCAAAGATTTTAAACTTTCTAACGCCTTTGAAGTTGTGCTTTAAAAGGAACCAATCCGAGCATCAACTAAACCTGATTTTGTTTTGGCACTATTTGATTTTATCTCCCTATTTTTGGACGTTATCGTACCTCTTCCTCAGTGGATTTATAACTTTTTCAAGAAACCCTGGCAGTCGGGCTGCCAGACTGTCAAAACTGTCAGTTTGTGGACTTGACTATTTGGATTGCTACATTGGATTGTTACCTGTGCTGCTGAATTGATACACTGTTTTATAGAACCTGGCACTCTTTGAGACATTGTAAGTAACCTAAGGATTAACTTTGCTAAGATTTAAAGTTCTGAAGGACTTTGGGATTTTGAAGCTGTTGGACATTGTTACAAATGCTTAAGGGATTTTGGAGAGTGTGAGAAACTTTACATGAACAATAACTTTGTCTTCTCCCTTAAGATAATAATAATAATAATAATTTATTACGGCCGTAGGCCCATACAGATAAAAACAAGACATAAATAACAGCCTGTGCACGTGGGAAAAAACAGCCGCTAAAACACTACTATAACAATAAAATACTATAAAATGGAATGGCATACTACGCCTTAATTAGCTTGTGGTGCTCCTTGGCAACGCTTTTGGGTAAGGACAGCGACCAGGAACCTAGCCACTTTCAGGGTCGTATGGGTATCCTTATCCTGCAAGATTTGGGCAAGGTGGAATTTTGGTGGGGTACCCTCTAGTTTCTGTATGATTGATCCCAACAAATTTGCCCGTGGCACCTTGAATAAAGGGCAAGTGAACATAATGTGCTGAAGCGACTCCGGCGTCTCCTTATCACATTCGCACATGGCGGAGGCTTGGCCCTTTGAGAATCTATGTCTCAGGACATTGGAGGGAAAAACGTTAAACCTCGCTTTGGTGAAGGCCAGCCTATGGGCAACAGTCGAAAGGGAGGAGAGGTATGATGGAACGCAGTAAGTTAAAGTGATACCAATGTTCTGGGGCGAACAAACACCTCCCCCCAGCGTATAATTTCGCTGTAAATCGATGTCATCCAGTCTTTGGCGGATCAGTCTTTGAGCAGTGCTTTGATCTAGTTTTAGGGAATCTAAGGGAGAGATTCCATAGCTCAGGAGTTTGGCATGAATTCTACTAGTCCAAAGGCTGGAGAATTCATCTCGCCATAAGCATTGGACAAGGTAATGGTCTGGTAATCTATGCCACAATGATAACCAATAATTGAAGACTTGCTTCCACAGGCAAGTTTCTAAGGATGCGATCTTCAATTCTAGTCGCATGGCTGCGTTGCTTACGCACAGGGGGAGCATTAGGAGCCGACGTAGGAATTGGTTTTGCAGAGTCTCAAGAGGAGCAAGGTCTGTCATCACGGCCCAGAGCGGGGCAGCATAAGCAAGCACGGGAACCACTTTTGTCTTGAACACCTTTAGGGCCGAGGGAACATGCAAAGCTCCATCCGAAAAGAAAAATCGGAGGAGCGCATATGACAGAGTTTTGGCCTTGTTAAGTAGGTGTTGAATATGTGCTTTCCACCCCAAATTGTATTGAAAAATAACTCCTAGGTATTGAAATTTTAGGACTTGCTCTATTTTTGCTCCACCAAGCTTCCATTCGTATAATCTCCGACTTCTGGCGAAAATCAGAATCTTAGATTTAGCATGATTGATGGTTAATTGGTTGAGTTGGCAATACGTGGCAAAGATCTTCAGAGCTCTGGTTAGTCCAACATGTGTATAAGATAGAATTACCGCGTCGTCCGCATATAAAAGGAGTGGACAGCGGTAATCCGCTAGTCTAGGCGCATGTGTACTTGGAGATGAGTTGAGTAGGGGTGCTCGCATGTCGCTGATGAATAGATTGAATAGGCAGGGAGCCAATATACATCCTTGGCGCACTCCCTTGTTTATTGGTATCGAATTTGTGAGGTCGCCCGCAGGAGTAAGTCTCACTCTGGCAAGGGTACCTTCGTGGAGCTGACTTATAAGCCATAAGAGTCTTCTATCGATGCCCTGTTTCGCAAGTTTCTCCCAAAGAATATTTTTAGGAACGCTGTCAAAGGCTGCCTTAAGATCTAAGAAGGCAGCACACAGGTAGCCCCGGGGAGGGGAGGAGTACTTCCGTGCCAGATGGTAAAGAACTATCGCATGATCAGTTGTAGAGCGTTTAATTCTGAACCCTGCTTGTTCGTGGCCAATCTGGGTAGTCTCATCTACCCATTGCAATAGTTTCGTCAGCAAAAAGCTGGCATAAATTTTCCCTATGATTGAAAGGAGGCTGATGTTACGGTAATTTTCCGGCTCCATTGGAGAACCTTTTTTATGAATTGGTACTATAATGGCCTCCTTCCATATTTTGGGGATGAGACCAGAAGCGTTGATTGCGTCAAAGGTTTTGGCCAAGATGCCAGCCCACCATTTTGGGTGTAGTTTGATGGCTTCGGCAGGCATCAGGTCGGGCCCTGGGGCTTTGCCCGATTTCAGCTGGGCTATTAGCTTGGCTATTTCGTCAGGATCGGTGGGAGGCCAAATAGGTAGGTGGGAAAACAGATGCATCAGATGGTCAGAGGGGGCATCTGCCTGTGAGAAACATTTCTTCAGGAACAATTCCCATGTCGGTGCAGGGATGACTGCCCTTGGGTATTTCCTCACCCTTCTGTTAATCAGAGACCAGAATTCCCTGGATCTATGTGATTTTGAAGCAGTAATCAAGGCCTGCCAGCGATTATGTTGCCACTCACGTTTGGCAATTTTCTGTGTGCGTTTGTAAACTTGCTTGGCTTGTGCATAACTAGCTGGCAGAGTAGATGCATCGGAGGTCTTATATACATTATATATAGCACGAAGGCGCTGTCTTGCTTGTTTGCACTGAGAGTTATACCAGGGGGCACCGTAAGTATACTCGTTTCGATTTAATATTTTGGGTGGTAACCTGAAGAAGGACGTAAGATCAGTCGTATGATGGTGGAAGCGTTTCAACACTATGCTATGCTCATCTGAGGCAGAGCCTATGTAGGGATGGGGCCCGAGGATTTCTTTTGAAAGAATTCCTGATACCTTTGAGCCTGGGTCTCCGACCATTTAATTCCTCTTACTCTCCCTTAAGATACATTTAAACTCCCTCTAGAGGAATTGTGGATTATAACTACTGGGGAACTGTTTTTCTTCTTCTTCTCTGCTTATCTCCTGGTTTGTGGATTCCCATGGGAATAGTTCACTGACTGACCTTGACACGTAGACAGAACTGGGATGAGTGGAACTGGGAGAACAAGATCCTGAATAATAAATTTTTATTCAATTTTCCTTTTGCTTATATTGGTTACAACCATGATTACAAATTTACAGTTTTTGAACCTCCACCGGCACCTCCCACAGTCATCCATTTTTCTTATTTTCCCGCATTTTCTATATAGTATTGCTAATTTACCATTATCTTACACCTCTCTGATTCTGTCATACAATATACCTTACAGTATTACAAAGTCTCTTTAAACCCCACTAGCGTTGTTTGTTGATCACATATAGATTCCAGATATGCCGCAAACTTTCCCCAGTCCTCGATGAATTTTTGATCTTTCTGATATCTTATTCTTCCAGTCATTTTGTCCAATTCTGCATAATCTATGAGTTTCATCCTCCATTCATTCAAGGTTGGCATTTCCTCCTGTCTCCACCTCTGGGCCATCAATATTCCTGCCGCTGTAACAGCGTATTGGAACAGTTTGTAATCCTGTCTTTTTATCTCTCTTCCTGTAATATCTGTCTTTTTATCTCTCTTCCTGTAATACCTAGAACTGGGAGAACAAGATCAGCTAAAACTAAAACACAACAAACTACTGTAATCTCACATCTGCGCAGATCATCGGTTCCTATTGTATTGGCACAAGAGGAAGAATCAGAGCAAGCCAGGCCAGAAGGAATGGCTGCAGGAGGGGATTCCCCTTCAGTGCTTGATAAAATTTTTGAAAAATTGGAAGGCCTGAGCAGACAAGTATCTGAACAATCATCTAAGATTGATCAAAACACAGCTAGTGTTAACAATCTGACTCAACAAGTGGCTCTAAATGCACAATCAATTGGGAAGTTATTTGAAGCTACCACAGGAAATCGTAAAATAGCTGAGGAGGCTAAACAGAAAGCAGAGGCCGTACAACAGGAAGTCAAACCTATGCGCAAGCAGATTGGTGAACAGCAGGCCTATCTGTCTATGATAGAATTACGAAGCAAGGAGAATAATTTGAGATTGAGGTCAGTCCCAGAACTTGAAGAAGGGGGCTTAATTGATTACTTGATAAAAGAATTTACAAAATTTTGGCCTTTGGAAGAAGATAAAGATTTTAAAATTGTAAGTGCATTCAGACTTGGAAAAGTAGTGAAGAAGGGCAGGCCTAGAGACTGCCTGATTTCTCTGAGAACAAAGGAGGAAAGAGATAAAATACTGAGTGCAAATTTCCAAAAATCACTTGAAATTCAGGATTTGAGAGTGGAAATCTACAAAGATATTCCGAAACATCTACTGGAACTTAGATCTTGCTACGCAGACCTTGCTAAACTGCTGAGAAGCAACACAATCGTTTTCAGGTGGGAATTTCCCCAGGGACTATCTTTTACCTATAGAGGGAAGAAAGTGAAAATCAAAACAGCTGAAGACAAGGAAAAGTTTTTGAGTGATCACGGAGAAGACCTTCAGAAAGGGATTGCAGAAGAATTGGGAGCCTCAGGTTCTGTCCTACCAAAACTGTTACCTACACCTTCGGGGCCTGAAGACCAAGAGAAAGAGACACCACCACAAAAGGGAGAATAGAACTGTCCAGGATGTCTCTGCAGCTTTTAAGTTGGAATATTAACGGCTGTAATTCCCCGGAAAAAAGGAGGAGGATCTTTCATTTATTAAAAAAGGAACAATTAGATATTATCTGCCTGCAGGAAACACATGTGATCAGGCTCCACAGAAAAGTGTTAATTAACAAGAGACTAGGTCAAGAATTTATTTCATCGGCCCGAGTGAAGAAGAGAGGAGTTGTGATATATGCTAAGGAGAGCCTGTCACCAAAATTCCTTTTTAAAGATGAGCAAGGAAGAATTTTGGCAATTGAAGTGCAAACGCAAGGGGGAAAATTTTTAATTTTGGGAATTTATGCACCAAATGAGGGGAAATCGGAATTTTACAAGAAGCTGCATGAGACAATGTTGGACTTTATGGACTATAACAACATCATTATGATGGGAGATATGAATGGGGTGGTGTCTATGAACATGGACAAAGCCCAAAATCAAAGTATAACAAAAGAGGACAGACTGCCAAAAACCTTTTTTGAACTAACTGACAATATGGACTTGGTGGACATTTGGAGGACAAAGAACCCCTTGGGAAGAGAGGGGACATTCTTCTCTGAAGCCAAAATGACATGGACAAGAATCGACCAAATCTGGATAACTAGAGGACTGGCACCTAAGACTAGAAAGGTGGAAATCTGCCCAAAAACCTGCTCCGACCATAATGCAGTAAAGATGGAAATGAGACTAACTACAACCGGCTCCTTTAGATGGAAGATGAATGACACCTTATTAAGAGACCAGGAGATTGTTAAGAAGGCCCAAAAGACTCTGAGTGACTATTTTGAAATAAATTTGAAAACTACAGTGGAAAAAAGAGTAATCTGGGACGCAAGTAAGGCGGTTATGAGGGGGTTTCTGATACAACAGAATACGATAAAGAAAAGAGCTCAGAATGAGAAAAAAGATAAGATCTTGGAGAAACTAAAAGAAGGAGAGAAAAAGTTGAGACTGAAACCAAAGTCACAGGAGATTCTGAGAGAAATTAAACTCTGTCAAGCACAATATTCAAAATTGATAAATCAGGAAGTTGAATGGAAAGTTAAACAAATGAAACAAAGGACTTTTGAATCGGCAAATAAATGTGGAGAACTGCTAGCATGGCAGTTGAAAAAGAGGCAAAAATTGAATACGGTTACTAACCTAGAGGTTGAAGGGAGAAACATTCAGAACCCTGTGGAGATCAGAAAATGTTTCCAGAGATACTTTAAACAACTTTATACCCAAGGGCCGCAAAAAGAGATTGAGATAGATCAATTTCTAAGAAACAATGGATTACCAAAACTATCTCAAGATAATAAGACAATATTGAACTATAAAATAACAGAACAAGAGATTGAAGGTGCCATTCAGAATATGCAATTGGGCAAATCTCCAGGGCCGGATGGGCTTACCTCTAAGTATTATAAGACTTTGAAAGACTATCTGATTCAACCATTGAAAGAGGTTTGCAATGAGATTATGGAGGGGAAGAAGGCACCGGAGTCGTGGAAAGAAGCTTTCATCACACTGATACCTAAATCTGAAACTGAAAAGACACAACTCAAGAACTACCGTCCCATCTCCCTTTTAAATGTGGATTACAAAATTTTTGCAGATATTTTAGCAAATAAATTAAAAAGAGTGTTAAATGAAGTGATTCACAAAGACCAGGCAGGCTTTCTCCCAGGTAGACATTTGTCTGACAATACAAGGAACATTATTGACATTTTGGAACTTTTGCAAATTAACACCAATACAAAAGCAGTATTGATCTTTATTGATGTGGAGAAGGCCTTTGACAATATCTCATGGAATTTTATGAAGAAAAATCTGAAAGGGATGGGAGTGGGACGGGGGTTTGAAAACGGTATAGAAGCAATTTATTCAGAACAAAAGGCAAAATTGATAGTTAATAATGTGGTGACAGAAGAGTTTAAGATTGAGAAAGGAACACGACAGGGTTGCCCTATCTCCCCACTGTTATTTATTTCGGTCCTGGAGGTGCTCTTGAACATGATCAGAGGGGACCGGTTGGTTGAAGGAATTCAAGTCAGAGCTAAACAGTACAAACTTAAAGCTTTTGCAGATGACTTGGTTTTGACATTACAGGAGCCAGAATCTAGTACGAAAAGGGTGTTAGAATTGATTCAAGAATTTGGTCGGGTGCCAGGATTTAATTTAAATAAGCAGAAAACTAAGGTTTTGGAAAAAAAACTTGACAACTTTAGAAAAAGAAAGGTTTCAGAAGGAGACAGATTTAAATGTGGTTAAAAAGGTGAAATACCTAGGGGTTAATATGACGGCTAAAAATTTGAATTTATTCAAAGATAATTATGAAAAATGTTGGTCAGAAATCAAAAAGGATTTAGAAATTTGGTCAAAACTGAAGCTTTCCTTGTTGGGTCGAATTGCTGCTATAAAGATGAATGTATTGCCAAAAATGTTGTTTTTGTTTCAGACCTTGCAGATTGTGGACAAGATGGAATGTTTCAAGAGGTGGCAGAGAGATATCTCTAGGTTTGTCTGGCAGGGCAAAAAGCCCAGAATAAAATTTAAAATACTAACTGATGCTAAAGAAAGAGGGGGGTTTGCCCTGCCAGACATGAAACTGTATTATGAATCAGCAGCTTTCTGCTGGTTAAAAGATTGGCTACTTCTAGAGAACACTGATATTTTGGATTTGGAAGGGTTCAACAATGTATTTGGGTGGCATGCATATGTGGAGTTTGGAACTGACAGGGTTAAAACTCACTGGTGTCCTGTATCTGGATCTGGGAGGAGCTGGAAGGAGCTCCATGCAGAGAAGTGCGTCACAGGATGTTGTTCTGACGCTCTTCAGATCTGTCTCTGCAACGGACAGAGAAGCAGCTCAACTTAGAGGCTGCTGTGAGAAAGTGCTTTTGGAAAGCACAAAGATGCCGGAATGCTCTGATGGTGTCTGATGGAAATTTATTGCTCTGTAAATAAAGCTACTAGAGAAAAGGACGGACTGTCTCTGGACTGATTTATCCCTTTTTCTCACACGGAAGCAGGACCGCTGCTACTCTGCAATTTCTTTGGCCAGGTCAGGGTGATAGCAGAGCCTACGCCAAGGGAGCGCTGCCTGGACCCAAAGATTTATTTCTCCAAAGGTTATGGATGATCCGCGTCTCCTGATAAGTGTGAGAAGGGAGGAAGGCTGCCAGCTGTGAGCTGCTGTGATCTCCTGCCAGGAAGGGCAGTGAGGAATGCTGGTGATCGGAGCCAAGAGCCAGGAGAGACGGCTGCTTCAAAGGACTAGCTTGCTGGCAACTTGTGAGTACGCTTGAAGCCCTGGGGGGAGGAGATGGCTGCTCAGGCACAGCAAGGCCATGAGAGCTACCCCAGTGAAAGGCTGCATGGGGCCAATTGGGAGGCCTGGAGTAAGAGCATGCACCGCTGGCTGGCAGAAAGGAAGCTGTGGGACTGCACCCAGGCCGATCCAGTCTTTGCCCAGTCCAGTGAGAGGTCTGCAAAAGCTTCTGAAGCAGACGTGGCTGCTCTGGAGAGAGAGCAAAGGGTGCTAGCCATTTTAAGGGCCAGCGTTGATACTTGGCTGTTGCCAAAGCTCCAAGGGAGGAAGCCCTGGGTCGCGTGGCAGGCACTGAAGATGGCATGTCAAGCCTTAGTGGGAGCCACACCAGAGGGGGCTGAGAGTTGCCCAGAGAGAGCCCTATGTCCAGAGGGTGCTGGAGCTGTTTTGGGAAGCTGTGCTTCACCACGTCTGTGTGATGGACTGTGTGCTGGAGAGCGGCTGAGAGCTGAGAAGAGGAAGGCAGTGGCAGGCTGTTCCTTAGGCAGCAGAGCACCCAAGAGAGGGGGTGCAGGCCAGGCAATCCGTTCCAAGAGCTCTGCGAAAGCGAAAGTCTCCAAGAGTTGTTTGTGCTTTGTGGCGACGTCCAACAGCGCTGGGAAGCATCCGCTAGAAGCCCAGGCTGCCAAGGACACCAGCTGGCGTGGAATGTCAACAAAGCAGGTTCCCAGAGCCGGTTCTCAGCAGAGGCGTGAGAAAGCAGCAGGCCAGGAGGAAGACAAGGCGTCTTATCACCTCACAGCTGCGCTGGTCTGTCTGGGAAGCAGCGAAAGCCCTAGTCGGGGGGAGCCTGTGGCCATGGCAACCAGGAAGGACACTGACAGTGGGGGTGCAACCAACGCCATGGCATCTTTGGAAAACAGCCAAAGAGACAGTTTTTCTTTTGTTGTCGACAGTGGAGCGCCGCATTGCCTCGTTAACTCCAGAAATCTCCTGAGGAACTGCAAGACAGTTAAAACTGCACGCTCTGTTATCTTAGCAGATGGATCAAAAAGACCTCTGACTGAATCTGGGTCTTTGTTTTGCTCTTTTCTAGGTTGTGAAGTGCCAGCTTATTTTGTCCCAGAACTTGCCCATTCTCTTTTGAGTGTGTCAGCATTATTGGCTATTGGAATTGATGTCCTGTTCTCTAATAATTTGTGCTCTTTTTACAGGGATGGGAAGAAGATCTACAGTGTTGAGAGGAAAGACAGGCTCTTTCTGGTGGAGCTGCCCATTGAAAATGGGGCTGGTGGGAAAATGGGGCTGGTGGAAAATGTGGCTAGTGGAGAGTCCGTTGATGATGCCCAAGTGCAGTGTGCTAATGTCCCACCACACAATGATTGTATTCATCTGTGGCACAGGAAATTTGGGCACGCAGCGTGGTCGTATGTGCGAAAAGCCGCAGAGAACACAATTGGGTGTAGGTTCAAGGCTTGTGACAAATACCTAGATTGTCAAGCTTGTAAGCAATCAAAGGTCACAACATGCACATACCCCAGGTCAGAGAGGAGGACCAGCAAACCCTTTGAACTGGTCCATGCAGATTTGTCAGGGCCCATGCCCACACCTTCTTTAGCTGGGTCTAAATGGATTCTGATCCTGATTGATGATTTTTCGAAACACACCTGGCTGTTTACGCTTAGATGCAAATCAGAAGCAGCTGCGCTGATCAGAGATTGGATCACAGCGGTAGAGCTGCGTTTCTCTACCAGGGTGATTTCCTTTCAATCTGATCGCGGGGGGGGGGGGGAATTCACAGGTTCTGCGCTGCAATCGTTTTTCAGGCAGAAAGGTATCAGTCATCGTTTGACTGCCCCCTACTCTCCGCAACAGAACGGGGTGGCGGAGAGGAAGTTTCGCACTTTACAGGAATTAGCGAATGCTATGTTGGCAGACTCGGGTTTGCCACAGCGCTTTGGGGCTGAAAGTTATAAGATAGCATGCTTTGTGCAGAACAGGGTGTTCAATTCAAGTGTAGGAGACACACCGTACTTTCTGCTTCATGGGAAGAAACCGAAGGTGGATTTTTTCCACATTTTCGGTTCGCAGGCTTATGTTTTGATTCCAAAGGCCATGCGCAGAAAGGGTGAGCCAAGGTCTAGGAAGATGATCTTTGTAGGCTATGAGCCGGGTTCAAAGGCGCGGCGTTTCGCATACCCTACTGGCAACCAGTCTAAGCTGCTTATTAGCGGCAGTGCTGAGTTTTGCGAGCAGAGTGGGTGGAAACGTCTTCACGGGAACCCAGATGTTCTGTTAGACTCAGGTGATGAGGAGGAGGAGGACGAGGCTGAACCTGTTGCTGAGGCACAGGGTCCAGAGCAGGGATCTCCAAGGCAGAGGCCCCAAACCTCTCCAAAAGGGAGTCCCAAGACCCCTCCACAGGTCTCTGTCAAGTCTGAGCCGAGGAGTGAGCCATCCTCGCCAGCAGAACCAGCTGTACGCCCAAAACAGCGCAGCAGGTCAGAGGGGGAGGTTTCTGACACAGGAGATGGTAGAGCTGATCCAGGTGAATCAGGTGCAGGTCCAGAATTCGCGCTGAGGAGGTCAGCTAGGTCAACCAAAGGTAAGCCTCCTGAAAGGTATGAAGCCACTAGTGTCTGGGTTGGTGTGGCTAGGTGTGAGCCTGAATCCTTTGAGGGTGTTCAGAAGTTGCCTCAGGAAGAAGCTAGCAAATGGCGTGAGGCGATGCAGAAGGAGATGAACTCAATGGAGTCTCTTGGTGTGTTCTCACTCACTCAACTGCCGGCTAACCAGCGGGCTGTTAGTTGTAGGTGGATTTACCGCTTGAAACCCACAGAAACGGGAGAACCACAGTACAAAGCAAGATTAGTGGCACGTGGATTCACACAGAAAAAGGGTGTCCACTTCACAGAGGTCTATTCGCCGACCTCAAGAGCGGAGACTTTGAGAATGCTTTTAGCGATAGCAGCACAGAGAGGTTGGAAGGTGAACCATTTTGATGTAGAGGTTGCCTACCTGAATTCAGAGCTCCAGGAGGAGTTGTACATGCTTCCTCCTCCAGGGTTTGAAGTCAGTGAGCAAGGAGTCGTGTGGCGGTTGCACAAATCCATCTATGGATTACGCCAATCTGCCAGGAATTGGAATATGTGCCTACATGAAGCCTTAGAAGAGCTAGGTTTTAAAAGGTCTGTTGCAGACAGTTGCCTGTACCTGAAGGGGTCAGGAGAGTCACAGGAAGCGACTCTTGTCTTTGTTGATGATATTTTAATGATGTCACAGACTAGTGAGCAGGTGAAGAAGTTTGCTAGGGAGCTTGGAAAGCGGTTCAAGCTGAAGCAGCTTGGGGATGTCAAAACCTACTTAGGTGTTCAGATAGCGAAGACTGAGGATGGTAGCTTTTTGCTTCGCCAGAAAGGTAAGATTGAACAGTTGCTTGAGAAGTTCAGGATGAGTGATTGTGCAGGAGTGAGAAGTCCTATGGAGACTAGTTTTGTGAAGGACAGCCAGCAAGTAGAACGCGCTGTGTTCGAAAATACTGAAGTGTTTCAGTCAGCCCTAGGGAGTTTGTTGTACTTGTCTCAGTGGAGCAGACCAGACATTGCGTTTGCTGTCAATCTGCTCAGTAGAGAAGCTTCAAGTCCTAGTGTGCAAGCCTGGAATGGCATCAAGAGAGTTCTGAGGTATTTGCAGGAAACCAAAGACTTTTGTCTTAGATTGCCAGCTCAAGGAGAAGTAAAGCTGACTTGCTTTGTGGATTCGGATTGGGCTAACTCTGAAGACCGCAAATCAGTGTCAGGCCTAGTGGTGAAGTTTGGAGACTCAGTAGTTGGGTGGAGATCCCGGAAGCAAAGTCTCATAGCGCTTTCATCTACTGAAGCCGAGTTCAGTGCGCTATCAGATGCTTGCAGAGAGCTGGAGTTCTATGTGTGTTTGGTCAAGGAAATCTGTGGAGAGAATTGTCTGCCCGTTGTGGTGCATGAAGACAATCAACCTTGCCTCAAATTGGCTGAGACGGGGCAATTCAAGGCGAGGATCAAACATTTGGACATACGTTTCCGGAATGTATGTCAGAGCGTTCATGAGGGGGCTAGTTGCTCTGAAATACTGTCCCTCAACAAAGAACCTCGCTGATGGTTTCACAAAACCATTAACCTTCCAGAAACACGAGGAGTTCTGTGAGGGTCTGTGTATGGGGAAAGCATTGTTGACTGTTGTCTCCAGATGCAGGACAAGAGGGGGTGTGGAGTTTGGAACTGACAGGGTTAAAACTCACTGGTGTCCTGTATCTGGATCTGGGAGGAGCTGGGAGGAGCTCCATGCAGAGAAGTGCGTCACAGGATGTTGTTCTGACGCTCTTCAGATCTGTCTCTGCAACGGACAGAGAAGCAGCTCAACTTAGAGGCTGCTGTGAGAAAGTGCTTTTGGAAAGCACAAAGATGCCGGAATGCTCTGATGGTGTCTGATGGAAATTTATTGCTCTGTAAATAAAGCTACTAGAGAAAAGGACGGACTGTCTCTGGACTGATTTATCCCTTTTTCTCACACGGAAGCAGGACCGCTGCTACTCTGCAATTTCTTTGGCCAGGTCAGGGTGATAGCAGAGCCTACGCCAAGGGAGCGTTGCCTGGACCCAAAGATTTATTTCTCCAAAGCATATTTGTGGTACGACAAGGTTAAAGCTCACAAAGCTTTCAAGAACCATATTGTCAGGAAGGCAGTGTTTAATGTCTGGACAAGATATAAAGATTTATTAGAAAGTAAGACCCCAAGGTGGTTGTCACCAATGGAAGCTAAGGCTCAGAAAAGACTCAATATGGAGGCCAATTGGCCAAAATATTGGGAGATAATAGAAAAAGATGGAGATATATGGAGATTGCAGAGTTTTGAGAGACTGAAGGACAAAGTGCGGGACTGGTTACACTATGGTCAGATCAGGGAAGTTTTCAATAAGGACAAAAAAATAGGTTTCCAGGTGGAAAAATCGAAATTAGAAGCAGAACTGTTAGAACCAAAAACTAAGGTACTTTCAAGAATATATAACTTGCTGTTAAAATGGAACACTCAGGATGAAACAGTTAAATCAGCTATGATAAAATGGGCGCAAGACATTGGCTATAACATTATGTTTGCTGACTGGGAACAGTTATGGACCACCGGTGTGAAATTCACGGCATGTAATGCCTTGAAAGAAAATATTATGAAAATGATTTACAGGTGGTACATGACCCCAGTCAAGCTTGCAAAAATATATCATTTGCCAGACAATAAGCGTTGGAAATGCAAAGAAACTGAAGGAACATTCTTTCACCTTTGGTGGACATGCCCAAAGGTTAAGGCCTTCTGGGAAATGATCTATAATGAACTAAAAAAGGTATTTAAATATACCTTCCTTAAGAAACCAGAGGCCTTCCTCTTGGGCATTGTCGGCCAGAGGGTGCCAAAGAAGGCTAGAACTTTTTTTATGTATGCGACAACAGCTGCAAGAATACTTATTGCAAAATACTGGAAGACAGAAGATTTGCCCACTCTGGAAGAATGGCAGATGCAACTGATAGACTACATGGAACTGGCAGAAATGACTGGCAGAATCCGAGACCTGGGAGAAGAGACAGTGGAAGAGGACTGGAAGAAATTTAAGGACTATTTGCAAAAGTACTGTAAATTGTATGAATGCTAGAATGATGCAGGATATAAAGATAACTTGGCATTAGTAACTTAGCGGAAAGAAGTATGAAAATAACTGAACTATAAGAACAAAGGTGAAATTTTATTACTATTATGTCAAGCCTAAATATTTAAATACTTGATAACAAAGGGTAAAATTGGAGACATAATATTTGAAAGGTACAAATTAAAACAAGATTTGAGAGAAGGTGAAGTATTGCTGAATATGATTTTGTAAACAGGAACGCAGGAAAGGGAGATGTGAGGGAGTCCGAAAAGAAGGTTATGGAAATTTGGTTTTTGAAATTCAATTATGTTGTATTTTTCTTGTTCTGTGTGTATTTTTTATTTTGGTGATGGTGTTTTGTGTATGTGCTTGGTGTTATATTGTTTAAAACTTTTAATAAATATTTTATAAAAAAAAGAAAAACCCAAGCACCTCTGCCCTCCCATGGTTTCCAGCAACTCATATTCAGAAGCATTTCTGTCTCCAGCTCTGGAGGCAGAGCATGGTCATCCTGGCTAGTAGCCACCAATAGCCCCCCCCCCCTTCCAAGAATTTGTCCAGTCCTCTTTTAAAGCCATCCAAGTGGGTGTCCATCACTGTCTCCTGGGGGAGGGAGTTCCATAGCTTAACTATGCATTGCACAAAGGACTTTCTTTTAGACTGGGTGACCTCCAAGTCCCCTTGCAACTCTGAAGCTCTGTAATGCTTTGCTTTTTCCACCATCTTCCCAGTTTGGGCAGAGTCTCCCTCTTTCCTTTCCAATCCCCTTCACCTCTCATCTTGTATTCTTTATGATGCTCAGGTAGGCATGTGTGTATCCCATTGTTGCGTCACTCCTGGATGATATTGGGTGCTGCAGAAATGCAATGGTAATAATTTGCAGGAGAGCATAACTCTTCCCAGAGTGGAAGGCAGCTTCTGCCTCTCCACCCTGAGGGTCTGGTATTTCGTTTTTCAGAAACTTTGCTCTGTCCCACATTTTGATTTCTGGGCTGAGGGAAGGCCACATTTGGTAGAGAACACCCATCACCTTGCTGCATCTCTGGGAGTCTGCAAGACGTAAAATTGATTGGAGGAAAGATGATCAAATCAAGTTAAGTTCTCCAACTCCCAGAAACATCATATGTGTACCTTTTTGCACTATTGGAGGAAGGCTATGATATGCATGCTGGCTCTGGGCAGATAGAATTCTTAACCACATTTAATGCAAAATGTGGTTTGCAAATTGTGGATGGAATCATAACCTTGCTTTCAGCCAGTCTTTAACTCTAGCTGAAGTATTCAGATGTCAGATGTTCTCTTTCACATTCAGATGTGGAAGAGAAACAATGACTAAGGATGACATCTGCAGTGGCCTGTTATCCAGAGGCAGGGCCAACTTTAATTCAGAGGAGAGATGTAAAGAATAAAGCATATTAGTGGCTAATGAAGGTACCTCCCTCCACCATTGATGGGGAGTGGGAGATGGTGGGGGCATGCCTGCACCATTTTGTGGTTGTGTCTCTTTATCTGCTCTTTTTGATGTGGCAGTCATTTTGTGTCCTCTGAGGCCTCCACAGCAAAAGAGACCCAAAAGAGGCTTCTGACCCTTTACCTAAACAGTTCCCCCTCTGCCCAGACCCTTCAAAATAAAAATGTCTGGCCCTAATTTGCAGTCCCTCCTAGATTAACAAATGAGCTTTGTTTATCACACCCAAAGCTTTGGAGACACATTGGAAGCTTGTCCCCTTGTGTATAGTCAACTGGGGTTCTTCGGCTGCGATTTCTGCATTGCAAGGAGGTGGGCTAGGTGACCCTATGATCCCATGACCCTTTCCAACCCTACAAGTCCATGATTCTATGAACCGATTCTCCCCTTTCCTGAAAAATTCTTCAGAGAGCTTCTCGAGAACATCGAGAAATCCTTGAACAACATGTTTGTAAGGACCTACGGTCTCCTGTGCATGCAGAATTCAGAAATGTTTAAGGACCTCTTTGTGGAGCTGAAGCGCTACTACATGGGTGGCAGCGTCAACCTGGAGGAGATGCTCAATGACTTCTGGGCCCGGCTGCTGGAGCGCATGTTCCACCTGGTCAGCCCCCAGTACCACTTCTCCAACAGGTACCTGGAGTGTGTCAGCAAGTACACAGAGCAGCTCAAGCCCTTTGGGGACGTGCCCCGCAAACTGAAGCTCCAGGTGACGTGGGCGTTCGTGGTGGCACGCATCTTCGCACAAGGCCTGGCCGTGGCAAGGGATGTGGTCGGCAAGGTGTCTGTGGTGAGGAGTTGTTCCTGTTGTTGTTAGAATTTATATACCACCCTATACCCAAAGATCTCAGGGTGGTTCACATTAAAAGATCACAGTATAGAAAATAAAAGCAGGGTGGATAAAAATCAATCATTTTAAATAAATAAATAAATAAATATGGATTTATTTATTTTTAAATCAGATTTTTTTATTTAAACTGGATTTTTAAAATAAAATGCTTTTGGAGGAAAAATCTTTCTAAAGATAGTTTTCTATTTAAGTTATATTATACTCCAAAGGCTATTCATCACAAAATAATGATTTGTTTAAATTTTTCATTTGTGCTAAAACTCAGTCTAAGGTTTTTTTTGTTTTTGTTTTTGTTTTAAATGATTTAAATCAAGTTTTACTGACTAGTGATTTAAATTGTGATTTAAATTGATTTGATTTAAATCAAATCCACCCTGAATAAAAGATAAAAACAATAACCCAGTAATACCCCCCCAAAAAAGAGCCACATTTTAAAAGGGTATGGGATGTTGATCAGGTCAGCCAAAGTCCTTAAAAAGGAACTTTTTGCATTATATTTATTTACTAGTCACTTTTCATCCAAGGCTCTCCAAGCAACTTACAATAAAGAAAACATGTGCACATGCATAATAACATTTGTCAAGGTAGGCGGGCAGGGTGGAAAAATCATATAATACATTAGCACTTCATCTAACATACAACTTATGGAAAAATAAAAACGACACAGCAGCCCTGTAAATAGTAACAAGCAACGTTAGCAATAGTCAAACAGTAAGCAAAGCAATACTCTCACCCACTGATTAGCAGATAAACAAAACCTTGGTCCCCCCTCTCCCCCAGAACAAAAACCATTCACAGCAACCAACAATTTCCCCTCCTTAACCTGCCCACCCCAAAGTCTGGCATTAGCCCAGCTGCTGCAAATCAGTGGTAAGTGAATCCAGGGTCCTCCTCCAGGGAGTGTCCAGCACCTCTCCTCTCCCTTTGGTGGGAAGCAGTAGCAAAGCAGAGCAAGGGAGGTGGTAGCAAACGTTTTACCTGCTTTGCAGCTACAGTGGTGGTGGGCTCATTGTCCACAACAGAAAGTGCTTTACGGTGCATCTGGGGGGAAAGGACTGTGGCTCAGAGGCAGAAGGAATAGCTTTGCACACTAAGTAAGATCTCCCTGGTTCAACCCCTGAGAGCATCTCCAGTTAAAAGGATAAGAAAGAACAGAATAAGAGACTGCTGGATCAGTCCAGTTGTCCATCTCCTTCATCACCAACCAGTCCACAAGCAGGACTCGAGAGCAACACCACCCCTCTCCCTGCCTGATGCTCCCAGGAACTGGTATCCAGAAGCATTACTGCCTCTGACCATGGAAGCAGAGCAGAGCCATTGTGGCTAGTGGCTTATCTACCATGAGCTTGTCTAATCAATCCTCTTCTGAAACCATCCTAGGTGGTGGCCATTGCTGCCTCCAGTGGTAGCAGGTTCCATAAACGTCTACCAACTCTGAGAAAGGTAGCAGATCATGGGAAGCACCTTTTATGCCTGAAGTAGCTTTGGAGAGGCACTGCTAGTCAGTGCATAGAATATTGGTCCAAGAGTCCTCAACGTGGTGCCTGTGTGTTGTGGCCCTGTCTGAGTCCCGTTGCTGAGCAAGCAGGGGCCAGGAGTCTCTGAGGAACACTTCCTTGAGAGCAGAATCCACATATGAAGTCAGACAGTTCAGAGGTCAGAGAATCCAGATGAACACAGGGCAAAGGGTCCAGATGGAGAGCAGAAAGCAGCAAAGTAGGGCTGGGAACCACAGGCGTTGTTTCCAGCATCTGACTGCTGCTGAGAGCTCTGTTTAAGAAGGCCAGAACCAGCTGGTTCTCATCAGTGCCTTCTCCTCTCTGTCACTGAAGGCTGATCAGCTGCAGGTAGAGTCACTCTGCCTTCTTGCCCTTCAGGCTGCGGTTCAGCAGGTGAAGCTGACTCCTGGCCTATGGCGCTATGGGCATCACAGCTCCTGCTGATACCCTCCTTAGTTCTCTGACAAGGCCTCCTGCTCATCCCAGTTTTTAGTTTTACAGTGGTACCTTGGGTTACAAACACAACAGGTTACAGACTTCGCTAACCCGGAAGTAGTACCTTGGGTTAATAATAATAATAATAATAATAATAATAATAATAATAATAATAATAATAATAATAATAATAATAATTTATTATTTATACCCCGCCCATCTGGCTGGGCCTCCCCAGCCACTCTGGGCGGCTTCCATAAAAACCAAAAATACAGTAAAATATCACATGTTAAAAACTTCCCTGAACAGGGCTGCCTTAAGATGTCTTCTGAATGTCAGGTAGTTGTTTATCGCTTTGACATCTGCTGGAAGGGCGTTCCACAGGGCGGGCGCCACTACCGAGAAGGCCCTCTGCCTGGTTCCCTGTAGCTTTGCTTCTCGCAATGAGGGAACCGCCAGAAGGCCCTCGGCGCTGGACCTCAGCGTCCGGGCAGAATGATGGGGGTGGAGACGCTCCTTCAGGTATACTGGACCGAGGCCGTTTAGGGCTTTAAAGGTCAGCACCAACACTTTGAATTGTGCTCGGAAACGTACTGGGAGCCAATGTAGGTCTTTCAAGACCGGTGTTATATGGTCCCGGCGGCCGCCCCCAGTTAAGAACTTTACCTCAGGATGAGAACAGAAATCACGTGGTGGTGGCACGGCGGCAGCGGGAAGCCCCATTAGCTAAAGCGGTACCTCAGGTTAATAACAGTTTCAGCTTAAGAACGGACCTCCGGAACAAATTAAGTTCGCAACCAGAGGTACCACTGTATTTAAAATTGAATTGTTTTGCTTTAGTTAAGGGGGTTGCCTTTGGAGTAGGAGAAGTGTTTGGTCAAGGTTTTTTGGGGGGGCTGGGGAGTGTAGCGCATAGTTAAACTACGGAATGTAGTTGGTGATGACCACCAACTTATATGGCTTTAAAAGAGGATAAGATAAAACCATCAAGGATAAGGCTATTGGATAGCCATGTTGGCTAGTCAGAAGCAGTTGTTGACACCCATCTGTCTTGAGAGAAACTGGAGTGCACTTCTGTGGGTGATGTGAAACTGCTGAGTTAGCAGCACTGAAGTGACCTCCCCATGGCGCAAGCCTGGACAGTGTGTATGGAGGTTCTGGGCAGGTCAGATGACAAGCCCCCTGCCTCTTGGCCTGGCTGATGTGCTCCAAAGGAAAGTAGAGCAGTGCATTTGGCAACAGCCTGGCTGCAGGAGTTGCTACAAGGAGGTGTACAAGGCACCATCCAATTAGGGACTCCACTCCAAATTTGTTTACAGTTTTCTCCTTGGCCCTTTCCCCCCGAAGATATTTTACAAGGCAGTTGAGGGTTAGGATCATAGTTTTCCTTTTCCTAGATGGACTCCCTTCCCAGGTGGACAAGCTCCATCTGCCCATCACTTCCCTCTACAGCATGAGCAAAAACCGCCTTCTTGGCTGTTGGACCCACTATTGGTCTCGTCCACTCAATATGCCTGAGTCTGTCTTTGCATGCAAAACCCTCTAACTCAATGAGGGTTTGAGACCCATCGGCTGCTCTCACCCAGCTTAGCAAACCAGTCAAAACCATTCCCGGGTGTAGCCGCTGTCGCATGCTGACAGCTTCTAGGAGCCACAGGTGAGAGTTGAGTGCAGGGTGGGGACCAAAGGTGGCAAACTACCCCAGAAGGTGTCGCGAATTCCTCGCAACACTTTAGCAGAAATGCTCAGAGTTCCAGGTGCAGTATATTTATTGTGAGCTATATATACAAATATCTACGGAAGCAGTTCATACAGTCAGACAGAGTACCTGGCTGCACCTTAAGGCAAATAGGAAGACATCTAACTCTCTCTCTCTCTGACCACACTCCTCTACACCACCACCATTACTGCTGGACAGGTTTCCCTTTTAAACCGCTGACAGCCAATCAACTGACAGCACATTACTGCCGAGTCATTCTGACCCAGCACCTCCATAGAAAGAATTGCAGGCTGATTGCATCAGCTAGCAAACTCAAGCCTGCAGACTTACTATCTCACACAGCATTCTGTGAATCCCGACACTCCTCCTTAAGTCAAAGGCTTGAGACCTAATAATTCTCTTAAGTCTCAAAATTTAGGAGCATCCAAACATTTTGTACACAAATCTGCCACATTACATCGTGTGTTACAATGCTGTACCTTTAACACATTTCTTTCCAAAGCATTTTTTACATTTCCATATCTTATTGCAATATGTTTGCTTTTGCTCTTAAAGTTCTGTTGGTTAGCAAGCTGTTGTGCAGCCATGTTGTCACTGAACACAGTGACTGGCATTTCAGAAGGTATTCCAGGCTCTTTTGTTAGGCAAGCAAACCACTCTATTTGTGACACACATTTGCTTATGGCTGAGTACTCTGCTTCACAAGTACTTGTGGCAACAAATGTTTGTTTCTGGGATTTCCACTGAACGAGGGCATTTCCAATATATATAGCATAGCCAGTGGTAGACTTTCCATTTTCTCTGTCTCCCCAGCTGGCATCAGCGTATGCATACACTTGCTGATCATATTCTGTATCCAGCACCAGTTTGTAATCTTTTGTGCCTTTCAGATACCTTAGGATTCTTTTAAGTGCTACCCAGTCTCTCTGAGCTGGGTCTGCACTCCTTTGGCTTAACATGTGCACTGTCAATGTTATGCTTGGTCTTGTCCAGCAACTGAAATATAACAGAGAACCTAACAAAGAATGAAACGCTGTTGCATTCTCACCTTTTTGTCCTTCTGGTTTATTTTTGTACTGGGTAGTTATGGGAGTGTCAACCTCATTTGCCCTCTCCATTCCATATGTCTTCAGTAACTTTTCCATCTTTTCCTTCTGACTTAGAGAGTAGACTTCATTTCTCTGAATCTCTACTCCTAAGTAATTTTGAATCTCAACCAAACACTTCAGTTTGTATTTGTTACCTAGGTTGTTCATAAACCAAGAGACTTGCTTTTGTGCAGTTATTAGACAAATAGCATCAACATATAAAAGTAAATAACAAACGCTTCCTTGCACCATTGATGAATATAAACAGGAATCAGCCAGGCTTTGTTTGAATCCCATCTTTTTCAAAGTTGTGTCTATGCAGTCATGCCATAGACGTGCACTTTGGTGTAAACCATATAGTGCCCTTTGCAACTTTAACACCATGCTGTCCTTTTCCAGCTCATAGCCTGGTATTTGCTGTAAATACACCTCAGCATCAATAGGAGCATTTAAATACGCCGAGGCAACATCAACATGATTAACTTTCAATCCCCTCAAACTTGCCATTGCTAAAACTTATTTTACTGTTTCAGCCTTTGCTGTTAGGGCAAACACTTCATCATAATGTATCATTTTCCTTTGAGTAAAGCCCCTTGCAACCAACCTGGCTTTCCTTTGACAACTGCCATCAGCCAGCTTTTTCACTTAAAAAACCTACTTACAGCTAATGGGCTTTTTACCTTAGGCAATTCTGTAGGTACAAACATGTTGTTTAGCAGAGTTATACTCTGCCTACATTGCCTTTAACCACACCTCTTTCTCTAGAGTAGGTAACTCTTGCACTTCTTCAGAGTTTTCTGGCTCAGTTACACAAACCTGGTTTATGGTGACTGGGAACCCAAAACGGACTGGAAGTTGACCTTTATTACTTCTTGCAGGCCTCCTTGGTTCATTAATCTCACCCCCTGGGCTACCTTCAGGACTGCTTTTGGGGTGGATTGACTCTGGAGATTTACATCCTCCTGTCCCGATTGCACTTTCTTCTTCCCCCAACTCCATGAGGGCAGCTGGAGAAAATTGCTCAGTCTTTACCCCCTCCCTTTCAATTTCCCTGGGAGTGCTGCCAATTCTTAGCTTTGTTTCAACTGCCTTATCAGGTACGCTAGGCAGTAAAACTTTTTCTGGCAGCAGATGTGCATGTATCTTGGGCCAATTTCTTTGCTCATTAAAGCTGGCTGACCGACTATAACTCAAAAGATTTCTATCATCTTCAAACTTGCAGGCTTTTGTTCCGCTTTCATACCCAAGAAATAGCAACTGCTGTGCCCTTTTCCCACCCTTTCTTCAGTTCTTTAGAGGACCCATGCCTTTGTCCCAAAGATTCTCAAATGTTGCAAACTGGGACTTTTGTTATAGAGAATCTTGTAGGGTATGTCATCTAATACCCTTGACCACAAACAATTTCCAATATAATTCGCTGTCTTAATACTCTCAGCCCAATATTTAATTGGAAGATTTGCATCTGCTAACAATGCTTTCATTTGTGTCTGCAAGACACCTCCCCTACGCTCTGCTACTCCGTTCTCCTGAGGAGTTGCCACATTGGTAAGCCTATGTTTAATCCCTTGGGATCGCAACCAGTTTCTTAGGGAACTTGCCATAAATTCTCCTCCCGTCTGTCTGAATAAAAGCACACCTTTTGGCCAAGCTGCCTTTCTACCCTCCTTATCCAGAACTTCAAAGTTTGGACAACTTCAGACTTTTGCTTTAGTGAGTAGACCCAGCCAAATCTAGAATAGTCATCCACTAGGATTAAACAATACTTGTTACGTGAGACACTTGGTGGAAAAGGACCAGTTACATCAGCATTAATCAACTCCAGGGGTTTTTTGGTTTCTCTCTGGCTGGCTTTTGCTACTGGACAAGCCCTGCTTTTAACCTCCTTGCAAATATTGCAGTCTAAGTAATTATCACAACTTTTAATGTTTTTTGCTTTATCTGGCACTGGTCTCCCACGAAGTTTACTTCAAAGCCTGCTTTTGCCAAGTCAGGAATACTCAGGAGATTGTTTTGCAAACTAGGCACACACAACACATTCCTGAATGTGTGTCCCAGCTGTGGGAACACAATCTCCCCCTCACAGACCACATTAGCTTTCTGGACTGTAGCAAGACTTACATGTTTTTTGTTCGAAGCATCAGTCAGCAATGCTTTTCTTTTACAAAAAGTTTGAGAAGCTCTACTGTCCAGATCCCACAGCTCTTCATTTTCTTGGCCATCTGCAGACACCCAATTGGTAGACTCTCTCTGCTGCCTCCTGTGCTTCTGCTGTTTTTGTTGTTTTCGCGGGCAGTCCCGAAGCAGATGTCCACTCGACTTGCAGCAAAACCAACTTTTTACTTTGTTGCTGGTCTGCAGCAGCTCCTCCAGGCTGTTCCTCCGGCTCCCGACACCTCTGCTCTTCCCGGCTGTTGTTCCCTCTGGGATGCTCCAACAGCTGGGATGAGGTCATCTTGCGCTCTGCACGCCTCTGCATACAACCGTCCGGTAACGTATTCCAGAGTCAGCTTATCAGTCTCTACCAACTCAAGGGAATTGACCAGCATATCATAGCTCTCATCAAGGGAACTCAGGACTATAAAGACTTTGTCCTCTTCCCCCACAGGCCTCCCTCTTAAGGCTAGCTCCTGGAAACAGCCTGTTAGGAATTTTAGGTGGTTTACCAGGGAGTCACCCGGTTTTATCCGACACCGGTATAGTCTCCTAGTCAGTGTTACCAGCTGTCTCTCGCACATGGACAACCTTGAGCACATTCCACTCCTCACTTGCTGTCACCTTATCCGCTACGTAGACTAGCTGACTGTCATCCACTCCAAAGATGATCGTAGCCAAGGCCTTCTCATCCTCCTCAGGGAGCTTCAGTGGCTCTTCCACAACTTTCCACAGGCCCTCACACTTGAGGAAGTGTTGCATGCTGACCGACCAGATGCTGTAGTTTGTGGCCGTCAGCTTCTCCAGCAACACGCCAGCTCTGGACTGCTCCATCCCTGCAGCTCACCTCCAGCACCCACGACTAGATAACTGCAACCTGTACTCTTGTGCAGCGGAAGCTTGCTGGGCCCAGAACCCTGTCGCAAATTCCTTGCGGTGCTTTAGCAGAAATGCTCAGAGTTCCAGGTGCAGTATATTTATTGTGAGCTATATATACAAATATCTACAGAAGCAGTTCATACAGTCAGTCAGAGTACCTGGCTACACCTTAAGGCAAAAAGGAAGACTCTTTCTCTCTGACCACACTCGTCTACACCACCACCATTACTGCTGGACAGGTTTCCCTTTTAAACCGATGACAGCCAATCAACTGTCAGCACATTACTGCCGAGTCATTCTGACCCAGCACCTCCATAGAAAGTATTGCAGGCTGATTGCATCAGATAGCAAACTCAAGCCTGCAGAATTACTATCTTACACAGCATTCTGTGAATCCCGACAGAAGGAGCATGTAATGTCCCCACCAGAGGTATTACTGTATTGGCCCGAATATAAGCCTCACTTTTTTTCCCTCTTCAAATTCCAACAGTGAAAAGTTAAAGTGTGGCTTATATTCGGAACCAAGTGCTACACGCCCACCTCCCGACACTACCTCCCTGAACGGGGGGCAGCCGCGGCCAGCTTAGGGAGGTAGTGCTGGGAGGCAATAGTACCAGGAGGTAGGTACGCAGCATGCTCAGAACCAAGCACCTGCCGCCCCCTCCCCCCATTCATGGCAGTAGTGCCAGGAGGCGGGCCACACCTGCAAATAAGCCTTCAATTTTAAAGGTGCGGCTTATTTGTGGATGCGTCTTATATCCGGGCCAATACGGTACCTCTCCCATAACACCACATACACCCCTTGTATATCACGATTGCACGATATCACGATTTCATGATACGATATCACGAAATCATATCACACAATTGTGATATCATACAGTCATGAAATCATGATACCATGATTTTGCGCTATGATACCACAGAATCATGGTTTCATGAATCATGATATCACACAATCATGAAATCATGAAATCTTTTCACGCTGTGATTTCACGCAATTATGATATCGTGATTGCGTGATATGTTATCACAAAATCATATCACACAATCGTTATGATTTCACGCAATCATGATACCCAAGCAGGAGCATTACATGACCTCCACCAAAGGTACTACCTCTGCTCTAACACCCTATACACCCCAGTATGCCCCATGTTATACTGGTTGCTGGCAATTGCAAGGGGCAATGGGAGAGAGCTGCAGTCACACTCAGATCCTGCTTGCTGATTTCCCACAATGGGCATCTGGTTGGCAACTGGGAGAACAGGATGCTGGACTGGTTAGGCCATTGGCTGGCAGGTTTTAGGTTCTTTGCTTGTTGGCCCAAAAGGGTTGGGGAGCCTCTGGGCAAGATGGAGAAATACTCCAACCTTGTAGTTGGCAGCATCCAGTATAACTTTTGTCATTGGAACACTTATTGCTCCCCCTTTAGCGATGTTTGTGGTTTCTGTCTCCTAATGATGCAATTGACGCCTGTGTACAAGTCAGCTTCCTACGTAAATGCAGATCAAAAGGATGCTCTTAGATTGGCGGTGCAAACTATGGATTGCTATAGCAGACCATTCAGAACAAAATATAAATCTGCTGCTCTTATGCTGCAATAAGCACTCTTTGAAATGTTACTCATGTTTTAAGTTTTCTGTGCAGCTCTGCAATGTAAACCCTCTCAGGGCAACTTACTCAGTAGAAAACAAGCATCAAAGCAAAGCAATAGCAAGATAAAAGTAAAATTCAATCATGGAAGAAAGGCCTGGCAGCAATAAAATATTGAGGTTTTGTTTTTAATAATTATAAAGCTGGGGGGATTAAAATGTTTTAATTGACTGAATTTGAAAATATAACAAAGGAAGAAGCAGACGGCTCTCTGGGGAGAGAATTCCACAAATTCCTGTAAAATGCTGACTTTTCCCATTGTCTGATTTCCTTCCCTATCATTGTCTCCAAGCCTCAAAATTCTCTCCCTTCTCTCCCTGCACCCCACCCCACCCTCAACTGAATTGCCTCAGCCCCCATGGAGATGTAATATTCATGATGGTTAGGAAATTGGGACCCCTCCTCCTCTTCCTCCTTACCCCCCCAGCACCCTTTCCCTCTTATGGAGCAGCAGCCCCTTGGGATCAATCATGTTGGCAGGCCCAATTCAGGTGTCACGGTGCCCACTTACCTAACTGTGTATCTCGTGAATTTATTTCAGTTTTGCAGATCTACAGGAATTCTGTGTAGCCAAATTTCGTGGCCTTAATTTTCAGCCCACGCCTGAGGAACCTGAATTTCTTACCCAACACCACCTCATTTTTCATTATTATTATCATTATTCCAACATTCTCTGTCAAGTGTTTCAAGTACTCTTGTGCTGGTGGGTGGATGAGTTTTAATGTTGCCCAACAGAGGAATTCAATGCAGGGTGTCGCAGGTGTGCTTTGGGGGGCAACATGGAGGCTACGCGACCCCCAAAAAGGTTCTGGGGGTGACCCAGAACTAACATTGTCTGGCAGCAGCAAAAAAGGAACCCTCTGAAGCTCACATCCCAACTAGGAGGTGAGTCAATGGAGAGTACTAAAATGTGAGGGCACGAGCAATCCTCAGCAGCAAACCTCCAAACCCCAAACGGCAAGAACGGCGGCAAAATTTCCAACTTTCTCAATCCCCTTAATTACTGGACTAAGCTAATAAGGAGAGATTGAGGAGAGGAGACGAGGGTGTGCAAGATCTAGTCATATAAAGTGAACTGCTTAGAAACAGACCCTGAAAGACTAGCGCATAAAGAGTAAAGAACGGGAGATTTTATTTTAAATACATTGGAAATCCTTCTCATTATACTTAACTAAATGCACAGAAATTTCCAACAAGTACCAGTAAGAAAAGGAGAACAGCTCCGTACATCACTCTGCAGCGGTGTTAGCCCATTAAAAGAAGCGGAATTTAAGGACTTAACTTGTTTTTTATTTCTAAGTGGCATGTTTCTCACAGGCAGATGCTCCCTCCGACCATCTGATGCATCTGTTTTCCCACCTACCTATTTGGCCTCCCACCGATCCTGACGAAATAGCCAAGCTAATAGCCCAGCTGAAATCGGGCAAAGCCCCAGGGCCCGACCTGATCCCTGCTGAAGCCATCAAACTACACCCAAAATGGTGGGCTGGCATCTTGGCCAAAACCTTCGACGCAATCAACGCTTCTGGTCTCATCCCCAAAATATGGAAGGAGGCCATTATAGTACCAATTCATAAAAAAGGTTCTCCAATGGAGCCGGAAAATTACCGTAACATCAGCTTCCTTTCGATCATAGGGAAAATTTATGCCAGCTTTTTGCTGACGAAACTATTGCAATGGGTAGATGAGACTAACCAGATTGGCCACGAACAAGCAGGGTTCAGAATTAAACGCTCTACAACTGATCATGCGATAGTTCTTTACCATCTGGCACGGAAGTACTCCTCCCCTCCCCGGGGCTACCTGTGTGCTGCCTTCTTAGATCTTAAGGCAGCCTTTGACAGCGTTCCTAGAAATATTCTTTGGGAGAAACTTGCGAAACAGGGCATCGATAGAAGACTCTTATGGCTTATAAGTCAGCTCCACGAAGGTACCCTTGCCAGAGTGAGACTTACTCCTGCGGGCGACCTCACAAATTCGATACCAATAAACAAGGGAGTGCGCCAAGGATGTATATTGGCTCCCTGCCTATTCAATCTATTCATCAGCGACATGCGAGCACCCCTAGTCAACTCATCTCCAAGTACACATGCGCCTAGACTAGCGGATTACCGCTGTCCACTCCTTTTATATGCGGACGACGCGGTAATTCTATCTTATACACGTGTTGGACTAACCAGAGCTCTGAAGATCTTTGCCTCGTATTGCCAACTCAACCAATTAACCATCAATTATGCTAAATCTAAGATTCTGATTTTCGCCAGAAGTCGGAGATTATACGAATGGAAGCTTGGTGGAGCAAAAATAGAGCAAGTCCTAAAATTTCAATACCTAGAAGTTATTTTTCAATACAATTTGGGGTGGAAAGCACATATTCAACACCTACTTTCTTTTCGGATGGAGCTTTGCATGTTCCCTCGGCCCTAAAGGTGTTCAAGGCAAAAGTGGTTCCCGTGCTTGCTTATGCTGCCCCGCTCTGGGCCGTGATGACAGACCTTGCTCCTCTTGAGACTCTGCAAAACCAATTCCTACGTCGGCTCCTAATGCTCCCCCTGTGCGTAAGCAACGCAGCCATGCGACTAGAATTGAAGATCGCATCCTTAGAAACTTGCCTGTGGAAGCAAGTCTTCAATTATTGGTTATCATTGTGGCATAGATTACCAGACCATTACCTTGTCCAATGCTTATGGCGAGATGAATTCTCCAGCCTTTGGACTAGTAGAATTCATGCCAAACTCCTGAGCTATGGAATCTCTCCCTTAGATTCCCTAAAACTAGATCAAAGCACTGCTCAAAGACTGATCCGCCAAAGACTGGATGACATCGATTTACAGCGAAATTATACGCTGGGGGGAGGTGTTTGTTCGCCCCAGAACATTGGTATCACTTTAACTTACTGCGTTCCATCATACCTCTCCTCCCTTTCGACTGTTGCCCATAGGCTGGCCTTCACCAAAGCGAGGTTTAACGTTTTTCCCTCCAATGTCCTGAGACATAGATTCTCAAAGGGCCAAGCCTCCGCCATGTGCGAATGTGATAAGGAGACGCTGGAGTCGCTTCAGCACATTATGTTCACTTGCCCCTTATTCAAGGTGCCACGGGCAAATTTGTTGGGATCAATCATACAGAAACTAGAGGGTACCCCACCAAAATTCCACCTTGCCCAAATCTTGCAGGATAAGGATACCCATACGACCCTGAAAGTGGCTAGGTTCCTGGTCGCTGTCCTTACCCAAAAGCGTTGCCAAGGAGCACCACAAGCTAATTAAGGCGTAGTATGCCATTCCATTTTATAGTATTTTATTGTTATAGTAGTGTTTTAGCGGCTGTTTTTTCCCACGTGCACAGGCTGTTATTTATGTCTTGTTTTTATCTGTATGGGCCTACGGCCGTAATAAATTATTATTATTATTATTAAACTGAGTTTAAAGACTTAGATTGTCAGTGCTGCTTGTGGAAAAAGAGTGAAAGATACAGGAAAACAAAGGAAAAAAAGAGAAGGCAACACTTTTAATATTGAACTTATATTAAACACTAACCTATAAAGATGGCAAAGATGGCGTAGCGTGGTTTAGGAGAAACGGCTGGACTAATTGGAGAATCAGGAAGAGAATCAGGAAGAGAAGAAAAGCAGCGAAAGGAGGGGCGGAACGGGACAAAAGAGGAGAGGGACTATAAAGTCAAAGACAGACAGCTCTTCACAAAGACTTTATTGGATAACAATAAGGGAAAATTTGACATTTGCATTAATTGAACCTAAATCAAAATATAGAGGGAAAGGAAAGGGAAAAACTTTTGGATTAACAAAATTAGAAGGGTATTGTCAGGAAACTGACATCAGAGCAACAGGAGAAGGAGAGGCTCTCCGATTCTGCAGGGGAAGGTACCAGCACTAGGGGGAGACGCAGCTTGAAGGAGGGGGAAGGAAATCAGTGTAACACCAAGGAGCCAGGAGAGCAAATGGGAGAAGAGGTGGAAGGGCTCCGGGATTCTTCCTTGGAAGTCAGTGAGGAGAGCACTGGTCCTCCACTACCTACGCCCTCCCTGCACAGGAGACTCCCGCGCAATGAGAGGCAGAGACGATTGGGTGTCAAACAGCTTTTATGCTGGCAAAGGTTTAAGAAACGCCCACAGACAGATTCTGCTAGCGACTGAGGCAGCCACGCTGAGATGGGCTGTGCAGTCAAGACGGTTTAACCCAGGCAGCCAAGCTCCCAAAAGGGGACAGTTTACGCACGAGTAACTCCAAACTACTACAGGTATAATAAACACAACAAAAATCTTACAGAAAGATATTTGAATATAGTTTTTTGTTTTTCTCTTTGCATGTTTTTGTTTTTGTTTCTTTTTTCTGCCCTTTTTTGGAGAGAAAATTGGGCTACCTATAAAATTGTATTAAAGGAAGAAAACGGAGAATTGGAATTAAAGGATTATACAGAAATTAAAGCTCATATTAGTGACTGGTTCCAATATATTCAAATTAAGTATAGATTAGCGAAAGACAAAAAGTTAGGATTTGAAAAAGCCGCAACAGTGTGAGCTCCGATCGCAGTAAGCAAGTCGTACACCGGTACTGTGAGGGGCAACGTTTGGCTAAATGACCCCTGAAAAGGCTTGGAAGGAAGCTCAAGCCAAAGGAACTTTGGCAGTGTCTCTTTGGAGTCCCGGCACCCCTTGCCCCCCCCCCAAAAAAAAGGCTGAGGTGGGTGGGAATCCAGGCACAGAGAAGAACATCAAACAGACCGGTGAAAAGCCTCACATCACTGAAGCAGCGACAAGGTGGTAAAATCACTATTTCTATATTAAAACAAACATAAAGTGGTAGCAGCAGCAATAAAACCTAAAAGGAAATAAGACAAGAAGAAAAATAAAAGGGAATTCAGGGGGGGAAACCCCTCGTGGAGTGAGTAAACCCAAAACAAAATAAAGAGTAAAAATAGCGGAGGGGAAGTAATGCTACCACAAAAGTAAAGGGAAGACAGAAGAACAGAAAAAATATATGTAAGAGTGTAAAGAAATCACTCAGATTGCAATCAAAATTATTTGAAAAGCACACTATCTGAATCAGACTTACTACAAAGTGCAAAGCGGTGCAGGCTGTTGTTGGAGCTAGGTAGAGTGGAGCGGCCGCTTTGAAACTGAAGGTCCTTGAGGGAAAGATAAAGACAAAGGAATAAGGAACCAAAAAGTAATACAAGGAGCCAGAAAGTTGATGAAGGAATATTTTGAAAACAATTGGAGGAAAGGGACAGATGTAAAAACAGTGTGGGATGCTGGGAAGGCAGTTGTTAGGGGAAATTTCATACAACAAAACTCAATAGCATATAAGAATAAAGAACGTTGTGGGGGAAAGGAGGGAAATTTAACAGATAAGATGGCGGTGAGGGTCTGAAAACGCTGAGTAATCACCAAGAAGGAGGAAGTGACGAAGACAAAATAGTGAAAGTGAGGTTTAAAGGAGAACAGAAGCTGGCAAGCTGAGTAAATAAGAACACAGTGACACCCAGTGGACAAAATAGGAAAAGCAGCAGTAAAGGAAAATTGAAGCAGCAGAAGGACATCTGGTGGCTGAAAAAGAGAACACAAAATGTCTCATGAAATTAAAAAACGACTGGAACTGGAAGTCAACAGCAACAATTAAGAAGAAACTCAGGCTTTGAAGAAATGGATTTGAGGGAGCTTATTATAAGCTTGAAGTTGGTCACTGGAGGAATGAGAAGAGAGTTGGAGGAAAAAATCAATACAATTGACGGGAAATTAGAAAAACTAGAAAACACAATGGGGAAAAACGAAAAAGAAAATGAAGAAATAAAGAAAAAGTTAACAGAAGTCTTAGAAGGAATGAAGGAGACAGATAAGAAAGTACAAGAAATAAAGAATAAAAATCAACAAATGGAAGAGGTAGTGAAGAAAATTAGCAAAGAACAAAGGGAACAAAGAAAAGAAATGGACAAATCAAATAAAGAGATGGAGGAACAAAAAGCAATCCAGGAAGCTACTGGGGATGCACTAGCAATGATACAGATGCAGATTAAAGAGAAGACCTTGAGATTCAGAAATGTTCCAGAAGAGGAGAGGGAGGATATTTGGAAGAAGATGATTGAAACTTTAGCGAAGTGGCTACAATTACAGGAAAAAGATATAATAGAACAGACAGAGAAAATATTCAGAGTGAACTCAAGAAAAGCAAAAATAAACAAATGGCTGGCAGGCATCATTGTATTCACATCGAATTGGATGAAAGATAAGATCCTCCAAGCAAAGAGTAAGAACAAGTTAACCATAGATGGAAAAGAAATAATAATTTTATGAGAAGTCCCACCCAGGTTGATAAAAAAGAGACAGCAGTTCCAATTTCTAACAAAAGCACTAAAGGCCAAATCAATATCCTTCAGATGGGAATACCCAGTGGGGAATTCCTTCAATTTCAAAGGAAAAAGAAGATGATTTGAGACATTTGAGGAAGCAGATATGTTTTGGAGGAAGTATCAAGGAGAATTAGGAGGAGGGAAAAGCGAAGGAAGAAATGAGGAAGGAAGAAAGGGAGAGCTATCGGATGAGGCAGAAGAAGAAGAAGAAAGAGCTCAGCAAAGGGTGGAAGGATAAAGAACTACGCCAGTGGTAAATAATCAGACCAATAACTATTACAAAACCCTTCTCCTTTACCACTGCAGATAATTTAAACTCTTTCTACTAATTTTATAATTTTTTAACTAATAAAGAATGAAATTTTAATTGTTATCTTGGAACGTAAATGGTTGAAACAATAGGAGGAAGAGGCAGAAAATAGAACGTATCTTAGAGAGGCAGAAGTGGGACCTTGCTTGTTTACAAGAAACCCACATCAATACTAAGCATATTGGTAAAGCCAAAGTTAGGGGAAGAATTCATCGCATCTGATGTAGGAAAAAAGAGGGGGGTTGTAATGTATTTTAAAAGCAAATACGAACCAGAATTGTTATATGAAGATAAAGTGGAGAGGATTGTAATAGTCAAAATATCACTAGAGGGGGAACCAATTGTGGTAGCGGGAATCTATGGATCAAATAAAAGAAAATCAGAATTCCACGTTAAAGTAAGATCATTATTAATGGAATATATAGATATGAGAATTACTGTGTTAGGGGATTTAAATGGAGTAATGGGACCAGAATTGGATAGATCACAGAAGAAGTGGGGGGGGGGTGAAGGGAAGTTGCCAAAAAGCTTTGTGGAAATGGTAAGGATTTTTGATTTAGTGGATATATGGAGATACAAATATCCTGTCGAAAAGGAGTTCACATATTTCTCAGAACCAAAAAATTCGTATAGTCGAATCGACAGTACATGGATTACTAAGGATATGACAATTAAAGCAGAGAATGCCAAAATGTTACCAAAAACACTTACAGATCACAATCCAGTATCATTAACTCTTAAGGGAAAAGAAAGGGGGGGAAGGTGGAGAATGAATGTTTTCCTATTAAAAAACCAAAAAGTAATACAAGGAGCCAGAAAGTTGATGAAGGAATATTTTGAAAACAGTTGGAGGAAAAGGACAGATGTAAAAACAGTGTGGGATGCTGGGAAGGCAGTTGTTAGGGGATATTTCATACAACAAAACTCAATAGCATATAAGAATAAAGAAAAAAAGAAAAGGGAGCTTTTAGAAGAAATTAAAAGGAAGGAAAAATTGGTCTATGCAAGCAAAAATAAAGAGAGATTAAATCAAGAAATTAAATTACTGAGGGTAGTATACAATAAAATTATAGAACAGGAGGTAGAACAACAAATCAAATTTTGGAAATATAAAAATTTTGAATGGGCAAATAAACCAGGCAAGATCCTTGCCTGGCAATTAAAGAAACAAAGAAATGAAAAATTAATAAATAAGATAAAAGTAGACGAGAGAACAGTAAGGGATATGACAGAAATTAAAAAATAATTTGAAAAAATATTATAAAAAATTATATCAAAAAGATAAAGTGTCAATAGAAGAAATAGAGTAATATATAAAGAAAAATAAATTAATAGAGATGGCAGAAGAAGACCATAAATTATTAAATGAACCAATATCAACCGTAGAAATTAAGGAATCAATTCAAAAATTAAAAATAGGGATATCCCCAGGTCCAGACGGCATACCAGCAGAATACTATAAAGAAATGTTAAATGAATTAATCGACCCACTAAAAGAAGTAATAGAGGAAGCGGTAGAGAAGGGGAATATTCCAGACTCTTGGACTCAAGCGTATATAAAATCTCATGGGAATTTATGAAACAACTATTAAAAGAATTGTGTCTAGGTGAAAAATTCCAAAAAGGTATGCAATATATAAATGCAATATATAACCAACTAAATGCAATATATAACCAACAGAAAGCAAAAATTATTATTAATGGAGAGTTTGGAGAAGAAATCAATATCTTTAAAGGTACAATACAAGGATGCCCCCTATCCCCAATGTTGTTTATAATAGTATTAGAGGTTCTATTAAAGAAAATAAGGCAGGACAACCAAATAAGAGGAATAGTAGTTGGTGAAAAAAGATACAAGTTAAGAGCCTTTGCAGATGATGTTATGATCACAACAGAAAATCCCCTACAATGCACACCTCGAATATTGGAATGTATAAACGAATATGGAAGATTAGCAGGATTCAAATTAAACTATGGGAAAACCAAAATATTAGTGAAAAATATGGAAGAAAAGGATAAAGTGAAATTACAAGAAATTGCAGGATTGGAAATTAAAAAGAAAATAAGGTATCGTGGAATTAATTTAACAACAAATACTATAGATTTAAGTAATGAGAACTATGGGAAAACATGGAATGAAATAAAAAAGGATTTGCAAGTATGGGGGAAATTAAATCTTTCCTTACTAGGGAAAATATCGGTAATAAAGATCAACATATTACCAAGGATGATGTTTTTATTTCAAAGTATCCCAATACTAGGAGGAGATAAATGTTTTAATAATTGGAAAAGAGATTTGGCTAAATTTGTGTGGTCAGGGAAAAAACCAAGAATAAAACACAAAATAATGATAGATAAGAAGAAGAGAGGAGGATTTGGCCTCCCTGACATGGAGTTATATCATGATGCGGTGGGTCTGACCTGGCTAAAAGAATGGATCAAATTAGATGACTCAGATGTATTGCATTTAGAGGCAGTAGAGATGAGATTTGGATGGCATGCCTATCTAATAGATGAGAAAGTCAAAGTACATAAAGGTTTCCTAGGGCATATAGTCAGAAAGTCTATATATAAAATATGGGAGAAATATAAAAGACTCCTAGAACCGAAAACTCCTTGGTGGGCATTGCCGGCAGAAATTGTTGCAGTGAAAAAATTAAATATGAAAGAAAATTGGGCTACATATAAAATTGTATTAAAGGAAGAAAACAGAGAATTGGAATTAAAGGATTATACAGAAATTAAATCTCATATTGGTGACTGGTTCCAATATATTCAAATAAAGTATAGATTAGCGAAAGACAAAAAGTTAGGATTTGAAAAAGAAATACCAAAATTTGATAAATGCTTAATACAAGATAAATCAAAAAATATATCTAAATTGTATAATCTGATCTTAGAGTGGGAAACAAAGGATGAATTGGTTAAAGCATCAATGATTAAATGGGCGCAAGATATTGGAAAAAATATTATGTTTGAACAATGGGGAAAATTGTGGAAAGAAGATATGAAATTCACTATGTGTTATATATTGAAAGAAAATTACCTCAAAATACAACATACATGGTATTTAACACCTGAAAGAATAGCAAAAATGAATAAAAATTGTAGCAATGTCTGCTGGCGATGCAACACTGGAAAAGGTACTATGATACATATATGGTGGAATTGTTTAAACATCAAACAATTTTGGGAAATAATATATAACGAAATGAAAAAAAATGTTCAGATATTCATTTAGGAAAACACCAGAAGGTTGGAGTGGCTTGCCAAATTATTGGAGTACTACAATATATCCAAAACAATGGGAGAAATTGGAAGGATCTCAAAAGAGAAGATAGACAGGGATTGGAAGGTGTTTAAAGGATACTTACAAAACCATACTGAAAAATCAGAAATTAGAATAAACAAGTTCCATTTCAAATACTGAAATACTAAATAAGATGGATAACAATGTGTAATAGAAAAAGAAGCATGAAATTAGGTTAAAGGTGTGTGAAAGAAAGTAATAGAAGTGGAAAGAAATTGCAATTGAGTAGATTGGAAGTCTAACACAAAGGTGGGGTGAGGGGTGGTGGATGGTGATGGGAAAAGGAATTATCTGTGGGATTGAGTGTAGGTATGTTTGAACATTTTTAAGGATTGTATGAAATGTATGCTTGTATATTTGCAATATATGTGTATTAATGCTGAATTATTTTAACAATAAAAACTTTTTTTAAAAAAAAGAAAGTGAAAAGAATTGGTATATAAATAATGGAATTATTCTTCAGATTAATAGATTTCTCCAACAACTCAGGGGGAATAGTGGATGGGAAAGAGGAAGTTGATTTGGTAGTTCTGCAATTTCATGTGTTAATTGATGCTTCGTGTAAAATATTTGGTAGGAAAGAGGAAGTTGATTTTGCAAACTTGCAATTTCATATGTCAGTTGATATCTGGTGCAAAATACCTCATCTGGAGAAAAAATAGATAACTAAATAATTTAATTCAAAAACCCTTTAAGATCCAAAGAAAAAAGATCTCATGTCATCAAACAAAAAATATAATATAGGTCCAACTTATAATAAGCAAGGCAGAAGGAACTCAGGACAAGAAATGGATCTGAGAGATCTTATATTAAGTTTGAAGAATGATATAGGAGAAATGAAGAAATAATTTAATGATCTCAAGCTGGAAATGCACAGTAAAGTGAAAGGATTAGATGACAAATTAGATAAGATAGGGGGGCGGGATAGACGATAACACTAAATCAATTATGGAATTAAAAAGAGAGAGGAAAAGAAAGAGTTAACAAAAATGGTCCAGGAACTTAAAACAAAAACGCAACATTTAGAAGAATTCTCCTTTTTAAAAAAATAATAATAATGATATTTATTAAAGTTTCAAAGACGAGATTACATAAATAAAAAGAGGAAAAGAAAAAGAAAAAGAAATAAAAAGGAAAAAAATACAGAATACAGAAAAAAGATAAAAAACACATCTATCTTTCCATGCCTTACATTTCATTTCCTTACTTCCCTGACCTCCTCACACCTCCCTTTTTTGTATTCCAGTTCTGTTAGTTAATTCAGCAATTCCTTTCCCTCTTTGTTTTTGTCTAAATCCTTTAACTTAATATATTATAACTTTGGATTTTCACCTGTTAACAATCCATTTTTACATACACCTTTATAACATTACTGCTAAAACCACTTAACTTCATTTTGACATCATTCTAACATTCTTTAATTTTGCAATATTTCTGTAAATAGTCTTTAAATTTCTTCCAATCTTCTTCCACCGACTCTTCTCCCTGGTCTCGGATTCTGCCAGTCATTTCCGCCAGTTCCATATAGTCCATCACCTTCATCTGCCATTCTTCCAGAGTGGGTAAATCTTGTGTCTTCCAATACTTTGCAATAAGAATTCTTGCTGCTGTTGTGGCATACATAAAGAAAGTTCTATCCTTCCTTGGCACCAATTGGCAGACTATGCCCAAGACAAAGGCCTCTGGTTTCTTCAAGAAGGTATATTTAAATACCTTTTTCAATTCATTATAGATCATCTCCCAGAAAGCCTTAATCCTTGGGCACGTCCACCAAGGGTGAAAGAATGTACCCTCAGTTTCTTTGCATTTCCAACATTTATTATTGGGCAAATGATAAATTTTTGCAAGCTTGACTGGGGTCATGTACCACCTATATATCATTTTCATAATATTCTCCCTTAAGGCATTACATGCCGTAAATTTCATACCGGTGGTCCACAACTGTTCCCAGTCAGCCATCATTATGTTATGTCCAACATCTTGTGCCCATTTAATCGTAGCAGATTTCACCGTTTCATCCTGAGTATTCCATTTCAACAGCAAGTTATACATCTTTGACAGAATCTTGGTTTTGGGTTCTAACAGTTCTGTTTCCAATTTTGATTTTTCCACCTGGAAGCCAATTTTCTTGTCCAAATTATATGCCTCCATTATCTGATAATAATGAAGCCAATCTCGCACTTTGTTTTTTAGTTTCTCAAAACTCTGCAGTTTCAATCTATCTCCCTCTTGTTCCAGAATTTCCCAATATTTCGGCCATTTGGCCTCCATATTGAGCTTTTTCTGAGCTTTCGCTTCCATCAGTGACAGCCACCTTGGGGTTTTGTTTTCCAATAGGTCCTTATATCTTATCCAGACATTAAACAATGCTTTCCTGACAATATGATTTTTAAATGCTTTATGTGCTTTGACCTTATCTTACCACAAATATGCATGCCATCCAAATACATTATTAAAACCTTCTAAATCCAAAATGTCTGTGTTTTTAAGAAGCAGCCATTCTTTCAGCCAGCAAAAAGCTGCTGATTCATAATACAGTTTAAAGTCTGGCAGGGCAAATCCACCTCTTTCCTTTACATCTGTTAGTATTTTAAATTTTATTCTAGGCTTCTTGCCCTGCCAGACAAATCTAGAGATATCTCTCTGCCACTTCTTGAAGCAATCCATTTTGTCCAAAATTTGCAATGTTTGAAACAGAAACAACATTCTAGGCAATACATTCATTTTTATCGCAGCAATACGGCCTAGCAGTGAAAGCTTCAAATTTGACCAAATTTCTAAATCTTTTTTCACTTCAGCCCAGCATTTTTCATAATTGTCTTTAAATAGATTCCCATTTTTAGCTGTCATGTTAATCCCCAGGTATTTCACTTTCTTAACCACTGTTAAACCTGTCTCATTCTGAAACCTCTCTCTCTCAGTCACTGTGAAGTTTTTCTCTAAGACCTTTGTTTTTAACTTATTCAGTTTAAATCCTGCAACCTGACCAAATTCTTTTTTTTATATATATAATAGTTTTTTTTATTGCTTTTTTCCAGGGTAAAAAATACATCATCAATAGCACAACAAAAGCGGTTTTACAGAAAAGAAAAGAAATTATAGAAAGAAAAAAGTTCACTTTTTCACATCAATTTTCATAATCAACCAGACTTCCCCACGTCCTCCATCCCCTGTTTTCTTTACAATAAAAATAAACAGCAAATTAATACCTTATTTCAAATGTTTTTGTGTTTTCATTTAGTTATATAGTCCACAATTTATACCTTTCTAAATCTTAACTTGATTTCCAACGTTTACCAATTTCAATACTGAAGCATGTTTTTCCAGAACACTTAGCAAATTCTCAACATTCATATAACTTATAATGTTTTTGTAAATAGTCCTTAAATTTTTTCCAGTCCTCTTCCACTGCATCTTCTCCCAAATCTCGGATTCTGCCTGTCATTTCAGCTAATTCCATGTAGTCGATCAGCTGCGAATGCCATTCTTCCAGCGTGGGTAGCTCCTGTGCCTTCCAGTATTTGGCTATAAGAATTCTTGCTGCTGTAGTTGCATATAAAAAGAAAGTTCTGTCTTTTTTTAACACTCTCTGGCCCACAATGCCCAGGAGGAAGGCCTCTGGTCTCTTGTGAAAGGTGTATTTAAACACCTTTTTCAACCAACCTGACCAAATTCTTGAATCAGTTCCAAAACCCTTTTAGTACTAGATTATGGCTCCTGTAATGTCAATACTAAATCATCTGCAAATGCTCTCAATTTGTACTGTTTAGCTCCGACTTGTATACCTTTAACCAATTGGTCCCTTCTAATCATATTCAGCAGGACCTCCAGGACCGATATAAAAAGCAATGGGGAGATTGGGCAACCTTGTCGTGTCCCTTTTTCTATCATAAATTCCTCCGTCACCACGTTATTTACAATTAATTTAGCCCTTTGTTCTGAATAAATTGCACTTATACCGTTTTCAAAGCCTTGGCCTACCCCCATCCCCTGTAGGTTCTTCTTCATGAAACTCCAAGAAATGTTGTCAAAAGCTTTCTCCGCGTCCACAAATATCAAAACTGCCTTAGTATTTATATTCACTTGTAATTTTTATAAGATATTGATTATGTTTCTCACATTATCAGACAAATGTCTACCCGGGAGAAAGCCTGCTTGATCTTTATGTATCTCTTCCACTAGCACTCTTTTTAGTCTTTTAGCCAAAATGTCTGCAAAGATTTTATAATCCACATTGAGCAATGATATGGGGCGGTAGTTCTTAAGCTGCGTCTTTTCAGTCTCTGTTTTCGGTACAAGTGTAATATACGCTTCTTTCCACGACTCTGGTGCCCTTTTTCCACCCATTATTTCGTTACAGACTTCCTTTAAAGGTTGTACTAACCATTCTTTTAAAGATCTGTAGTATCGAGAAGTCAGTCCATCCGGTCCTGGAGATTTACCTAGTTGCATATTCTGAATGGCACCTTCTACCTCCTGTTCAGTTATTTTATAGTTCAGCATTAATTTATTTTCTTGAGAGATTTTTTGTAATCCATTTGTTTTCAAAAATCGGTCTACATCAATTTCTTTCTGTGGCCCTTGTGTATATAGTTGTTTAAAGTACCTCTGGAAACAATTTCTAATCTCAACTGGGTTCTGTATATTCCTTCCTTCCACTTCTAAATTTGTAACAGTATTTAGTTTTTGTCTTTTTTTCATTTGCCAAGCCAACAATTTACCACATTTATTTGCCGACTCAAATGTCTTTTGTCTCATTTGTTTAATTTTCCATTCTATCTCCTGATTCATCATTTTCATATACTGTACTTGATGTAACTTTATTTCTCTCAAAATCTCTTGCGACTTTGGTTTTGCTCCCAATTTCTTTTCACTTTCCTTTATTTTCTCCAATATTTTATCCTTCTTCTCGTTTTGGATTCTCTTCTTTAATGCATTCTGTTGTATCAAGAACCCTCTCATAACAGCTTTGCTTGCGTCCCAAATTACTCTTTTTTCAACATTGGTGTTCATATTTATCTCGAAATAGTCTCTCAGGGTTCTTAGGGCCTTCTTAATCACTTCTTCATCTCTAAATAAGGCGTCATTCATCCTCCATCTGAAGGAACCAGTTGGTGTTAGTTTCATCTCCATCTTCACAGCATTGCGGTCGGAGCAGGTTTTTGGGCAAATTTCCACTTTTCTTGTCTTTGGTGCCATTCATCTAGTTACCCATATTTGGTCGATTCTTGTCCATGTCAGTTTGGCTTCAGAGAAGAAGGTTCCCTCTCTGGCCAAGGGATTCTTTGTTCTCCAAATATCAACTAAGTCCAAGTTGTCTGTCATCTCAAAAAAGGTTTTCGGTAGTCTGCCATCGTTAGTGACTACCTGTCTTTGCGCCTTGTCCATATGTGTAGATACCACTCCGTTCATATCTCCCATCAAAATCACATTATAGTCCAAATAGTCCATCAAGGTCTCATGCAACTTTTTAAAGAATTCAGATTTCCCCTCATTTGGTGCATAAACGCCTACTATTAAGAATTTCTCTCCTTGTATTTGAATTTCAATTGCCACAAACCTTCCTTGGTCATCTTTGAAGATAAATTTCGGTAATAGTCTCTCCTTTGCATAAATCACAACTCCTCTTTTTTAACTTTATCCGAAAAAATAAACTCCTGGCCCAATCTTTTATTAATCAATACTTTCCTGTGTAGCCTTGTTACATGTGTTTCCTGTAAACAAATCAAGTCCAATTGTTCCTTTTTTAATAAATGAAACACAGTTTTCCTTTTCTGAGGGGAGTTGAGACCATTACAATTCCAACTTAATAGTTGCAGAGCCATGATGTAGTTACTTTACTTCTCCTCCAACTGCACCAAGTGCCTGTTCCTGCTCTGTCGGTGGTATCACCTTCTCCAGGCGGTCTTTTAATTCAAAAGGTAGTCTTGCTATGTCTAAAATTCCTCTTTCTAGTGTTCTTAACTCTTCTCCAGCTTCTTTCTGCAGGACTTCTCCGTGGTCTCTCAAAAATCTTTCTTTGTCGTCCACTGATCTTATTTTTATCTTTCTTCCTTTAAAGCTAAAGGAAAGGCCTTGGGGGAATTTCCACCTAAAGATGATTCTGTTGCTTCTCAGCAGGGCAACCAAATCTCTATAATTGGACCTAAGGTCCAAAAGATATTTCAGAATGTCCTTAAATATCTCCACTTTTGACTGATGTACTTCCAAGGTCTTCTGGAAGTGCAGACTCAAGATTTTGTCTCTCTCCTCTTTTGTTCAGAGGGTGATCAAGCAGTCTCTCACCCTGTTCTTCTTCCCTCCTCTTCCAAGCCTGAAAGCACTCACTATCTTAAAGTTTTCCTTCTCCAAATCTGGGTTCCAGAAGTCTACAAATTCCTGCGTAAGAAAGTCAGTCAGACTGTCTTTCTCAAGTTCAGGTACGGCTCTGATCCTCAAATTCGTTTGCTTCTCCTTCAATTCAATCATAGACAATATTGACCTGTGGTCTTCAAGTTGCTTGTGTATCGGTGGTATCTTCTCTTCTACAGCAACTGCTATTTCCTTTGCTTCTTCAGCTGTCTTTCGGGTCAAAGTAGATTCCTGTAACAATTTCTCAATAGTTTCTGTGTTAGTATTTACCTTCTGTCCCAAATTGTTGATACTTGTAGTATTTTGATCAATTTTAACTGATGCTTCGGCTACTTGTTTACTTAGTTTTTCCAGAGATTCATTAATTTTACCTAGTGCCTGAGCTAAAACATCTTTGGGTGCCATTCCTTTGGGTTTGGATTGTACCAATGCAGCCCCTGTTAATGAGCCAGAAGGGCCAGATGTTGATGCTCTTCGCTGCAGCCCAGCATCTGGGCGAAATGATCTACCAGACCTCGTTGTTTTTTCCTGAAGCAAATCTATTTTCTCTTTTCCATTTGCCATAACACTCTAGATAAGGCCCAAGGTCGGTCCCACGACCAGAATTTGTTTTGAAGTGGAAAATTCCCCTGGCCCAGTTGTTATTGTAGCAATTTCAAACTTCCTCTAGGGGGACACAGTAGCAGTCAGAAGTTGTTGCCTTAAAATAAATAACCTTTTTTCTTTTAATCCCCCAGTTCACAAAATAGACGACAGTTTCAATTTCAGTTATTTTCCAGTTACTTTAAAACCAGGAGAAGCCAGGCAGAAATATTGTATCTCACTTGTATCTCACTTGCGGAGTTAGCTGTCAAAAAGTACTTTCACCAACAGCGCATTTCACAGTACGGCATTCTTATTGTTCATTGGCAGCCCGTTCCCAGGTTGTTGTTTTTTATATAAAGATTTTATTCAGTTTTCAAACAAAAAATAGAAAAAAACATAACAATTGCATAAAAACCCTTCACCAAAGAAATAACAAACGAGAAAACTTACAATTACACCAACAAACAATATAAAAGAAATAAAAAAAAGAGAAAGAAAAAACACAACTGTTCATAACACTTTTTTTATATATAACTAACTGGACTTCCTCACATCTCCCTACCCTGCGTCCTTTGTAATAAAAATACCAGCAAATTATTACCTTGTTTCATTTCTTAATTTATACCTCTCAAATGTTATATTTCTAGACTTAAGTAATTTTTATCAAATAGTTGTAACTTAAATTAAACATAATATTACTTTAAGTTTCGATCTTTTCTTACATATCACTTAATTTTCTATATCTTTCAATCAAGTTACTGGAACCATATTTTTCTGGATCGTGCAATTTCTTAACATTCATACAATTTGTAGTGTTTTTGTAGGTAGTCCTTAAACTTTTTCCAATCCTCTTCCATTGTTTCTTCTCCCAAATCTCGGATTCTGCCAGTCATTTCGGCCAGTTCCATATAGTCCATCAGTTGCGTCTGCCACTCTTCCAGTGTGGGCAAATCTTGTGTCTTCCAATATTTAGCGATAAGTATTCTTGCTGCTGTAGTCGCATACATAAAAAAGGTTCTGTCCCTCTTTAACACTTTCTAGCCGACAATGCCCAAGAGGAAGGCTTCTGGTTTCTTAGTAAAGGTATATTTAAATACCTTTTTTAACTCATTATAGATCATTTCCCAGAAGGCCTTCACTCCTGGACAAGTCCACCAGAGGTGAAAGAATGTCCCTTCAGCCTCCTTACATTTCCAACATTTATTATCAGACAAGTGATATATTTTTGCGAGCTTGACTGGGGTCATGTACCACCTATATATCATTTTCATAATATTTTCCTTCAAGGCATTACATGCCGTGAATTTCATTCCGGTGGTCCATAACCTTTCTCAGTCCTCAAACATGATGTTGTACCCAATGTCCTGAGCCCATTTTATCATGGCTGATTTAACTGTCTCATCCTGAGTATTCCATTTAAGCAGCAAGTTATACATTCTTGAAAGCACCTTAGTCTTTGGTTCTAACAATTCTGTCTCTAATTTCGATTTTTCCACCTGGAATCCTATGTTTTTGTCCATATTAAAAACCTCTTTAATTTGAGCGTAGTGTAACCAATCTCGCGCCTTGTTCTTTAATTTCTCCAAGCTCTGCAGTCTCCAATTATCTCCGATTTTTTCTATTATTTCCCAATATTTCGGCCAAGCGGCCTCCATATTGAGTCTTTTCCGGGCCTTAGCCTCCATTGGCGATAGCCATCTTGGGGTCTTATTTTCTAATAAGTCTTTGTATTTTGTCCAAACAATAAATATTGCTTTCCTGACAATATGGTTTTTGAACCCTTTATGAACCTTTACCTTGTCATACCACAAATATGCATGCCATCCAAAAGCATTATTAAACCCTTCCAGATCTAGGAAATCAGTGTTCTCTAAAAGTAACCAATCCTTCATCCAGCAGAAAGCTGCAGCTTCATAATATAACCTTAAGTCCGGCAGGGCAAATCCCCCTCTTTCCTTTGCATCAGTTAGAATTTTAAATTTTATTCTGGGCTTTTTGCCCTGCCAGACAAACTTAGAAATATCTCTTTGCCACTTTCCAAAACATTCCACTCTGTCCACAATCTGTAGGGTTTGAAACAAAAACAACATCTTTGGCAATACATTCATCTTTATAGCTGCAATTCGACCTAACAAGGAAAGTTTCAATCTTGACCAAGTTTCTAGATCCTTTTTAATTTCTGTCCAACATTTTTCATAATTATCTTTAAATAAGTTCAGATTTTTAGCAGTCAAGTTAACCCCTAGGTATTTCACTTTTTTAACCACATTTAACTCTGTCTCTTTCTGAAACCTTTCTGATTCCAAAAGTGTCAGATTTTTCTCCAAAACCTTAGTTTTTTGCTTGTTTAATTTAAATCCCGCCACCCGACCAAACTCATAAATCAATTCTAAAACTCTTTTCGTACTAGATTCTGGCTCCTGTAATGTTAAAACCAAATCATCTGCAAAAGCTTTAAGTTTGTACTGTTTCACTCCGACCTGTATTCCTTGCACCAGCCGGTCCTCCCTAATCATATTCAAAAGCACCTCCAGGACTGAAATAAATAACAGAGGGGATATGGGGCAACCTTGTCGTGTTCCTTTTTCAATTTTGAACTCTTCTGTCACCACATTGTTAACTATCAATTTAGCTTTTTGCTCTGAATAGATTGCCTCTATTCCATTTTCAAATCCCCGTCCCACTCCCATCCCTTCAAGGTTTTTCTTCATAAACTTCCAAGAAATATTGTCAAAGGCCTTCTCCGCATCAATAAAAATTAACACTGCTTTTGTGTTGATATTAGTCTGCAAAAGTTCCAAAATGTCAATAATATTCCTAGTGTTGTCAGACAAATGTCTACCTGGGAGAAAGCCTGCCTGCTCTTTATGGATTACTTCATTTAGCACTTTTTTAAGTCTACTTGCCAAAATATCTGCAAAAATTTTGTAATCCACATTTAGGAGTGAGATGGGACGGTAGTTCTTAAGTTGAGTCTTTTCAGTTTCCACTTTAGGTATCAATGTGATGAAAGCTTCTTTCCACGATTCTGGTGCCTTCTTCCCCTCCATAATCTGGTTACATACCTCCATTATTGGTTGTGTCAAGAAGTCTTTCTTTTTTTTTTTTAATAATTTTTTTATTGCTTTTTTTCCAAGGTCAAAATACATCGTCAATAAGACAACAAAAGCGATTTTACAGAAAAAAGAAGAAATTATAAAAAAAGAAAAAGAAAGAAAATTCACTTTTTCAAGTCTATTTTCATAATCGACTGGACTTCCCCACGTCCTCCATCCCCTGCTTTCTTTACAATAAAAATAAACAGCAAATTGATACCTTATTTTATGTGTTTTTGTACTTTCATTTAGTTATATAATCTATAATTTATACTTTTCAAAGTCATAACTTAATTTCCATCATTTACAAATCTCAATACCGAAGCATATTTTCCCCGAAAGCTTAGCAAATTCTCAACATTCATATAACTTATAGTGTTTTTGTAGATAGTCCTTAAATTTTTTCCAATCCTCTTCCACTGCCTCTTCTCCCAGATCTCGGATTCTGCCGGTCATTTCGGCTAATTCCATATAGTCCATCAGCTGCGAATGCCATTCTTCCAGTGTGGGTAACTCCTGTGCCTTCCAGTATTTAGCTATAAGGATTCTTGCTGCTGTAGTTGCATATAAAAAGAAAGTTCTATCTTTTTTTGGCACTCTCTGGCCTACAATGCCCAAGAGGAAGGCCTCTGGTTTCTTATGAAAGGTGTACTTAAATACCTTTTTCAACTCATTGTAAATCATTTCCCAGAAAGCCTTCACCCTCGGGCATGTCCACCAGAGGTGAAAGAATGTTCCTTCAGCCTCCTTACATTTCCAACATTTATTGTCAGACAGATGATATATCTTTGCAAGTTTGACTGGGGTCATGTACCACCTGTATACCATTTTCATAATGTTTTCTTTTAAGGCACTACATGCCGTGAATTTCATACCGGTGGTCCATAACCTTTCCCAGTCTTCAGACATAATGTTGTACCCAATGTCTTGTGCCCATTTTATCATAGCTGATTTAACTGTCTCATCTTGAGTATTCCATTTAAGCAACAAGTTATACATCCTTGAAAGCACTTTCGTCTTAGGTTCAAGTAGCTCTGTCTCTAATTTTGATTTTTCCACCTGGAAACCAATTTTTTTGTCCTTTTTAAAGATCTCTGAAATTTGGGCATAGTGAAACCAGTCTCGCACCTTTCCTTTCAGTTTTTCGAAACTCTGCAACCTCCAGGTATCACCAACTCTTTCTATTATCTCGCAGTATTTTACCCAGCCACTCTCCATATTACGTAGTTTTATGGCCTTAGCCTCCGTCGGTGATAACCACCTCGGGGTCTTACTTTCAAGTAAGTCCTTATATTTAGTCCAGACAATGAATAGAGCTTTCCTGACAATATGGTTTTTAAACAATTTATGAAACTTTATCTTGTCGTACCACAGGTATGCATGCCACCCAAAAGCATTGTTAAACCCTTCCAGATCTAGGACATCAGTGTTTTCTAACAAAAACCAATCCTTCATCCAGCAGAAGGATGCAGCTTCATAATACAATCTTAAGTCCGGCAGGGCAAACCCCCCTCTTTCCTTTGCATCTGTTAATATTTTAAATTTTATTCGGGGCTTTTTGCCCTGCCAGACAAACTTCGCAATGTCCCTCTGCCACTTTCCAAAACATTCCACTCTGTCCACGATCTGAAGGGTTTGAAACAGAAACAACATTCTTGGCAATACATTCATCTTGACTGCTGCAATTCTTCCCAACAAGGAAAGTTTCAATCTTGACCAAATTTCTAAGTCCTTTTTAATTTCCGACCAACATTTTTCATAATTATCTTTAGACAAATTCAGATTTCTCCCAGTCAGGTTGACCCCCAGGTATTTCACTTTTGTAACCACATTTAATCCTGTTTCCTTCTGAAACCCATCTATTTCTGAAGGTGTCAAGTTTTTTGCCAAAACCTTAGTTTTTTGTTTGTTTAACTTGAATCCCGCCACCCGACCAAACTCAGAGATTAGTTCTAAAGCTCTTTTTGTGCTAGCTTCTGGCTCCTGTAGTGTCAAAACCAAATCGTCTGCAAAGGCCTTCAGTTTATATTGTTTTTCTCCGACCTGTATTCCTTCTACCTGCTGGTCCTTCCTAATCATGTTCAGCAACACCTCCAGGACAGAGATAAATAACAAGGGTGATAAGGGGCACCCCTGTCGTGTCCCTTTTTCAATTTTAAACTCCTCTGTCACCACATTGTTTACTATCAATTTAGCTTTTTGCTCTGAATAAATTGCTTCAATACCATTTTGGAACGCCCTTCCCACTCCCATCCCTTCCAAATTTTTCTTCATAAAATTCCAAGATATATTATCAAAGGCTTTCTCGGCGTCTATAAAAATCAAAGCTGCTTTCGTGTTCAAATTTGTCTGTAATAACTCCAAAACATCGATGATATTCCTAGTGTTGTCAGACAAGTGCCTACCAGGGAGAAAGCCTGCTTGGTCTTTATGAATTACTTCATTTAGAACTTTTTTCAGTCTGTTTGCCAAAATGTCAGCAAAAATTTTGTAATCCACATTTAGGAGTGAGATGGGACGGTAGTTTCTAAGTTGAGTCTTTTCAGATTCCAATTTTGGTATCAAAGTGATGAATGCCTCTTTCCACGATTCGGGTGCCCCCTTCCCTTCCATAATTTGGTTACATACCTCCATTAATGGCTGGACCAGATATTCCTTCAATGTCTTATAATATTTGGAGGTAAGTCCATCTGGGCCTGGGGATTTGCCTAATTGCATGTTCTGAATGGCACTTTCAATTTCCTGTTGTGTTATTTTGTAATTCAAGGCTGTTTGCTTGTCTTGTGTTAGTTTTTGCAGGCCATAGCTTTTTAGAAATTTGTTTATCTCAGTCTCTACTTGGGGTCCTTGAGTAAACAGTTTTTTAAAATATCTCTGGAAACACTTTCTAATATCTTCTGGTTTCTGAATACATTCTCCTTCAACCTCCAGATTGGTAACAAAGTTCAATTTTTGTCTCTTTTTCAGCTGCCATGCCAGCAGCTTCCCACATTTATTTGCAGATTCGAATGATCTCTGTTTCATCTGTTTAATTTTCCATTCAACTTCTTGATTTATCAATTTCGCATATTGTGCTTGATGGAATTTTATTTCTCTTAAGACTTCTTTTGATTTTGGGTTTAATCTCAACTTTTTCTCTCCGTCTCTTATCTTCTCCAAAGTCTTGTCCTTTTTACCATTCCAGAGTTTTTTCTTGATAGTATTCTGTTGTATCAGGAACCCTCTCATAACAGCTTTACTCGCGTCCCAGATTGTTTTCTTTTCCACCGAAGTATTCAAATTTATTTCGAAGTAATCTTTCAACGTTTTTTGGGCCTTCTTCACAGTCTCCTGATCTCTAAACAAGTAGTCATTCATTCTCCATCTGAAGGATCCAGCTGGTGTAAGTCTCAAGTCTATTTTCAAGGCGTTATGGTCGGAGCAGGTTTTGGGGCAGATCTCAACTTTTTTTGTCTTAGGTGCCAGTCCTCTAGATGTCCAAATTTGGTCGATTCTTGTCCACGATAGATGGGCCTCAGAAAAGAATGTTCCTTCTTTACCTAGAGGGTTCTTTGTCCTCCAAATGTCAATCAAATCCATATTGTCTGTAAGTTCAAAGAAAGTCTTTGGAAGTCTGCCATCTTTGGTCAAATTCTGATTTTGTGACTTATCCATGTGTGTAGAGACAACTCCATTCATATCACCCATCAAAATGATGTTGGTATAGTCAATATAGTCCAACAGTATCTCATGCAGCTTCTTATAGAATTCCGATTTCCCATCATTTGGTGCGTATATTCCTACAATCAGAAATTTTTCTCCTTGTGATTGAATTTCAGTCGCCAAAATTCTTCCTTGTTCATCTTTAAAAGTCAGCTTTGGTGCTAGGGTCTCCTTTGCATAAATCACAACTCCTCTTTTTTTAACCTTGTCTGATGAAATAAATTCTTGGCCTAGTCTCTTGTTGATTAACACTCTCCTATGGAGCCTAGACACGTGTGTTTCTTGAAGGCAAATGACGTCTAGTTGTTCTTTTCTCAAAATATGAAAAATCTTTTTCCTTTTTTCGGGAGAATTCGCGCCATTAATGTTCCAACTAAGGAGCTGCAGAGACATCTCGGACTAGTTTATTGGCCTGTGGGGATGTCTCCTTTGTCGTTTTTGTCTGGAGGTGGAACCGGGTTCAACCCAAACGAAGGAGGTGGCCAGACTCCTGCTACTCCTTTCCGTAGGTCCTCCCCGTGGTCGTTTAGGAACTTTTCTTGCTCCTCTGCTGTTCTGATCCTTACCTTCTCCCCTTTCAAAGTAAAAGATAGTCCTTGAGGGAATTCCCACCTGTAAGGGATTGTGTTGTTTCTCAGTAAGCTTGCCAAGTCTTTATATGTGGCTCTTAAATCCAGTAGCTGTTTTGGTATATCTCTGAAGATTTCTGCCTTTTTTCCCTGAATCACCAATGAGTTTTTAAAATGTAGGCCGAGTATGTTCTCTTTTTCTTGCCTAGATCTCAAAATGATCAGGCAATCTCTTGGTTTATCCTTCTTGGCCACTCTTCCTAATCTAAAAGCGGTGACAATTTTAAAGTCCTTCTCTTCTGCCAGACCCCAGAACTTGGATATTTCTGTTGTCAAAAAGCCAATCAAGTCCTCTTTTTCTGATTCTGGGATGTTTCTAATCCTGAGATTGTTTTCCCTGTTTTTCAGTTCTGCAAGGGACAGGTACACTTGTTGTTCAGTAACCTGTCTACTCAGTGGTCTAACTTCCCCTCTTAATTCCTCTATCCTCTTTTTATTTTCGTCTGCTTTTGTATTTACTTCCTCAACCAGTTTTCGATTTTCTGTTGTAGTCTTTTCAATGTTACCTATTGCCTGTGTATTTTTAGTGACTTGGTCTGTCAATTTATTAATTGAAGCTGTCACCTGGTCAAATTTAGCAGCTTGTTCATCAAATCTAGCTGCTTGTTCATCAGCTTTCTTATTCAATGCTGCCAGTTGGTCCAATATTTCTTTAGAGACAGGATCTAACCCTCCAGCAGCCATCTCTCCAAGAGCAGGCTGTATGGATTGTCCTTCTTGCAGACCTGTCACAATTGGGACAGATGATCTGCGTAGCTGCACAGGCAAAGTTGATTGCAAAAGTTCAGTTTGTTTTGCTTTCTTTCCAGCCCTTGTTTTTGCTGCACCACTCATTCCCAGCTGTCCAAGTGTCAAGGTCAAATTGTAAATCCCATGGGAAAGACAATCCAAAAAAAAGTAAACATCCAGGCGTAAAAATTCCAAGTCCAATAGCAGTTCTCAGAGACTAATAATTCCACAATCCAGCAGGGGGAGCTCCCCAGAAGTTAGGGAGAAGGATAGGAAATTTCCACCATTAAATTTCCACAGCAAGGAAAAAGAAAAAAAAAGTTAACTAAAATCCAAAGCAGGGGGGGAACCCTTCACGTTCAGTTTTAACTGCAAAAAGTGAAAGTTCTTAACCAAGGTGCGTGCAACAGTTCCTTTTCACAACTTACAAAGTAGCCCAGTGTAACTTAATAATTTTATATACAGTTACCGCAGTCCGATGTTACTTGTATCCAGACAGACCGAGAGCAGGGTTTGTAATCCACAGGAAGATAGAAAGAGGAATCACAGTCTTTGTTCACTTATAGAACTGTTATAACCTTTCTTTAGCTTTTAACCAGTCAAAGCCGAATTTGCAAAGTAAATTCCAACTTCTTTTAAGCTCCTTTCAGCGCTTCCGCTTTAAAGGGTCTTTGCTCGATACTTTAAACAGAGCCGGAAGACTGACTTCCTTTTTAGCGTCTCCCGCTTTCAGCCAAAATTCGCCAAATTAGGTTCAGATAAACCTCAGATTTCTTACTCACGAGTAAGTTGTTTCAATTCTGTTGTTCAAAGAAGAAAGGTCAGCGCTGATCAGCAGCAGCCGCGCGGCTTCACTTCCGCGGAAAGAGCGATGGATTCACAGCACCGCTACCCCCTCCACGTTCCAAAACCCCTTACGGGGTCTCTTCTGCGTTTCCGAGGTCGCTTCTGGTGCCCGCCGAACCCCACGGCCACGGGCTCACTCTACCCGTGGTTTCTCTTAATGGGTCGTCGCTGTGCCGCAGCGCACGACCCTTTTCCGCGGAGCCCCTCTTCAACAACTGAAGAGGACCGCCATTGCTGAACGCGCCGCCTCCGGAAGTCCCAATGTCAAGAAGTCTTTCAATATCTTGTAATACTTGGAGGTGAGTCCATCTGGCCCTGGAGATTTGCCTAGTTGCATATTCTGAATGGCACCTTCAATTTCTTGTTGTGTTATTTTGTAGTTCAGGGTTGTTCTCTTTTCCTGGGATAATTTTGGTAGTCCATTGATTTTTAAAAATTGGTCTATCTCAGTCTCTTTCTGCGGCCCTTGCGTGTAAAGTTGTTTAAAGTATCTCTGGAAGCACTTTCTAATTTCCTCAGGGTTCTGGATATTTCTCCCTTCAACCTCTAAATTTGTAACCGTGTTCAGTTTTTGTCTCCTTTTCAACTGCCATGCTAGCAGTTTTCCACACTTATTTGCTGATTCAAATGATCTTTGTTTCATTAATTTAATTTTCCACTCAACTTCTTGATTTATCAATTTAGCATATTGTGCTTGGTGGAATTTAATTTCTCTCAGAATCTCCTGTGATTTTGGTTTTGATCTTAATTTTTTCTCACCATCTCTTATCCTCTCTAAGATCTTGTCCTTTTTTTCATTCCAAAGTCTTTTCTTTATCGTGTTCTGTTGTATCAAAAACCCTCTCATAACAGCTTTACTTGCGTCCCAGATTACTCTTTTTTCCACTGTAGTGTTCAGGTTTATTTCAAAATAGTCTTTTAAAGTCTTTTGGGCCTTCTTCACAATCTCCTGATCTCTTAATAGGGTGTCATTCATTTTCCATCTGAAGGAACCGATTGGAGTAAGTCTCAGTTCCACTTTCATGGCGTTATGGTCGGAGCAGGTTTTTGGGCAGATTTCCACTTTTCTAGTCTTAGGTGCCAGTCCTCTAGTTATCCATATTTGGTCGATTCTTGTCCATGACAGATGGGCTTCAGAAAAGAATGTTCCTTCTTTTCCTAGGGGGTTCTTTATCCTCCAAATGTCAACCAAATCCATATTGTCGGTTAGTACAAAAAATGTTTTAGGTAGTCTGCTATCTTTTGTTAAGTTTTGATTTTGTGACTTGTTCATATTTCTGGAGATCACCCCATTCATATCCCCCATCATGATGATGTTGCTATAGTCCAGATAATCCAGCATAGTCTCATGCAGTTTCTTGTAAAATTCTGATTTCCCCTCATTCGGTGCATATATTCCTAGAATCAAAAACTTTTCTCCTTGAGTCTGAATCTCAATTGCCAAAATTCTTCCTTGCTCATCTTTAAATAAAAACTTTGGTGATAGGCTCTCCTTTGCATAAATCACCACTCCTCTTTTCTTAACTCTGTCCGATGAAATAAATTCTTGGCCTAATCTTTTATTAATTAACACCTTTCTGTGGAGCCTAGTCACATGAGTTTCCTGCAAGCAAATAATGTCCAATTGTTCTTTCTTCAATATATGAAATATTCTTTTCCTTTTTTCTGGGGAATTTCCTCCATTTATATTCCAGCTAAGAATCTGCAGAGACATCCTGGATCAATCTTTTAACCTTGTGGTGGCGTCTCCTTCTGATCTTCTTGACCCGAGGGTGTAAGTATAGGTGGTGGTGGCGGCCAAGACCCAGGTCCTACAGCCCCTTTCTGAAGGTCCTCTCCGTGGTCGTTCACAAATTTTTGTTGATCTTCTGCTGTTTTGATTTTAACTTTCTTTCCTTTGAAGTTGAAGGATAATCCTTGAGGAAATTCCCACCTAAAGGGAATTGAATTGCCTTTCAATAATCTTGTTAATTCTGTATATGTAGATCTGAGGTCCAAAAGTTGTTTCGGAATATCTTTGTAGATTTCTGCTCTGATGCCTTGAATAACAAGAGATTTTTCAAAGTGGAGGCCCAGTATTTTGTCTCTCTCTTGCTTGGATCTCAAAATGATCAAACAGTCTCTGGATCTGTCCTTCCTCACCACTCTTCCCAATCTAAAAGCACTTACAATTTTAAAATCCTTGTCTTCTTCAATAGCCCAGAACTTTGAAAATTCTGATGTCAGATAGCCAATCAAGTCCCCCTGTTCAAGTTCTGGGATGGCTCTCAGTCTGAGATTATTTTCCCTATTTCTCAGTTCAATCATAGACAGGTAGGCCTGCTGTTCACTAATCTGTTTGTGCAAAGGTTTTACCTCCACCTGTATTGCTTTGGCTTTCTGATTGGCTTCCACGGCTTTTTGGTTGGCTTCCTCAGCCAATTTGCGATTTTCTGCAGTTGCTTCCTGAAGATTCCCAATTGCTTGTGTGTGTTGAGCGACTTGTTCAGTCAATTTACTAATACTGGCTGTAGCTTGGTCAATTTTGGCCGAATGCTCATCTGCCTTTTTGTTTAAAGTTTCCAATTGTCCCAAAAATTGTTCTAAAACTGCTGCAGATCCTCCTGCAGCCATATCCTCTAATGATGTCTGCTCAACTTCTTCTTCTTGTGTCCCTAAAACAGCTGGGACAGATGATCTGCGTGGCTGAGATGTCAAAGTTGTTTGTACCAGTTGTTTAGCTTTCGTTTTGGCCAATCTTGTTTTCCCCGCACCACTCATTCCAATCCTGTCTACGTGCCAAGGTCAGGCTGTATACAGTCCCATGGGAAAGACAGTTCCAGAGAGTAAACAACAAGGCAGCAGAGAATCAAAACAAAAGGCAAGTCCCAGACAGTTATAAATCCACAATCCTCTAGGGGGGGGGGTGCAGCAATGTCTCAAAGAAAAGAATAAAGTTGTTCCACCATTAAAATCCCAGCAGTTTTCAAACACATTGAAAGGATCCTTCAGCTCCCTTTTGACTTGCAGAACTTTCCCAAAGTTGAAACAAAGTTCCTAAAGAGGTGCGAGAAACAGTCTCCCCATTTGTATCCAAACTGTAACGCTCCAATGTAGCACTTTCAGTAGTTAAACAGTTTCAGCAACTTGACAGTTTAACCTGGCAGCCCGTGAATTTGGGCTTCTCCGTCATTTATAAATCCACAAAGGAGGGGGAGAGTCCAGTTCAAAGCCAACAAGGATAAAACGAAATTGTCTCTCTTAGTCTCTTAAAGGCAAATTCAGTTGTTGCACAATAATCCACACTTTTAAAACTTCTTTAACACGTTTCCAGCTTGTCAAAGTCTTTACTTTAATACTTTAAGCACAGCCGGGAGACGGACTTCCTGGTTACGTCTCCCGCTTTCAGCCAAATTCAATCACTTTAGTCCCGAAATTTCTTAATTTCCCCTACTCACGGGTTTGTAGCTTTGAGTCAAATGTTCCAGGGAAAAAGGTCAGCGCTCATCAGCAGCAGCCGCGCGGCTTCACTTCCGCAGAAAGAGCGATCAACTCACAGCACCGCACCACCCTTCCACGTTCCGGAGCCCCTTACGGGGGTTCCTTCTTCGTTTCGGGGGGCGCTCCTGGTGCCCGCCGAGTCCCACGGCCACAGGCTCACTCTGCCTGTGGTTTATCTTTATGGGTCTCCGCTTTGCCGTAGCGGACGACCCGTTTCTGCGGAGCTCCCCTTCACAGCGCAAAGGGGACCGCCATTGCTGTTTTGCGCCTTTCCCAGGTTTTAAGCGGTGGATTTTAGCTTCCTTTCCTCACTTTTTACAGGGAAATACAGTTCACACCTTTCCCCCCCTCCTTTCCTGCAGTCACGGGGGGAAATCGCTTGTTTTGATGATAGAATTATAGTTCTTTTCAAGCGTCTTTCAAGGTTTTAGCTTACAAGTTCATTGCTTTACTCTGTTTACAAAGAACGGAAGGCAGACTTCCTGTTTATGCCTCTCCGCTTTGGTATCAAATTACTTCTTTGTTCTCCTTTATTTTCCAAATTAACCTACTCACGGATAGTTGTTTTGTAGCCAAATTGTCACAGGAAAAAGGTAGCGCTCTCCAGCAACGGCTGTGTGGCTTCACTCCACGGCAGAAGCAGTTGACTCACAGCACCGCGCCACTTCCCCGCTTCACTCCGGAACCCGTAATCGGGCTCCTTTGCAATTTGGGGGGGCGCAAAAGGTGCCCGCCGAGTCCCACGGTCACAGGCTTCACCCGCCTGTGATTTTTTCGAGGGTCCCCACTTCGCCGTAGCGGAACAGACCCAATTCCCATAGAGCTGGTCCCTCCGGATCAGAGGGAGTCCGCCATTACCGATGGCGCCACCCCGGAAGTCCTCTAAGAGATCATCCAAAGATCTAAGAGAAAGGAAAAAAGAATGGGATAAGGTCAAAAAGGAAAATGATGACTTTAAAGTCAGTCAGGAAGCAATGTGGGATGCATTATCTATTCTTCAAATGCAAACTAAAGAAAGAACTCTTAGGATATGTGGTGTCCCAGAGAATCCAGAAGAGAATGTACAAAACACTATCATAAAAGAACTAGCCAATTGGTTAGAAATAAAAGAAAATGAAATTGCAGAAAATACGGAAAGTATGTTTAGAGTAAATTCTAGGAAAGCAAAGATGAATAAATGGTCAGGGGACTGTCTAATTACATTTACATCAAATAAACTAAGGAATAGGATACTACTGCATAGAAGGAAAAAACTGTTCAAAATTGGGGGAGGGGAGTTTCCGGAAGGAATTTCCTTCAATTTCAAAGGAAAAAGAAGAAGACTGGAAACGGTGGAAGGCGCAGAAAATTTTTATAGAACATACAAAAATGAACTAGGGGGCGATAGAGATTTAATATAAAAGGAGTCCAGCCCAAAAAATCCAAAAAACACAAATTCAGATCATGGTTCAGAGAGTGAGTAAATACCTTACAAAAACTAACATACCGAACTGTCAAAAAATAAAAAATGTAAATTAATCTCGTGTCACAATATATTTTAATGAATAAAGATGAGCTTAAAATTTTTGTCTTGGAATGTTAAGGGACTAAACGATAGAAAAAGGAGATAAAATAGAACTTATTTTGATTAAACAAAAGATTGATGTCATTTGTTTGCAGGAAACACATGCCACAAAAGAACACAGAAGAGTATTAATCAACCCCAAATTAGGAAAAGAATTTATCGCTGCAGACAATGTAAAAAAAAAAAAAAAAGAGGAGTAGTGATTTATGCCAAACCTGTTCTAGAGCCAGAACTGTTATTTTCTGACCCTAAAGGAAGAATAGTGATATTAAAGATTAAAAGTCAAGGAGAAGATATTATAACAGTAGGGATATATGCACCAAATTGGGGGGGGGATCAATATTCTATAAGAAACTCGAAAAGAAGCTTCTGGTATATGTAAAAGACAAAATAATACTGCTTGGAGATTTTAATGGCGTAACAGATCCACAGATAGACAGATCGGAAGGAAAGAAAGGACAAGGAAAATTACCATCTACACTTGCCAAGATGATAGAAATTCTAGATTTAAAGGATTCATGGAGATATAAACATAGATTTGAGAGAGAATACACGTACTTCTCTGAGCCAAATAAAGCAGCTAGTAGGACAGAAGCCATCTGGGTTTTGTTAGATTTGCTTAGAAAGATTGAAGAATCACAGATTTTACCTAAAACAATCTTGGATCACAATCCAGTTTTGTTAAAGCTGCAACCAGACTGGAAATCAGGAATACGTAGATGGAAATTGAATGACTCATTATTGAAAGAGGAAATAATAATAGAGGGAGCTAAAAATACATTAAAAGAATACTTTGAATTGAATAATAACCAAGTCAATGATGTAAGAACACTTTGGGATGCTGGTAAAGCAGTGATCAGGGGATATTTTATAAAACAAGGTGCAAGAATAAGAAAGGAAAGCGAAAAGGAAAAAATAGAACTATTGGAAGAAATAAGGAAAAAGGAAAAAGAGCAAATTAAACAACCAAACAATGATAAAGTTAAAAAAGAGATTAGGTTACTACAGACAGAATATACGTCCAGAAAAGAACAGGAAATAGAATGGAAAGTGAAAATGTGGAAGCAAAACAATTTTGAGTTTGCCAATAAACCAGGAAGATACCTGGCATGGCAATTGAGAAAGAGGCAAAATCAAAGACAAATAAACAGAACAAAAATAGGAGAGAAAATTATAGACGATCCGAAAGTAATAATACAAAATTTTTATTTATTTATTTTTTATAATAATGTTTATTATTTTCCAAACATAGATATAACAAAGGAAAAAGTTGACAGTAATAAAGAAAAAAGAAAAATAAAAAAATTCCTTCCAGTAGCACCTTAAAGACCAACTAAGTTAGTTCTTGGTATGAGCTTTTGTGTGCATGCACACTTCTTCAGATACACCTGAAGAAGGAATTTTTTTATTTTGACTATGGCAGACCAACACGGCTACCTATCTGTAAAAGAAAAAAGAATAACACAGAAAAAAGAAAAAGAAAAAAGAATATAAAACATAAAATACAACAAATCATCACTACACTAACACTTACTTAATTAATTAAAATCCATCTTCATAAACATATTATTTGACTTCCTCAAATCTCTTCCATCTGAATTTCTTAGTAATTATATATAGCGGTTTCCAATATCGTTATTTCATAATACCATATCACAGTCATAATGATATTTCCTAACTTTTCTTTGTTGGGATACTGCCAGGGAGAGAAATGCCATCATGCCTCCACGTCATCTCCTGGTCTCCCGTGGAAACAGTATCAGTCAATTAGCGACACGAGCCTCGGAAATAGCTGTCCACATTCCAGGACTTATGCACGCCCTTTTCGCAGAGCTTCCACAACGAAAGATGCACCCAGGAGAGCATATTTACACGCTTTATTCAGCGTTGGTCAGAACAAAGGAAAAACATGACTGCCTGCCTGTGTGTCGAGGCAACAGAGTGAAACAAAAGCTATATACAAAACAGAAACTTCCTGTGAGCCGGAAGTATGCAGGATTGTCACAAACAACAACCTGCTCCCTGTTTAAGGTGGAACGGAAATATCCTAACATTCTTATTGTACATTTTCTTATTTATATATTGAATCCCAATTTAATCCTAGGCCTAATTGATTCTACATGTCTTTAATATTACAATATTTATTCAAATATTCTTTAAATTTCTTCCAGTCTTCTTGGTGTTCCTCTTCTTTCTGGTCACGGATTCTCCCAGTGAGATCAGCCAGGTCCATAAACTCCATCATCTTCACCTGCCATTCTTCTACCGTTGGTAGTTCTTGTGTTTTCCATTTTTTGGCTAGTAAAATCCGTGCAGCAGTTGTGGTATACAAAAATACTTTTACAACTTTTCTGGGCAGTTCAGAACCTGTTATTCCAAGGACAAAGGCCTCTGGTTTTTTCATAAAGGTGTATCTCATCATTTTTTTTAATTCATTATAATTTCTTCCCCAGAAGTCTTTTACCTTGGAACAAGTCCACCACATATGATAGAAAGTACCTTCCTTTACTTTACATTTCCAACATAAATTATCACAATTGTGGTAGATCTTCGTCAGCTTAACAGGGGTTAAGTACCATCAATACATCATTTTCATAACATTCTGTGATGGGATGATGAGCTGCTTGTGCGTAAAATCGTAGTCCCTCAGAGTTTGTTCAAGCCCACAAACCTCTGTCTGTGACAGAGCCCCTCAGACATGGCTGCTCTAGTCACTTGCAGATTCCGACAGTGGTTGCTTTCGGAATCGCTTCCAGCATAAAAGCTCCTTAACGGAAACACGTCTTCTGGACTCGCGGCGTGACAGTTTCCGGCGAGGAGTGGGTCTCCTTATGGAAGGTTCAGAAACCTCCCCACTGTTCTCGCTGGACGTATCCCTGAGCCCTCCCTCTTGCTCGCTTTCCCTCAGAGACCCACCTCTCCCCCTGCTGGTTCCTGCTTCAGCTGCTGGGTCTCTCCCAGCCTCCGTGAGCCCTTCCACCACCTGTTCCTCCGATGACAGTTCCCTGACACATTCTCCTTTAACATTGTAAATGCAGTAAACTTAACCCCTTTCTTCCAAAGCCTCTCCCAGTCCTCCATCATTATATTATGTCCCACATCTTGTGCCCAATCAATCATAACCAATTTTACTTGCTCATCTTTTGTATGCGACTCCAATAACAAACTATACATCTTAGACATATTCTTAACATTGGTATCTAACAACTCCGTTTCCAATTTGTTTTTTTCAGTTGCAAAACCGTTTTTCTTGTCAATCTTAAATTTGGTAACATTGAAGCCAGTTTACTTTATCTTTAATTTGTTCAAATGATTTTAACTTAAATCCCTCGTCATCTTCTACCAATAAATCTGAGTATCTCAACCACTTATTTTCCATATTTAGCTTTTTTTGTGCCTGCGCTTCCATTGGTGAACTCCATTTGGGTGTTTTTCTTACCAAGAGATCCTGATATCTAATCCACACATTGTAAAGTGCCTTCCTAATTATATGATTCTTAAAACCACGATGGGCCTTTATTTTATCATACCAAAGATATGCATGCCAACCGAACCTATTGTCCAATCCCTCTAAATCCAGAATGTCTTCATTTTCTAAGTTAATCCAATCTTTGATCCAGCAGAAGGCCGCAGCCTCAAAATATATCTTTAAATCAGGCAGGGAAAAACCCGCTCTTTCTTTTGTATCCGTAAGTAATTTGTACTTAATTCTCAGTTTTTTCCCTTGCCAGATAAATTTGGACAAGGCCTTCTGCCAGTCTTTGAAGCATTTAACATTATCAATAATAGGTAGAATTTGAAACAAAAACAACATTTTCGGAAATACATTCATCTTGACCACCGATAGTCGACCCATAAGTGAAAATTTTAAATTTGACCAAATCTCTAAATCTCTTTTTATTTCATTCCATACTTTCTCATAATTGTCTTTATACAAATTCATATTCTTCGCTGTTAAATTCACACCCAAATATTTAACCTTCTTTGTAAATGCTAGGCCTGTTTTTTCTATAAGGGTTTTTCTTTCATCTTTATCTAATTTTTTGTCCAATACTGAAGGAATGGGTTTCTGTGCAGTCAGTTTGAAACAGGACCCAACCCCCCCTTTCTTCTTAGCATTTCTAAAATGCATAAACTTGAGCTGTTGAGCAAATGAATAACAAGAACACAGCTGTATAAACAAAGCTCTCTCCTTTATCAGTCACGGCAACGGATGACCTTGGCTGTTCCAGTGGAGTAGGGATGACATGTCTAGGTCTTATCTTAAGTCTTGACCACACTCTGACGCACAGACCTAGTCCGGGAACAGCGCCAGAGTATGTTCTTGGAGTTGGTGACCTCTTGTTCCAAGATAAGAATATAGGAACAGGAATACCCTTTTATGGTCAGGAATACAGGAAGGAAAGCCCTTTTATGATTAAGAGTACCGGAGCAGGAACATCTGTGATGTCAACCTGCGTGTATAAGCTGATGTGGCTGGATTCATGGGGGAGGGGGGAGAGGGTGCCTGGAGGATATATATACTGCATGAAATCTCTCATTTCTTTGGACTTGCTGTGAACTGACCACACAAGTGCCTTTCTGCTGCTCCGGAGAGCAGAAATAAAGAACTCTTTCTCTGAACCAACCCTCGGTGTCATTTGACTTCCTTCCTCCCTCTCGGGAGCAATACAGACCCAATCGGTGAACTCCAATAAGGCTATAATACTTTGGTTTTGCTCTTGTTTAATTTAAAACCAGCCAGCTGCCCATACTCCTGTATCATCTCCAGTGCTTTCACTGCACTGGTCTCTGGATCCTGTAAAGTTAGAACCAAATCATCAGCAAAGGCTTTTAATTTATATTGCTTAGTACCCACTACAATGCCCTTGACTTTCTCTTCTTTTCTCAAACTATTCAGCAAGACCTCCAAGACCAAAATAAATAATAAAGGGGAAAGTGGGCACCCTTGCCTGGTTCCTTTCTCAATTTTAATTTCTTCCGATACCACATTATTAATAATTATTTTAGCTTTTTGTTCCGAATAGATCGTTTTGATACTATTTAAAAATTGTTGACCAACCTCAATACTTTCCAGATTTTTTTCCATAAAAAGCCAGGAAATATTATCAAAGGCTTTCTCCGCATCAATAAACATTAATAATGCTTTAGTGTTTCTTTTAGCCTCTAATCTTTCCAAAATATCCACTATATTTCTGATATTATCTTTCATATGTCTTCCAGGCAGGAATCCTGCCTGGTCTTTATGTATATATTCTGAAAAGACTTTTTTCAATCTGTTATCTGTTTGCAAATATTTTATAATCCACATTAAGTAGTGAGATTGGTCTGTAATTCTTTACATCTGATCTATCGTGCTCAGATTTCGGTATCAGAGTTATAAATGTGTCTCTCCAGGTTTCAGGTGCCCCCTCCCCTTTCAATATCTTTTTATTTATTTTATTTTATTTTTTAAAACTTTTATTTTGCTTTAAACAGGTACATATAAATATAGACAACCAAAATTACAAAGGAAAATTCCTTAATAGTAATGAAAAAAAACCTACAAAAAAACTACAAAAAATATCGAAGTACATGACACAGAACATAAGCAACTATGGGGAAGATAAAAGAAAAAAAATAGAAAAAAGAAGAAAAAGAAAAAGAAAAAGAAAGATGAGCCAAAGCAGGAAGGCTCATCTATTGTACACTTCCATCAAGCTCACAACAGATCATTATTCTTATCAATTAACTCTATCTGCATTCCAAAGGAATCCCTCATCTTGGTATCAGGGAGCATTTCTCTATGCGGTATCATTCCAAACATAGCCAGATCTTTCTTACTGAGCCCTTATCCCCTAAATAATTATTTAAACATTCCCATTCTTCTTTCACCGTTTTTTAAGGTTTATCTCTTATTGCATCTGTCAGCTTTGCGAGCTCCAAGTACTCGCACAAATTGACTACCCATTCCTCTTTAGTGGGTGTATTTTTATCTTTCCAGTGTTTTGCCACTATAGCCCTTGCTGCTGACGTTGCATACATAAATAGCCTAGTTTTGTTTTTGGGAATATTATCTGAAACCATTCCTAGTAAAAATTCTTCCGGTTTCTTGCTAAATGTAGTTTTTATCAATCTCTTTATCTCTTCATAAATCATGTTCCAAAATCTTTGTATCTCTAGACAGGATCACCACATATGGTAGTATGTTCCTATCTGTTCCTTACATCGCCAGCACTTGTTATTGTTTGTTTTATTTATTTTTGCAAGTTTTACAGGGGTCAGGTACCACCTATAGTACATTTTCATAAGATTTCCCCTTATAAGGAAACAAGCCGTGAATTTTATATTTTTAGTCCATAATTCGTTCCAAATATTGGGTTTGATCATATGTCCCAGGTCCCTCTCCCATTTTACTGTAGTTACTTTGATATCTTCCTCCTTTCTTTGCCAATTCAAAAGTAGTTTGTACATTTTAGAAAGTGTCTTTTGATTGTTATATAAAATATCCTTCTCCAGGTAGGATTTTTTTTGTCAAATCCTTTGGTTCTTTTATCCTTTTCAAGGGCGGCTTTTAATTGATAATACTCCAGCCAGGTTATTCTCTTCTGTTTCTATTCGTTTAGGTCCTTTATTTTCGGATCACTACTTGTTTCCTCTACTAAATCCTTATATGTTAGCCAATCGCTGTTCATATTCATCCTGTGAACCAACGTAGATTCCATTGGTTACAGCCACCATGGTGTTTTGGTTACTACTGATTTTTTACTCGTCTCCCATACTTCATATAATGCCCTTCTCACAATATGATTTAAAAATCCTTTGTGGGATTTAACCTTGTCATAGCCTATGTAGCCATGCCACCCGTACACAATACCCCATCCCTCCAGATCTAGGACTTCTGTGTTTTTAATTAATACCCAGTCCTTAATCCATGTCCAGCACGCTGCCTCAAAGTACAGTTTAAGGTCAGGGACCGCAAAGCCTCCTTTTTCCTTCAACTCTGTTAGTAGCTTAAATTTTATGCGTGGTTTTTTCCCTTGCCAAATAAACTTGGCAAGGTCTTTCTGCCAATCCTTAAAGCACTTTGCACCTCTAATTATAGTATTGTTTGGAACATAAAAATCATCTTTGGCAATACCAACATTTTAACTGTGGATATTCTCCCCCACAGGGACAAATTCAATTTTCCCCAAGTCTCTAATTCTTTTTTTATTTCCTTCCACTTCTTCTCATAATTGTCCTTATATAAGTTTATATTCTTATTGGTGATCCAAACCCCCAAATAATTTACCTTATTGGCTACCTTTAAACCTGTTGTATTTTCCAATTCCTCTTGTTCCAACTTACGTAATTTTTTCGTTAATAATTTGGATTTTCCTTTATTCCGTTTGAACCCAGAGACCTTCCCAAATTCTTCCAGTTGTGCAAGCGTTTTTTGGATACTTTCCACTGGATTTTCAGTGGTTACGATTACACCATCAGCGAAGACTTTAATTCCTCTTATATTTTTATCCTTTCTTATTGCTATTAAAAGTGGTTCCAAGGTGGCAATAAAAAGAAGTGGGGAGAGAGGGCACCCCTGTCTTGTCCCCCTTTCGATATTGAACTCTTCGGTGATCTCATTATTTATTAGCAATTTTGCTTTTTGGTTAACATATATCGCCCTAATTCCATTAATTATTTTCTCCCCTATGTCCAGACCTTTGAAAGTTTCCAATAGGAAATTCCATGATACTCTATCAAAAAAAATTTCTGCATCAACCAATAACATGGCCATCTTTTTACTTGGTTTCATTTCCACATATTCCAACAGGTCAATTATTATTCTTGTATTGTCTTTTATATGTCTATCCGGTAAGAAGCCCGCTTGGTCTCTGCTGATTATTTTGTTTAGAGTCTTTTTTAATCTATTAGCCATCACCCCAGCATAGATTTTATAGTCTGTATTCTGTTGGGAAAGAGCACCAATGCAAAAGCCAGCTCCAGATGGCTGGAATGCAAAACAGGATGTTATGTTTTGCAGATGTACTGTTGGAGAAAAGGTGGAGCCTATTCTCTGTACTGAGCACCGGATGTTAGCTCAGAGTGTCATGTGACCTGTGCTGGAAGTGCAGGGGAGGAGTTTGTGTCTCTTCTGATGGAGTCAGAAGGGAGCAGTCGCATTTCTATGTACTGCTGAGTGACAGGAATAAAACATGTAAATAGGACTCCTGTCTGTCTCATTTCCCCTCCCTGGGGGAATGCAGGGAGAAAGAGAAGCAGAGAAGCAGAGGGTGTGTTCTTTCTCACGACTAATGAGAAGAATCGCCGGGTTTGTTTACCTAGCCTGCCGGGGTTGCAGACGGAAGGTAAACACGGTATCTCGCTCAATTGCCTCGGGGGAGGACAGGTACCTCTGACTGTGAGCCAAGATACTAACATATGGCAGCCTTCGGATGGTTGCGATTCATCGACCTCTGCATGAGAGGCTGGTGGATTGTCCTCCTCTGCTCCAAGGGAGAAGGCAAGCGTCTGAGAGAAGCCAGAGGCTGAACAGACCCAGAGGAAAGTGTTTTCCAAGCAACAAAGCTCAAGGTATGCTGCATTTCGGGCTAAAAGTGTGAACGCAGGTTGATTAATTCCCTGGTTCACGGGAGCTGCGTTTGAAAAACAAAAGCTCCGGAAGAAGAGGCCTGCAGCTTGGAAGCTCAGCCTGCATTCCACAAATTCTTGTGGTTAAGATAAGAGTCCTGTATGCACTCTAGCTAAGTAACGGTAGTGGAAAGTTACTGGCAAAGGGGCTGGACTGTGAGTGTAAGCTTGAGAAAAGCAAAACAAAACCACGGAGTGTTTTGGCTATGAGTTTACGAGCTCTTGGAGGGACTTTCCATAGCAGCCAGCGTGTAGCTGCCAGGTGCTAAAAGCGTAAACAACTTGCAGTTTGCCTGCCTGTGAAAGAAAAAAACAACTGTTGGATTTTACAGCTTGTTTGAGAGTGTGAGCTAGAGGCTTGGCTTCAAGATGGATGCCAAGAAGGGAGCGCTGCCTTACCCACCTCCCTTAACCGATGACAATTATTCATCTTGGTCTGTTAAGATGAAGGCCCTGCTGCAGAATCAGAGGCTTTTTGATGTAATTGAAAACCCCATCCCTGCAGCACCAACCAGAGGTTGGGAATCACGGAACGTGAGGGCCAGGACTGCTATAATTCTGTGTGTCTCAGATCAGCAGTTGGTGCATATTCAGCATTTACAAAATGCGAAAGAGGTTTGGGACACGCTGCGTACAACGCATCAGAGAGATGCTGGTTCTTCAGCGTTGTTGTATTTTGAGAAGTTGACCAATCTGAGACTTGCGCCTGATGGAGATGTTCAAGCGCACCTGACAGAGATGAAGTTTCTGCGTCAACAGATGGTGGAACGCCATTTCCGTCTTCAGGAGGAAGTGCTTTGCTTCATGATGATAAACAGCCTTAATCGCACCTACAAGGTTGTTGCCAGTCAGCTTGGTTCCCTACCGGCCACGCAGCTAACCGCGGAGAGAGTGTGTGCTGTGGTCCTGAATGAACACGACAGACTTGCTGCACTGGAAGTGAAGGACAGGGGGAGGGAAGAACAGAGTTCTAATTCCCCCACTGCTGAATCTACTGGAGAGCATGGAGTAGCATTGAGTGCTGTCCGATGCTACAATTGTGGACAGACTGGGCATCTACAGCGAAACTGTAGGAAGCCGCGCCAGTCAAGAGGAGCAAAGAGCAGCTCTACGAAGCCTGAGGCGTCAGGCAAAAGCCGTTCCAAGTGCCAGGTAAAACCTGCAAAGGCTTTGATGGCGAAAGGAACCACGCCAGATGTTGGGAACGCCTTTATAATCGACACTGGATGTACAAAACATTTATGCCCACACAGACAACTGTTTTCGACGTTGAAGAAGCAAAGCTTCACTGTGAAACAGGCCAACGGTCAAGAGTTGGAAGCGACTGGAATTGGGACAGTGTATCTTGAGAGTCTGAACTTGACTATAAGTGATGTTTACCTGGTTCCAGAACTGAGATTTAATCTGCTGAGTGTGTCGCAGATTGCAAAGAAAGGACTGAAACTGTCCTATGATGCTAAAAGCTGCAAGATCTACAAAGATGGAGAACTGTTTCTTACTGCCAGAGAGAAAGATGGACTGTATTTGTTGACTTTTGATCAAAGTGATTACATGAAATGTAATTCTTCTGATTCTAACGAAATCTCTCTTGCAGGTGTGACCAGTGTGAGCACCAGGAAGGTGACCAAGAAGGTCGACAGAGCATTTCAGCGGGTGTATGCTGATGTGATTGGTTCTCTAGAACCATCTAGGGGCAGTGCAAAATATTACCTTTTGTGTGTGGATTGTTTTACTAATTATTCTTGGGTTTATATGATGGAGAAACCGCAAGAAACTTTAGAAAAGTTTCAGGAGTTTTGTGACAAGGTTAAAAATATGCATGATGCTAACATTGATTGTCTTTTCACAGATGAGAAGCAAATTTTTCTGTTACAGAAGTTTCAGAAGTTCCTGGATGGAAAGGGATAGACCACAAAGTTGCTGTTTCGACCGAAGCGTGGAACAGGGGGGTCTGTGTTAGGGTGAACAAAGAATTGCAAAAAGGGATGAATGCGCAATTGCTGAGTTCACATTTGCCACATGAATATTGGGCCGAATCTCTAGCGTCCTATGTTCACGTGTGGTTGAGAAAAGTCTCAACAGAGTTGGGATGTTCTCCTTTTGAGAAGCTGTTCAATAGAAAACCTTCTGTTGCCTATTTTAAGGTTTTCGGGTCTCATGTGAGAACCGAAGCTCCAGGTGGAGTAAAGAATGCCAGAGGCATTTTTGTGGGATATGAAAAGGGTCTCTACAGAGTAATTTTGTCTGAATCTGGTCAGGTGATTCTCACAAAGTTCCTAGAGAGTGCTCCAGAGCAAGAGCGGGTTGTAGTACAAACATTTCCCACAGGTGGCAATTCTGATGATGAAGATGATGATTTTTCTGATGTCACAGATTACAGTGGTACTGATGATGATGACAGTGATAGCTCAGAGAGTTCAGTTGTAACAGTCATTGAGAGAAAATCTCACACAATGGATAGACCTTCACAGGTGAAGGAAGAACCACTGTTAACCATTGCTACTGGTTCTCAACGAAGTCCAGAGGTTGAACCAGTGAGCAGAGAGGATCAGCACCTCATACGCAGGTCTGAGAGAGTCACAAAGGGTGTACCACCAAAGAGGTACTCAAAAGAGTTTGCTAACTTAGCTGTTGCATGTGTTGCTATTGTTAACAACTCAAAGCAGGTTAAAGCAGTGTCTAAGTCAGAGACAAAGACACAACAGAGAGTAGCAAGCCAAGGAAATGCAGAAGCACTCATTCCTTGGAAGCCAGACAACCAGAGAGGTACACTGGTGAAACCAGTGGTGGGGAGTTCCAAGGGTGGAACTGAAACAACAGGGGACTGTTATATGTATAACAACTGTTTATTTTCATCTCTGGATCATGTTTTGCCCATTGATGCTTTTGGGGGAGGATGTTGGGAAAGAGCACCAATGCAAAAGCCAGCTCCAGATGGCTGGAATGCAAAACAGGATGTTATGTTTTGCAGATGTACTGTTGGAGAAAAGGTGGAGCCTATTCTCTGTACTGAGCACCGGATGTTAGCTCAGAGTGTCATGTGACCTGTGCTGGAAGTGCAGGGGAGGAGTTTGTGTCTCTTCTGATGGAGTCAGAAGGGAGCAGTCGCATTTCTATGTACTGCTGAGCGACAGGAATAAAACATGTAAATAGGACTCCTGTCTGTCTCATTTCCCCTCCCTGGGGGAATGCAGGGAGAGAGAGAAGCAGAGAAGCAGAGGGTGTGTTCTTTCTCACGACTAATGAGAAGAATCGCCGGGTTTGTTTACCAGCCTGCCGGGGTTGCAGACGGAAGGTAAACACAGTATCTTGCTCAATTGCCTCGGGGGAGGCCAGGTACCTCTGACTGTGAGCCAAGATACTAACAGGGAGATTGGTCTATAGTTTTTCATGTCTGTCAACTCAACTCCAACTCCGACCCCCCATCTAATATATATATAGGATTGAATTGAATAGAAATGCAAAAAATTGGTGTTAAAAGTTGAGTTGCACCCTTTCAAACTGTTATCAATTTTTTTTTATATAAGAAAATTGAGCCATATAGCAGGTGACACTTAGCCTATTGCTGTACCCTAATTTAACTGAACCACTGTCCCAAGTCAATTAAGTACATGAATATGTGTATCAAGGATTAAATTATTTGCAGATAAATAATAAATAATAATAGGGGGAAACTGGGAAGGACTGTCCTACAGTTTATCAAAAAGGTCAATCAACTTTCAAATGCAGCCCAACAGAACCCCCTTTCAAAGTGAATATTCTGCAGAAAGAATTTAAAACAGAAGCATATCTTAAAAGGCAAAGGAAGGGTAATCACGGTAATATGCTGCCTTCCAAGAGGATCTCATTCTTTTGTGATTTAATTTCTGCTTGCAATTTGTGTGTATATGCTACAATCACATTTAACCCTGGAGAAGAGAGCCAGCATCTGGTACATGGTTTTTTGTGTTTTTAAGCTTTCTGTTTGTGTGAATGATTTCAGATGCCAGATCATCACCTGTGTTACCTTGTTAATGTACTTCATCTTTGTGTCAGTGTCACACACACACAAAGAGAGAGAGAGAGAGAGAGAGAGAGAGAGAGGATGAGAAGGAAAAAAATAATAATAATGATGATGTTGGGATTGAATAATTTAGAAAGGACTTAAGAAAAGGAGGTGAAGTGAACAAAAGGACAGTACAAAAGGGTGCTTCAGGATATAAGATCATATAGCGATAAAGTGGGCATAGCGCCTTTGGTCCTGAGGGCAGCAGAGTACAGGGATGGGAATTGGCTGAAGAAACAGAAGGCATTAATGGGGTAATGGGGCCCTTTGGATGTCCAGCAGTCCTTTGTTGGGCTCAAATTGTCGTTTTTGTGTGTGTATTGAATATATGCTATATGGTGATTTGTGGACCTAGTAGGTATCCAAAGCCATTTGCACATGGCGAAATATGTTTTCTATCAAGGTAATTTTATCAAGGTAATTGTTAGACCCTGATGATGACCAACCCATAGCCTATTTGTCTGAAAAATTAACCACTACGAAACAAGGTTTGCCTCCCTGCATGTGAACAGCAGTGACTGCTGCCACCCTGATTACAAAAGCTGACAAGTTCACCTTTGGACTGGAAACCATGTGCGTCACTCCTCACGCTGTGCCAGCGTTGTTGGACATGAAAGGAACTTATTTTTCTATCCCCCTTTGCCAAGCACTGCTCATGCACCCACAGTTGCAGCTTCGAGTTACTGAGGCTCTTAACCCGGTTACGCTGCCACCTATGGGAGAGGATGGGCCTCCAACACCTGACTGCATATATTCCAGCAGGCCTGATTTGAAGGATGAAGCAAACCCCAGGCAGTATCAGATTGGACTGCTACGATTGATCTACACCAACCCCTTCGACTCACCATCTCTCGGTGCCCTACAGACGCCGCCTCACACTTCTCCTCACCGCATCGGCTCGGCGCCCACCAGACGACCGCCCTGCTGGTGCCACTTACGCACGGCAAAAGAAGAATCCAGCATGGACTAAAAGAGGACATTTTCTTTTCTTTCCCTTTGAATATATAGCTTTGTATGTAGCTTTGTGGGAGGTACCCCAGGTGTTAGAAGAAGAAGGTATTAGGAAATAGATATATCCCTGTGCCCAAATGATGCAGGTAGGGCTATGGGGGGACATGGTTTTAGCCAGGATGGTAGTCTTCTAATTTCTGGCCATCGCCGCGCCCACACCACTTGAGGTAACCACTTAAGGCTAATAAGAGAATGGGGTGCCCGCAACACGCAGAAATGGAAGCCTATTCTGCAAAACCGAACCAATTGCACGGTCTGCACCCGGAACCTCTCGCACTCTGTGACCTACAGATGCTTTGGGAGGAGTACCCCTCCTCCCTGTGCCTTGGAATGAGTCCTCAGTTACAGCCCCGATTTTGGCTTCCGCCGGATTTTGGGCTGTGTTAAATTTGACAGAAGGAGCCTGTGGATTTAACATCTCTGACCATGGTGTAGCTATTCGACACCTGGCAACAGAAAGAGAGAAAGTAGCCCATGTTCCTGTCCCAACCTGGAACGGATGGGACATGTCTTGGTTGACTCAGTGGCTTCTGAACCTTGGGTGGCTTAGAGGACTTGTAATGATGTTAATGGACTAATCTTGCTTCTTTTCTGCTCCTGTATACCCTGCTTAACGCAATGCCTGTAAAATATGATGCATATAATGATGTCTCGAATGATTCGGCCCCAGATTATAGCACTGACGTGAGAATACCAGCCAGTGCCTTGGGACGAGCCATAAGGCTGTCCAAAAGAAGAGGAGGGAATGAAGGAATGGGTTTCCCAAACCCCAAAACTGACTGTGCAGGCAGTTTTTAAACTGCACCAAAATCTCCATTTCTCCTTAGCTAAAATGCATAAACTTTAGCCGTTGAGCAAATGCAAAACAAGAACACAGCTCTCTCCCTTATCAGTTTGACGTCAAGACTGGCCTTGGCTTTACCAGTAGAACAGACACAGACATATCTTATGTCCTGACCACAAATGACGCAGAGACCCAAGTCTGGGACTAACGCCAGAGCATGTTCTCGGAAGTAGTGACCTCTTGCTCCAAGATAGGAGTAGGAACAGGAATATCCTTTTATGGTCAGAAGTACAGGAAGGAAGATCCTTTTATGGTTGAGAGTACCAGAGCAGGAACATATGTGATGTCAACCTGTGTACATACGCCAACGTGGTTGGGCTCCTAGGGGAGGAGTGAGAGGGTGCCTGGAGGATATATAAACTGCATGAAACCTGTCATTTCTTTGGACTTGCTGTGGACTCACCACGCAAGTGCCTTCTGCTATCCGGAGAGCAGAATAAACTCTTTCTTTGAACCAACTCGGTGTCATTTTGACTTCCTTCCTCCTGTCACGGAGCAACGCAGACCCAATCGGTGAACTCCAATAAGGCTACATTTCTTGGTGCATTGGCCGGGAATCCGCGTTCTCCGAGGACAGGACAAAGGACCGAGGCGTCACTGCGAAGCAAACAGCTCGGTCGGCGTTGGTGGCTCCAAGCGCGCACCCTACCATTTCTAGGGGGAGCCCCCCACCCCGTACCTGAGTGGAGATGCAGCAGAGACGGAAGAAAGACAGCAGCTGCACGGGGAAATGGGTGCCCAAGGGAAGGGTAAGGTAGGCTCCACAGCTTGTTTTGTGGGAGTCAGGGGTTTGATCAGCCCCGCCCAGTAGGAGCAGTAGGGTGCCGCTGGGTTCAACCAGTAGAGAGCAGTAGTGTGCCACTGGTTTGCCGGTAGAAGAGCAGTAAAGTGCCACCGGCTTTGGGAAGTTTATGGGTAAAGGGGATTGGGGAGGTGCATGGGGTTTGTATGTGTATGGGAGTTTGTATGTATGTGTATTTATTTGTGTATGGGGACACTCCAGTGAACGTTTTGAGTGGATGAGCCGTTGGGGCTCAGAGCCACTGACGAAGCGAAGTGTGGTCCTTGTAAGGTGCGGTTCCTAGTGACGCGAGTCCGTCTAGGCCACTAAGAGGACGCGGAGAAAGGTGACTGAGTGGGAAACAACGTTAGGTGGTTGGAGTGTCCCAGAGGTTAAGGGAACGAAAAAAGGAAAAAAAAGAAAAGAAAAGGTAAACCAACCCCCTTGCAGTGTTTGTTCTTTTTGGACAATTGGAAATGTCAAGCTATAGTTGAAAAAACCCCTTTAAGCTCCTTTCTGTATTCTGGCAGTGACCTGCATAGGTGCACCCAGTTGGCTTGTATTGTATTGCCAACACGTGGGGTCCGGGGAAAAAAGAGATGTGCTCTGCAGAGGCGCCAGGAATAGAACCCTGCATGAAGGGGTTCTCAATTCTGCCACATTCACTGTGCTGCATGTCAGGGGATTGGGAAACAGACCTTAAAACACCTAGAATCTTGCAGAGTACAAGTATAAAAAAGGATTATTTGGTCTTTAACATTAAAAGTGACATGAGTTGCTAATGAGGTCAAATTTTATATTTTCATGATAAAGGTGGGAAGGTTTCAATTACTAATACAATCATGTACTGGTTTCAGAATTTGAATGTCATCAATTCACTGTGCTTTGAGCTACTTGGTATGTTAAGATGTTTTTGTTAATAAGATTGTTTCTTATTGACTCTGTTACATAAGGTACCCTGGTGGATTTAGAAACCGCTTGTTAAATGTTGATCAAAAGTAAAAATGTACAAATGTATGGAAAAAGGTAGTGTTGTCAAAAGGGATGGGGTTTTAAATCCCATGTTCAGACAGATGAGAAGAGAAGTGAGAGGGCTACGGGGGACAAAGCAGTAAATCATCTCCCTTGCAGTGTCTGTGTTTAACACAGAAACAAAGACGCTATGCAGCCCTTGGTGGAGTCTGGAAACCAGGTTAAAATGGGGCCAAAGAACACATACCCTGAGTGTAAAAATTACAAAATTACTAAATATTGCATGGTATGCCAGCCCCCAGAGCATGAGCATGAGTACCTGTGTCATTTAAACATACAACCTCTTTTTGTTATCATAGAGGCGGTTCTGTAAATTTGACATACTTTTACAAGTAGCAGCAAAGGGAATTTGGAATATATTTGCAGACCTGTGTTGTGTGCGTACCTCACGAGTCTTTTCAAGATTGCATCTTGCTAACTGTGATTGTATGATGAATCTGTTTCCAAAGACCCCCGTTAACACCTAAAAGCCACCTCTCAGACGCAGCACAAGGTGGAGGAGGAAACACAGGACAGTATGTGCTTTAATTATAATTTGCAGCTTTTAAAACTTAAAGGGGTGTGCAAGTTAGATTTTATTATAGATCTCAGCTCAGTTTAAAATAAGGATGAGCACACTATTTGATACCAAAATTGGTTTTTGCACTACCTTTCTTCTGATATATTTTTGAAATGCGTATAATTTTTATTTGTAAAAGGGATGAACAATTGTGTCCCAAATATTATGGGGAAGGTGTTGAAGTAGTAAGAGCTGGAGAAGGTAGAGGGAAGTAGAAAAGAAGGTGGGAGGTAGAGAGAGGAGAGAAGTGAGAATGTTGGAACAGGAGAAAAGTTGGGTAATGGGCTGTAAAGACGGTTGAGTGTTTATGCTGATGAGTATTAATGAAAGTAATATATTGATGCTATTATTGAGAGAGTTTACTAAATATAGTAAAAGCTGAATTGCATAAAGGGTGTGTGTGACCAGCGACACACTGGTGTCAAAGTCTTGCATGTGCTGTTAGCATGCAGTCAGATTCTTGGTTGAGGTTTTCATGAGTAAAACCAACTTTTAAATAATTCTGAATTAAGAATTAAGATTATAATATATTATAGAACAGCCCTCTTTTTGGCTGGCTGGACAGCTAACCATCCATAAATTAACGGCAAGATTAGGGACCTGGAATGTTGTTTGTACTTTTTTAGTATGTCCCTCCCATGAAAGATACTCCTTGGACATCTATTAATTGAAAATTGAGATGGCTCTGAGTGTACATGCCAGGAGAGGTCTTAGGCAAAATAATTTTTATTTCCCTGTTTACATTAGGCTGTGGAAAGTGTTCCAAAACGAACATCTTATATGAGAAAGGGAGATATTGAAGCTCTTTGTGTTGATTGAACCTCCAAAGTTGTCAAATGCATTAGTGACAGCAGAATCAAGATGTTGATAGACAAATACCTCAATGCTTATTGATACAATTACCCCCCCCCCACTAGACTAGAGGACTAGTGGGTAGTTCCAACCCAATATTTGTGTGTTAATAATGTCTACAGCTTCAAGAGCAAACAAAAGCTCTATTAGAGGCTCTTTCCTTCAACTATACAATCTTGCAGGAAGTGCAGAGAAAGTGAACTTGGGTTTTCAAACCAAAATGCTAAGTAAAACAGAATGGTGTGAACACTGGCCCAACTGAATGCATGAATGTGTGAATCCATTTAGGAAGAGTGTTGGGGTGAAATAGCAAATGTGTGTATTGGGAAACTGGGACCTTAATTCATAAAGCAAATAACACCAAGCAAGCTTTGTCCTTCAGCAGAATACACTTAAAGATACAGTGTACACAAAGCTACAGTGATACACAAAAGCTACAGAGCTTTTCTGTAGTGTAGGATTTGTTTACATCCTCTGTAGCATACGCAAGCAGGACCAAAAATGCAGGAGGAATCAGATGCCACATTTTGAAGTAGGTGAAGGCCCCACTGTCTGTATTCGTTCAAGTGTGGTTTGTGCCTTTCTTTGTGGTTTCAAATATGAAAGTTATCAGGCACTTCTTATCAGGGCTGCTGATGTCATATGCTTTCGTAGCCTTCTCTGACATGGTGGTGTTCCCAAAAATGTTCCTAGTGCTGTAGGTCAGATATTTAGTTTCACATTATGAAAAGGAACAAGCAGGAACCTTTCCCCTAAACAGTGTCGTGGTACCTGCTCTCTCAACCCCCCCGACCCCCCATCTAATATATATATAGGATTGAATTGAATAGAAATGCAAAAAATTGGTGTTAAAAGTTGAGTTGCACCCTTTCAAACTGTTATCAATTTTTTTTTATATAAGAAAATTGAGCCATATAGCAGGTGACACTTAGCCTATTGCTGTACCCTAATTTAACTGAACCACTGTCCCAAGTCAATTAAGTACATGAATATGTGTATCAAGGATTAAATTATTTGCAGATAAATAATAAATAATAATAGGGGGAAACTGGGAAGGACTGTCCTACAGTTTATCAAAAAGGTCAATCAACTTTCAAATGCAGCCCAACAGAACCCCCTTTCAAAGTGAATATTCTGCAGAAAGAATTTAAAACAGAAGCATATCTTAAAAGGCAAAGGAAGGGTAATCACAGTAATATGCTGCCTTCCAAGAGGATCTCATTCTTTTGTGATTTAATTTCTGCTTGCAATTTGTGTGTATATGCTACAATCACATTTAACCCTGGAGAAGAGAGCCAGCATCTGGTACATGGTTTTTTGTGTTTTTAAGCTTTCTGTTTGTGTGAATGATTTCAGATGCCAGATCATCACCTGTGTTACCTTGTTAATGTACTTCATCTTTGTGTCAGTGTCACACACACACAAAGAGAGAGAGAGAGAGAGAGAGAGAGAGAGAGAGAGAGAGAGGATGAGAAGGAAAAAAATAATAATAATGATGATGTTGGGATTGAATAATTTAGAAAGGACTTAAGAAAAGGAGGTGAAGTGAACAAAAGGACAGTACAAAAGGGTGCTTCAGGATATAAGATCATATAGCGATAAAGTGGGCATAGCGCCTTTGGTCCTGAGGGCAGCAGAGTACAGGGATGGGAATTGGCTGAAGAAACAGAAGGCATTAATGGGGTAATGGGGCCCTTTGGATGTCCAGCAGTCCTTTGTTGGGCTCAAATTGTCGTTTTTGTGTGTGTATTGAATATATGCTATATGGTGATTTGTGGACCTAGTAGGTATCCAAAGCCATTTGCACATGGCGAAATATGTTTTCTATCAAGGTAATTTTATCAAGGTAATTGTTAGACCCTGATGATGACCAACCCATAGCCTATTTGTCTGAAAAATTAACCACTACGAAACAAGGTTTGCCTCCCTGCATGCGAACAGCAGTGACTGCTGCCACCCTGATTACAAAAGCTGACAAGTTCACCTTTGGACTGGAAACCATGTGCGTCACTCCTCACGCTGTGCCAGCGTTGTTGGACATGAAAGGAACTTATTTTTCTATCCCCCTTTGCCAAGCACTGCTCATGCACCCACAGTTGCAGCTTCGAGTTACTGAGGCTCTTAACCCGGTTACGCTGCCACCTATGGGAGAGGATGGGCCTCCAACACCTGACTGCATATATTCCAGCAGGCCTGATTTGAAGGATGAAGCAAACCCCAGGCAGTATCAGATTGGACTGCTACGATTGATCTACACCAACCCCTTCGACTCACCATCTCTCGGTGCCCTACAGACGCCGCCTCACACTTCTCCTCACCGCATCGGCTCGGCGCCCACCAGACGACCGCCCTGCTGGTGCCACTTACGCACGGCAAAAGAAGAATCCAGCATGGACTAAAAGAGGACATTTTCTTTTCTTTCCCTTTGAATATATAGCTTTGTATGTAGCTTTGTGGGAGGTACCCCAGGTGTTAGAAGAAGAAGGTATTAGGAAATAGATATATCCCTGTGCCCAAATGATGCAGGTAGGGCTATGGGGGGACATGGTTTTAGCCAGGATGGTAGTCTTCTAATTTCTGGCCATCGCCGCGCCCACACCACTTGAGGTAACCACTTAAGGCTAATAAGAGAATGGGGTGCCCGCAACACGCAGAAATGGAAGCCTATTCTGCAAAACCGAACCAATTGCACGGTCTGCACCCGGAACCTCTCGCACTCTGTGACCTACAGATGCTTTGGGAGGAGTACCCCTCCTCCCTGTGCCTTGGAATGAGTCCTCAGTTACAGCCCCGATTTTGGCTTCCGCCGGATTTTGGGCTGTGTTAAATTTGACAGAAGGAGCCTGTGGATTTAACATCTCTGACCATGGTGTAGCTATTCGACACCTGGCAACAGAAAGAGAGAAAGTAGCCCATGTTCCTGTCCCAACCTGGAACGGATGGGACATGTCTTGGTTGACTCAGTGGCTTCTGAACCTTGGGTGGCTTAGAGGACTTGTAATGATGTTAATGGACTAATCTTGCTTCTTTTCTGCTCCTGTATACCCTGCTTAACGCAATGCCTGTAAAATATGATGCATATAATGATGTCTCGAATGATTCGGCCCCAGATTATAGCACTGACGTGAGAATACCAGCCAGTGCCTTGGGACGAGCCATAAGGCTGTCCAAAAGAAGAGGAGGGAATGAAGGAATGGGTTTCCCAAACCCCAAAACTGACTGTGCAGGCAGTTTTTAAACTGCACCAAAATCCCCATTTCTCCTTAGCTAAAATGCATAAACTTTAGCCGTTGAGCAAATGCAAAACAAGAACACAGCTCTCTCCCTTATCAGTTTGACGTCAAGACTGGCCTTGGCTTTACCAGTAGAACAGACACAGACATATCTTATGTCCTGACCACAAATGACGCAGAGACCCAAGTCTGGGACTAACGCCAGAGCATGTTCTCGGAAGTAGTGACCTCTTGCTCCAAGATAGGAGTAGGAACAGGAATATCCTTTTATGGTCAGAAGTACAGGAAGGAAGATCCTTTTATGGTTGAGAGTACCAGAGCAGGAACATATGTGATGTCAACCTGTGTACATACGCCAACGTGGTTGGGCTCCTAGGGGAGGAGTGAGAGGGTGCCTGGAGGATATATAAACTGCATGAAACCTGTCATTTCTTTGGACTTGCTGTGGACTCACCACGCAAGTGCCTTCTGCTATCCGGAGAGCAGAATAAACTCTTTCTTTGAACCAACTCGGTGTCATTTTGACTTCCTTCCTCCTGTCACGGAGCAACGCAGACCCAATCGGTGAACTCCAATAAGGCTACAGTCTTGTAATTATGTCATTAAGTAGTGGTCTTTTATCTCCGGGAATTTTCTGCAATTCATTTGTCCTAAGAAATTGCTCAATTTTATCTTTATCCTCTTTACCTCTTTTATACAGTTGTTTATAATATTTCTGAAAACATTTTCTAATATGCCCAGGGTTTTCCACTGATTTCCCCTCCAATACAATATTTGTAATCGTATTTTGTTTCTGTCTCTTTTTTAATTGCCAAGCCAACAATTTTCCACATTTGTTTGCAGATTCAGTTTCTCTGTTTCATTAATTTTATTTTCCATTCTATTTCTTGATTTATGATTTGAGAAAATTGAGTCTGCAAAGCTTTGATGTCTTTTTGTATTTGTTGGCTTTTCAGCTTTGATCTTAAACTCTTTTCTTTCTCTTTAATTTGAGATAGATTTGTTTCCTTTTTTATTTTTGTCAGGGAACTGACATTGGAGCCAGAGGCGGAGGCAAGGCTCCCAAGTTATGCTGGAGAAGGGCCCAGCAGGGAGAGAGGCAGCTCATCAGCTGGGGAAGGAAATCAGCGTAACACCAGGGATAAAGGGGGGCAGATGGGGGAATCGGCAAGAGGGCTCCAGGACTCCTCGCCGGACACCAGCGGGGAGAGCACGGGTCCTCCGCTACCCACGCCCACCCTGCGCAGAAGACTTCCGCGCAGGGAGAGTCAAACAGCTTTTATGCTGGAAAAGGTTTAAGAAACGCCCACTGATGGATTCTGCTAGGGACTGAAACAGCCACGAAGTGAAGGGCTGTCTGGACAGAAAAGGTTTAACCAGGCAACCTAGCCAGGAGTGGCGGCAACTTACGCACGAGCAACCCCTATTATTATTATTATTACAGCATTCCGTCAGTCTCTGACATTGCTTGTGGGCAGCGACAGGCAGGCAGCATAATGAGCCAAACCGGAAAAGCCGGCGCCACAGAGGGAGCAGCTGGAGTGCAAAATCTGGTGGAGAGGAACCAAGATTTGGAACAGCATGTGGCTCTTCTGACGGCACGGTTGGACGAAAGGCGGGCTCACGATGCACAGGTCAGACCCACCCCCGTAGCAAGGAAGGTACCGGGACTGGTACACAAGTTTGGGGGGAAGCCCCAGGACTACAATGCGTTCTGAACGGAAATAGAGTACGCTTTGGAACTGCAGCATAAGGATTTTGCTGACGATGGGGAGAGGGTGGCCTATATTGTCGGGCATCTACAGGATGGGGCCAGGGAATGGATCAGGCCCCTAATGGCAATGCAAAATGCCGCCTTGAAAGACCTTAGGAAATTCTTCCAGGCGATGGATGCGATGTATTCCAGTGATGTGCAGCAAAGTGTGACTCGGCGGGAACTGTTGGGATGCAAACAGGGGAACCAGTCAGTGACAGACTACTGGTCGCGTTTTGCAATGTTAATCCACCGACTCGGGTGGGAATTGGACTCTGAGCCCATTCAAATGTTGTTTGAGGAGGGGTTGTCCCCAACAGTGAAGGACGAGCTTTCCCACGTGCCATGCCCGCAGTCGATGGATCAGCTGACCAAGGCTGTGCTTGCGATTGGCGTAAGACAGGAAGCGTGGGCTCAGGAGAAGCGCAAAGGGAGAGGGGAACGTTGCCATGACTACCGCATTCCTGAAATACCGAGGCAGCCCTCCCCGCCGGCTGAGCCAATGGAAATAGGTGGTGCGCGCAAGAGAGAGGTTTCAAACTCCAGTGAAGGTAGAGACTTCCGGGTTAGCGCGAACGACTAATGGCGGATTCCCTCTGAGCTCCAGAGGGAATCGGCTCCGCAGGATCGGGTCTTGCCGCTGCGGCGACGCGGGGACCCTTAAAAATCACAGGCGGTGAAGCCTGTGAGCGTGGTGACTCGGCGGGCACCATTTGCGCCCCCGAGCTGCGAAGGAGCCTTTTTAAAGGCTTCGGAACGGGGACAGGGTGAGCGGCGCGGTGCTGAGAGTTGACTGCTTCTCCTGTGGAGTGAAGCCGCACTGCCGTTGTCGGAGAGCGCTGACTTCTTCTTGTGAGCAATTGGACTTTAAAGTAACAACCCGTGAGTAGTACGGAAATTGGAATTGTAAATAATTTTTTTATGAATTAGGCACGATCGGGGAAGGTGTAAACAGGAAGTCCGTCTCCCCTCCTTGTAAATAATTTAAAGCAAGGACCTGCTAACTAAGGTCGAGTGAATCCTTTCCCCCCCTTTTTTGGTAAAAGATTTTAATTTCACGGTTTGGCAGTTTAAGAAATTTTACTGGAGGATGAAGAGCTAATTTTGGGAGCTGATGTGCCACCCCTCTGGACCAGGGAGTGCTCCGTGAGAAAGCCTGTTGATGAGGTACTGAAGAGTTTGACAGCTGTCAAATTGGCTGTCAAGACAGAAAAAGAGAACTTTGTTTCTGTTGCTCCTGCTGGTTATAATTGTTACAATTTTCTTACAATTTGTTGAAAACAAGGAATAGCTGATACAAACTAACTTGATTTTTGGATTCGAACTGGAAGGATTATCAAGGAACCAAAATCCCTCTAGAGGGGGTTTTGGGACATTACAAGAATGGCTGGAGGAGGGAAAATTCAGGCTGAACTGGACAGAGTTTTTGTTCTCTTGGGAAAGTTACAAGGCCAAATTGATGTTTTGGCTACAAATGTTACAACTCTGGACTTAAAAGTAAATAACATTATTGAATTTGATAAGGATTTGAATCAGGAAGTCTATTCAACTGGACAAAAAGAGAAACTTGAGAGCTTTGAGAATTTGGAGGAGGAGATATATGTTGTCCCTGAAGAAAAGGATGGAGGAGCTGTAATTTTGCAGATGACAAAGGAGAGCTTGAGGCCAGACATGATGGCAACAAAGGAAAATAAAAACTTGATGTGGAAAATCTGGCCAGAACTGGAGATTGAAAAATGGAGAGATCTCCTTATGTGGAGATCCGAAGACCTAAGGATTACAAACTTGCTTAAGGTGAAAGTTGGAGCTTTGGGGACATTTGGACTTGAAAGGAGTAAGAAACAAGATTTGGGCTCCACTTTTAAGTATGGAGGTCTGGCTGGAAGAAACATGGATCCCGTTGGGCCAGAGCTTCTCCGAGATTTGGTGTTCAATATTAAGGACTATCAAAAAAACCGGCAGAGAGGAATTGAGAGAGAATTAAGAGTCTCGGATGTGAGATCTCCAGGCTGATAGTAGATTAAGACTGATAGACATTTATTGGGGACTGAAACCGGGAAAGGGGGGGGTGGAGTTTGGGAATCCAAAGGGTACATAACTATAATTTGTTTTGTTTTTGTTTTGTTTTGTTATTTGTATGAAAATTGGGAAATTCGTGGAAGGGAATTTGGATCGACTTTAGAAAAAATGTTTTAAGAATGAGTATTGATGTATAAGTATTGATGTTTAAGTTTGGATAAGGTAATATTGGTTTTTTAAAATGAACTAAATTAAATGAAAATAAGGTTAGCAAAAATAAATTGAAGAAATGGATGAAAGAGAAAAAGTAAAATAATAATATGTTAAATTAAATTATTAAGTTAAAGTTGAGAAATAAGTAATAAGGATTTGCTGAGCTAATAATTTGAATTGGAATACAAGAAGGGAAGGTGTGAGGAGGTCTGAGAAATAAGTTAAAAGAAATAAGCAATTGAAACTTTATGTGTTTTTAATTGTTTTTAAGTTTTACATTTTTGTATGTTTGTTATATTTTTT